>NC_133324.1:61142527-61493777 GCF_042186555.1 Aquarana catesbeiana | reverse complement strand
TATGTAGAGTGGACATGGACACAGGGCCAACGTTCTCTATGGGGCTGTCAAGATGGAAAGGAACTGCCTGTCCATTTCCACCTGATCTGCTGTTTTTGGCAGACAGCATTGGATCAGATGCCAGCCGGTGCCAGCTGAATCTGCCGCTCCATAGAGAGCTATGGATGGTCCGATCCTCCTGAAAAACTCACAGGCGGACCTGATCGGAAAGCCCGTGTGAAACTAGCCTTACTGTCCAGTGACAGGCAGGAGAGGGACAAGGCTGATGTCACTTAAAGGAGAATTATGGGAATCTAAAAAAAAAAAATACAAAAATGAACGTTGCAGCATCTGTCTGATGCTGCCGTTGTCCCCAGTCAGCTATAAGCTCAAGAACTGAGCGATCACTTGACCACTGATTTAATTATTGGTTAACTGAGCAAAGAGCGGTGACTGTCAGTCACGGCTCTCTGCTCTGCCCCTCCAGCGCTCCACTGGAGTGTGCCGGGCTAGGGAAGGGGTGGGAGCGGTTGGCTCGGCACACTGAGAGGCAGAGTCATCTGTCAGTCTGGCATCTGGGTGGATCCCTACAATATTGTTGGAATGCTTCCAGAGCCTGGAGCCGCTCTGTGATGGATGTCGGCCGACCACAGGCTTTAGCCCGCTGTCAGCTGATTCTGGGTCACAGGAGAGCACAAATAAGTGCAGTGTTATGGCCCAAAAGAGAAGTATGACCGGAAAAGCTTTGACCATACTTCTTTTACCTACAGCAGACAAAAATTAGGTCTCCTGCCTGCCAGACAGGGTTGGGCTCTGTGGTGAAGCCGTGTAAATCCCAGGACTGGATGGACAACGATCCAAATCCTTCTGACAGGTACACGGCTCCCACATATGCATTTTACCTTTTCATTTTAAATAGCAAGCCATACATTTCAGCAGATGATTTCTTGAAAGGTGGTAGCCCCCCCCCCCCCCCCCCCCCATGCACATGGCACATGGCTGTTTTTAAATAGTTAATGCAAAAGAGTGATATTTTGTAATGAAGCCAAATTGTAAATGTACCAGATGCTTTTTTGGAGTAATTTTCAGCCCTCTCCGCTATTTGGTGAGTGTTCATCCACGCTCCTGTTGTTAAATCAACATCACAGACCTGAGATGACCCCGGAGGAGAATCTTTGACTTGTAGTCACCGTGTGTTTTCCTGAATCAATCACCAAACCATCCCTTGTAACCCGCAGAGGAAACGTCTCACCGCACCGACCAACCTCTATCAAAACCCGTGACTCCAGTTACTTTAAACTATTCATTTTATGGATAAATAGGCTTTTCTTCTTTTTTTTTTTTTTTTTTTAAATCTGCAGCTTTCAGAAAAATAATACTTGGTGATCCTGCCATGAAGGTTCTTGTTCAGGGTCTTCCTGTTATAAATTGGCAAAATTGTGCTTCTGCTTTGTCACCCCTGTTACACAACCTTACTATGGCAAGGCGACATGCGAATCTCACCTCTGGCCCAATCCTTCCTGATCAATGTACCACTGAGGTGGCAGATATTATGACATTTAGAGACGAAGGCTTACATTTACAAATGCAAACTTTCTCACCCCTCCGAAAAGCAATTGGATTTCTTTTCAGGTGAAGAGCAGGAGATATGTCACCGGTTTTTAATCCTGTAAATGTTGCACCACCGTGTGGCAACTGCATGCATTACAGGGCAGTTCTGGCCTGGCCCCATAAACTTTAATGGGTCGCATGGGCGCCAGTACTGGCCACCTAACTTGACAGGGGAATAATTTTTGCCGTGGTCGCACCATGTGTACAGCCATGTGCTTCTGCAGCTTAAGGAGGTGGTGGGAGACGGCTCAACGGCTTCTTGTTTTTTTTTTTTTTCTTTTAACTGCCCCATGACTGCAGATGTAAACAAGCCCTAATAGGAAGAACCAGACCAGAGGTCTGACCATAGAAGCTGCAGGCTGATCTGTGCATGTTTTGCTTTCTTGTAAAAATTATAATTATTTTGCTTTATTCACTCCTTGCCCTAAAGCTGTGGTCTCCAAACCTTTGTTTGCCCATGGGGCATTGTGCTCCCACTGATTCGAGGCACTATTCCCCCTATGGACACCAATGGTGAAACACCATTCCTATAAACCAGGGATATGCGCTTAGCGGACCTCCAGCTGTTGCAGAACTACAAGTCCCATAAGGCATAGCAAGACTGACAGCCACAAGCATGACACCCAGAGGCAGAGGCATGGTGCGGCTTGTAGTTTTGCAACAGCTGAGTGTCCGCTAATTGCATATCCCTGCTATAAACAATGGAATACTATTCTTCCCACTGGCAGCAAGAATGGGGCTCTATTTCTCCAACTGACGCCAATGATGGGACATACTTCCTCCCACTGACACCAATGATGGGGCACCAATTCCTTCCTGAAACCAACGATGGGGTACTATTCCTCCCATTGACATCAACGATGGGGCACTATTCATTCCACCATGATGGGGCACCAATTCCTTCCTGAAACCAACGATGGGGTACTATTCCTCCCATTGACATCAACAATGGGCCACTATTCATTCCACCGACGCCAACAATGGTGTACTAAACCTTCCATTGACACCAATGATGGGGCACCAATTCTCCCACTGACACAAGGGAAAGGGCACTATTCCTCCCATTGACACTAATGATGGGGTACTATTCCTCCCACTGACACCAATGATGGGGTACTGTTCCTCCCACTGACACCAATGATGGGGTACTGTTCCTCCCACTGACACAATGATGGGGTACTGTTCCTCCCACTGACACCAATGATGGGGTACTGTTCCTCCCACTGGACACCAATGATGGGGTACTGTTCCTCCCACTGACACCAATGATGGGGTACTGTTCCTCCCACTGACACCAATGATGGGGTACTGTTCCTCCCACTGACACCAATGATGGGGTACTGTTCCTCCCACTGACACCAATGATGGGCTACTATTCCTCCCACTGACACCAATGATAGGGCACTTTCATTACGCTGACATCAATGATTGGGCATTATTCCTCCCACTGACACCAATGAATGGGGCACTGTTCCTCCCACTGACACCAATGATGGGGCACCAATTCTCCCATTGACACAAGGGATAGGGCACTTTTTATTCCACTGCCACCAACAATTGGGCACTTTTCATTCCACTGCCACCAACAATGGGGCACTACTCCTCCAACTGACCACAAGCGCTACGCAAGCTTTTTTTTTTTCTCCCAATGACCACCAAGCCTGAGGCATTGTTTACTCTCAAAGAAGCAGAGACATGTTCTCCTCCCACTTTCACAGTTTTCCCCCACTATAGTGGGAAGGACAATGAACTGGCTCTTTGTTTTGGAAAGTTTGGTAGACCCCCGCCCTAGAGGGTCCTTCCTCAAACTTTTTAACAAGGAGGAACCCTTGAAATAAGTTTCCGGTCTGAGAGAACCCCTGTTTCTACAGCTCACAGTATATTAGCACAAAAAGGAAGTTTGTAGATCTAAGAATAAAAAAAATTAATATGGGGGCTAACGCAGGTCCAACTGAATAGAAATAAAGACAATCTTGCAGCTTCACAGCTGACTTCCCACTACACATGTGGGAGCCGCGGTGCACTTTGTGAATGGGCCTGCAGCCTTATGGGTAGACGTGCACCGAATGGAAATTTTGGTACAGAAATCGAAAATGCAGGATGCACTTGGCCGAAAACTGAAACCAAAAATGACAGTTTAAAAAAAAAAAAATATGTTTATATAGAATTGTTTTTATATTTGACTTATTAATTCATATCATGAATTTAAATGAATATGAATTTATTGTCGGCCATTATCGGCACCTTTTAACGCAAGAAAAAGCTCAAGAAAAATGCATCCCTTTTAAATTCTATGTGGGTCTTCACACTGGTCCGTTGTGATGTTAAAAATCCTGCTTGCTGCATTTTTGGTCAGTTTAAAAAAAAAAAAAAAAAAAACTGCACCAAAAACTAGGGATGCACCGATACCATTTTTTTTACAATGAGTACAAGTACTGATACTTTTTTTTTTTTTTTAGTACTCGCCGATACCAATTACCGATACCTACCGCAACTTGTTTTGCTTTCAGCTGTCAGCGATGGTGCAAAGCATTGAAAAGTTATTTACAAATTAATTAAATAGTATTTTTTTTCCTTAACTTAGCACTTTTTCAATGTGAAATCTGTAAATATATGTTAATAAATATATATATGTGTAAAAATATTCACTAACAAAGCAAACAAAAAGTTTTAATTGTTTATCGTTTATAAAATAGACTTAAACAAAAGAAAAAAAAGCAGGAAAATAATAATAATTAAATGGAGGCGAATAGGGAGTTCATTAAGGCTGATTAGAGTAAATTAAGGGTTATTAACCGCTTGCCGACCGGCTTACGCCGATATACGTTGGCAGAAGGGCACGTACAGGCAGATTAACGTACCTGTACGTTGCCCTTTAAGAAGCGGTTTGCGGCCGCGCGCGTGTGCCGCCGCAACCTCCATGAGTGTGATCGCGGGTCCCGCAGACTCGATGTCTGTGGGGATGCCCGCGATCGTCTCACGGAGAGGAAGAACGGGGAGATGCTGATGTAAACAAGCATTTCCCTGTTCTGCCTAGTGACAGGACACTGATCACCGCTCCCTGTAATCGGGAGCGGTGATCAGTGATGTGTCACACATAGCCCCTCCCCCCCCACAGTTAGAATCACTCCCTAGGACACACTTAACCCCTACAGCGCCACCTAGTGGTTAACCCCTTCACTGCCAGTCACATTAACACAGTAATCAATCATTTTTAATTGCCCTGATCGCTGTATAAATGTGAATGGTCCCCCAAATCGCGCCAAAAGGCGGTCTGTCCGCCATAATGTGGCAGTCACGATAAAAATCGCAGATTGCCGCCATTACTAGTAAAAAAAAAAAAAAAATTATTAATAAAAATGCCATAAACTATCCCCTATTTTGTAGACGCTATAATTTTTGCACAAACCAATCAATAAACGCTTATTGCAATTCTTTTTGCCAAAAATATGTAGAAGAATACGTATCGGCCTAAACTGAGAAAAAAATGTTTTTAATATATTTTTGGGGGATATTTATTATAGCAAAAAGTAAAAAATAATGCGTTATTTTTTTGTTTATAGCGCAAAAAATAAAAACCGCAGAGGTGATCAAATACCACCAAAAGAAAGCTCTATTTGTGGGGAAAAAAAGGACAGCAATTCTGTTTGGGAGCAACGTCGCACGACCGCGCAATTGTCAGTTAAAGCGATGCAGTGCCGAAAGCGCATAAAGTGCTCTGGTCTTGAGGCAGCCAAATGGTCCAGGGCTGAAGTGGTTAAGGTGTTAAACAGAGGAACATTTGTTCATCCCTTTGATCTGCAGATGAAGAAACAGAAATATACAAAAAGAAACAATGTTTCTTTTTATTTTAGTGTTTCAGGCTGATCAATTTTGTTAATAAACATTGCCGGCTGCTTTTTTTTTGACAGCTCCAATTACCGGACTTTAAAGTGGGGGTCCACCCACACCGCCAAAAAAAAAAATATTAAAAGCCAGCAGCTACAAATACTGCAGCTGCTGACTTTTAATACATGGCCACTTACCTGTCCCAGGGTCCAGCGATGTCGGCAGGTGACGCCGAGAACCTGCTCGGTTCTCGGCAGCTGCCGCCGCCATCCTAGGTGAGGGAATCAGGAAGTGAAGCGTTGCGGCTTCACTTCCCGG
Organism: Aquarana catesbeiana; assembly: GCF_042186555.1. Taxonomy (NCBI): domain Eukaryota; kingdom Metazoa; phylum Chordata; class Amphibia; order Anura; family Ranidae; genus Aquarana; species Aquarana catesbeiana. The sequence goes on along the minus strand of NC_133324.1, from coordinate 61,488,041 downwards.
TTCCCTACTGCGCATGCGCGAGTCGCACTGCGCGTCCCAAGTGCTCCCCGCTCTCCCCTGGGAGCCGTGTGTTTCCCAGGAGACAGCGCGGTGGGGACGGGAAGAGGCATAGACTCCCATGGGAGTCTATGCCGGAAGTGGGTGCAAATACCTGTCTTAGACAGGTATCTGCACCCCCCTCCCCCCTGAAAGGTGCCAAATGTGACACCGGAGGGGGGGAGGGTTCCGAAAAGCGGAAGTTCCATTTTTGTGTGGAACTCCGCTTTAAAAGCACTGGGGAGACCCACTGACAGCTCAAAGAGCCCAGCCTGAAAGTATCAGTTTCAGGTATCGGTGCATTTACACAAGTACCGATACTTGTGCAAATACTCAATATCAGCACCAATACTAGTATCGGTGCAACCCTACCAAAAACGCACATCCCTGTTGAAATGTATCAATAACGCACCTGTGTTACCTTTTTGATGTGGTTTTTGAGACTTATAAAAAACACATCATAAGCATAGTAAAATCGCGCGTGTTTTCGCCGCCATTATTGGCACCTTTCACGCGTGTTGATCATGTACTGGTAGTGTAAAAATGATATTTTGTTTCAATAGAGTTTTCTACTATTCATAGATTAGTTTCCCCGCGTTCTACCAGCTTGTCTGTGTGTCCCACCTCCATGTCTGTTCTATGTGGCTCTGGGGATCCCTTTGCACATACAGGTTGGTATGACCCTGGGAAAGGCATTATGATGTCACAGTCTCTGGAGACCTGCAGTCAGTTCTGCTTGGAGTACATTGTGGGTGGGCTGCCAGTGGAAATGACCCTTGATTGACATATATTGTGTTTTTCTGTGTACCGGAGGAGAGGAAGCACTTTTCCTAACCTCTGAAGACACCAAACTGAGCGAGATGTTTACTCTACTCCTGATTACATGTCCGTGTATCAGTTTTCCAAGACAGCCGTGCACCAGTGCGATTTATGGGGGCAGATGCTGGGCTCTAATGTTCTGGACACGTCAGATGCTGAACAGTAGCGGAGGTCACCAGATCAAATGGTTGTAAAGCTCATATGGGGAGGACTCTCCTTTTGTATCTTATAAAGGCCTCTTACACACTGGAAGTTATATAAACGCCAGTAGCTTTGCAGTGAATTTTTCAGCGTTTTTTGCAATAGCGTTTTTTTTTTTTAAAGTCAATGTGATCAAAAAACATTAAACTCTGTTGAGCCGCGTTATTGGGCGTTTATCTGCGTTTTTTGACATTGGGGCGTTTTTACAGCTGAAAAACTCCTCTCAGAATGTTTTTTTGTTTTTACAGCCAAAAAAACGCCCCCGGCCAAAAACAGTTGATAACAGCCTTAGTGTGCATGGACACAGGGGATAACATGCTGGAGAGTTTGACTGTAGAAAAAAAAAAACATCGGAAGCCAAAAACAGCCGCTGTAAAAATGTCCAAAAGCATCCAGTGTGCAATGAGGCCTTACTCTTTAAGGACCAATTAACACCAGGTGCAGTCCAGTGCGTTTTTGTTCTGCATCAAAAACCAAAAACGCATGGAAAGTAGATTATATGGTTTCCAGTGGCATCGTTCACACCAGTGCAGTCAGTTCCAGGGCTTTCCAAATCCAGAAAAAAAAGTAGAACATGCTGCATTTTTCCTGCACTGGAGTGTACTGGAACGGAAAAACCGCACCTGGACCCTAGTTTAGTAAAAAAAAAAAGGGGGGGGGGGGGGGGGGGGAAGCACCTGGAATGCATCCAGAAATGCATCAAAAACTCACTGGACCCTAGTATATTAAAAAAAAAAAAAAAAACAGGAAAAAAAGAAGAAAAAAAAGCATGCCTGGAATGCATCCGGAAATGCATTCAAAACGCGCATGCAGAAACGCATTCCGGCCAAGGGCCAGTTCACACTACATAAAAAACGCAGTCTGAATGCGTTCCAGATGCTTTTCTGCATGCAAGCCCAAGATGTATGAACATTGTGTCAGCAGAAATCCCCCCCCCCAATAAAGTTTGAGCACTTATCTGCACGCTTTCCCCCCTAAACCTAAATTCCTGTTGAAATTGAAAGTTCTCCCCAAACAAAAATTCCCCATTCCTAGTACAAAATTCCCCACCCCCTCAATGCAAACCCCAACATAAATCTTTGCCCCCCCCCCCAAGCTTAAATCCTCTCCCTCCCGGAATCCCCCCCTTCCTAGCACAAGTACTCTACCCCCTCCCTAATCCCGCTTTTCCAGCACCCCCCCCCCCCCCCTCACCCCCCTAAATTTCCCCTCCTAGCACAAATCCTCCTTAGTCATCCCCTACTAGCATATATCCTTCCCCTTTTCTAATACAAATCCCCCCCTCTCAGTCACCCCTTCTAGCACAACCCCAAAGCCCCCCTTCCAGCACAAATCCCTCTCCCCCCCCCCCCTATGCTCCCTCCCAGCACAAATCCCCCTAAATCACCCTTTCTAACACACACCCCTAATCACCCCCCAGCACAAATCTTCTCCCCCCCACAAATTTCCCCTCCTAGAACAAATCTCACCCCCGCCACCCCCAAAATTCCTGCTTTAGCACAAACCTACGCACATCTTTCCGTCGTCCACAAGAAACTGGAGGGGAGAGAGATCACAGCCCGGTCCTCCTCCCAGCTCTCTCCTCCTATCCAGCTCAATGCTGACAGTGGTAGTAACACCGCTGCCAATAGATCTGTCAAAGTGTAGGAGTGTAGCAGCAGGAAGACTCCACATGGCGCCCCCCCCCCCCCCCACCTCACATGATACCACCCTTCCTGCCCACCCCTTGTCCCGGCCCTGCTTGCAACCACAGGGTTGCAGGAAAGAAATTTGCACAATTCCCCCATCAATAGAGGCAGTGCTGACGGGCGATATCCCCTCCTTGCCCGGGCCATTGTCTGCCATCCCCACCGGGAGAAGAAAGCAATTATTGCTAGTGGCTATACCAGCTGCTTGCGATGATCACAAGGGAATCTGGCAGGCGGTCGATCAACTTGGTACATTCTGTTTGTGTGTCTATAGATGCAGACAGCGAGGCTTAGGAGCAAGAGTGCCTCCATAGGGTAGTGGCTTCCTATAGGGGGGCACTCACTGGAAAAGGAGGAGCCTGGGGGTGCCAACATGGGACGCGATAAGGGGAGGTTCGGGGCCGCTCTGTGCAATACAGTTGCACAGAGCAAGTATAAACCTGTTTGTTATGTAGAAAAAAAAAAAAAAAAAGATTGCATTTACGATCACTATAAAAAGGCAAATTCCACCCAGCCATCGCTGGAGAACATGGCTGCAAACAGGCTGCAGGAGATGAGCGGCACTGAAATGCAGCAACCATCAAAAAATGTGCTGTTTACATCTACTTGGGGCACAGTTTTTTTTTTTTTTTTTTTTGTGATTTTTTTTTTCTTTTTTTCTTGTTATCGTTGAAAGGTGACCTTTTGGTCTTCCGAAAGGCGCCTATAAATAAAACGTATTCTTAATATATCCTGAAAAGCATTGAAAGATCCCAGATTTGTCGTCTTGTCTGAAGGATCCTTTCATTGTCTGTTATGATTTCGTTTTTCCCAGTCTGTTATGTTGAGCGGGGATTTCAATATGCAGCTCAGTCCTGCGTACTTCCCATTGTCTCTGCCCCACCCCCGCCATGTTGGTGTCAATGGGAAATAAATCCAGAATTTTATCTATCATGAGAAAACCTATTTCTTCCCTTTTTATTGTAACGCTCCTAGATTGCTGGAGGAAATAATGTAGCGAGGCATTTCCTGCTCCTTGAAATGGGTCCCTGGTTAGGAAAGTCCTCGCCCCCCCCTCCCCCCCCCCCCTCTCCTCCTAGCATTTCCTCTCCAGGTTTATAAATAGATGCGGCTACACACACAGGGATTTCTGTACGCGGCCCGCTTCCTGTCTGCTGCCGCCAGGTAAAGGCGATCAATTGAGGAGCTGATGACTGTGACCTTCCCCAGTGCTGGAGAGCACGTGGAATGCCTGGGAAATACCCCTAAAAAGATAGGCCCGTGTTTTGCTGTGACATGGGCCTGTATCGCCATTGACAGATGCAGAGAAGAGAGGTCTGCATTGCCCATCGCATGCCATTTCAATTCTTCTGATTTAAAAAAAAAAGACAGCTGAATGGTGAAGGATTTAAAAAAAAAAACAACAAAAAAAACCTTCTCGCCTGCTGATTTCATTGGCTACCACGTGACCGAAATAATTGTTTGTCAGTGATCATGTAAAATCAGGAGCCCGTCCTACTGGCTCTAGATCTTTACTGTGAGCTGTCAGTGTGGTCACAGTGCAGGGGGGGCGCGCAAATGAGTGCACTCCCAACAAAAAAACAGCGATTCATTTATATTAAATGGCGGACCGGCTCTGGACCCAATCACTATCCCATTCGGACTGCAGCAGTCACGCCATTTAGGAGCTTGTGCTTCTCTCAGCTGTCACCGCTGTCATCCTTGCATAGCAAACAGCGGGAGGCAGGGCGGTTCGGGGGGGGGGCAGAAGCTGCCCTGAGTAAGGTGATTGGTTGCTAGGATGCAGGGCATTCCAAGTAACCAATCGCCAGCTTGCAGCTCCTACCCTCCATTCAGATCTGCTGTGCCTCCTGACTGTGTAAGGTAGGGGAGATGTTAAGGGGGGGGCTAAGAACTTTAGTGTTGAGGGGTAATGTTGGGGAGCGAGCTGAGAACAGTAATGTGGGAGGGGGAGTACTTCAATGAGACAGGCTGAGTACTGTAATGGGGAAAAGGGGTGTGAGTACTGTAAAGAGGGGCGGGGGGAGCTGAGGACAGTAGTGTGGGGGAGCTAGGTACTGTAATGAGTGTGGGGGGGGCTGAGGACAGTAATGAGTGTGGGGGGGGGCTGAGGACAGTAATGAGTGGGGGGGGGCTGAGGACAGTAATGAGTGGGAGGGGCTGAGGACAGTAATGAGTGGGGGGGAGAGCTGAGGACAGTAATGAGTGGTGGGGGGGCTGAGGACAGTAATGAGTGGGGGAGGGCTGAGTAAAGTAATGAGTGGGGGAGGGCTGAGTAAAGTAATGAGTGGGGGAGGGCTGAGTAAAGTAATGAGTGGGGGGGGGCTGAGGAAAGTAATGAGTGGGGGGGGGGCTGAGGAAAGTAATGAGTGGGGGGGGCTGTGGAAAGTAATGAGTGGGGGGGGCTGAGGAAAGTAATGAGTGGGGGGGGGGAGCTGAGGACAGTAATGAGTTGGTGGGGGGCTGAGGACAGTAATGAGTGGGGGGGCTGAGGACCGTAATGAGGGGGAGGGGGCTGAGGAGAGTAATGAGGGGGGCTGAGGACAGTAATGAGTGGGGGAGGGCTTAGGAAAGTAATGAGTTGGTGGGGGGCTGAGGACAGTAATGAGTTGGTGGGGGGCTGAGGACAGTAATGAGTTGGTGGGGGGCTGAGGACAGTAATGAGTTGGTGGGGGCTGAGGATAGTAATGAGGGGGGCTGAGGACAGTAATGAGGGGGGCTGAGGACAGTAATGGGGGGGCTGAGGACAGTAATGGGGGGCTGAGGACAGTAATGGGGGGGGGCTGAGGACAGTAATGGGTGGGGGGGCTGAGGACAGTAATGGGTGGGGGGCTGAGGACAGTAATGGGTGGGGGGGCTGAGGACAGTAATGGGTGGGGGGGCTGAGGACAGTAATGGGTGGGGGGGCTGAGGACAGTAATGAGTGGGGGGGCTGAGGACAGTAATGAGTGGGGGAGCTGAGGACAGTAATGAGTGGGGGAGCTGAGGACAGTAATGGGGGGGGGCTGAGGACAGTAATAAGTGGGGGGGCTGAGGACAGTAATGGGGGGGCTGAGGACAGTAATGAGTGGTGGGGGCTGAGGACAGTAATGTGGGGGAGCTGAGTATTTTAATGGGGGCTGAGCTGCATGGTGCTGCAGGACCATGCGGCTTGGCGCATGCGTGTGCTAAAGTGAGGAGTGTTCCTCTGTGGGTTGGAAAATGTGCAAATTTAAACTCGCACTTAGGTCCCACACACGTATGTAAACGATGATTTCACAGCACTCATGTGAGTTATCGCTGCCAAGTGAGAGCCATTCTAGCGCCAGAGCTCACATTTAACTCAAAACTTGTGACTTGTAAAGGCTTTTAAAGCATCGCCTGTGGTTATTTTTTGCCATTTCACGGGCGTACACAAATCAGGAATTATATTGTGTTTGAGTGCACTAAAATGCCTTTAAGTGTATCTTTTCCTGAAATTTTTTTTGGTAAATGGCTTGTACAAATTCCGTAAGACATAAAAAATTGCGGCAGCCACCATTTTATTCTCCAGGGCCACTGCTTTCAGAAAATATATAATGTTTGGGGGAGTTCCAAGTAATTTTTCAGCAAAAAAAAAAAAAAAAATGTTTTTGATTTTTAACATGTATTTGAGAAATGTCAAAATTGCCCTGAGCTGTAAGTGGTTAAGGCACATTGCATGTGAATAAAGAAAAATAATTAATGGAAAGGGAAAGCAATGCAAGACCCTGGACAGGCATCCAGGTGGAATGGATGGGAATGAACATGGAAGCAATGCATCACTTCGGGGTTTGCTGCCACTTTGCTCTGGTGTTGTGGTGGGTAGGGGACTCATGAGCTCTCATAAAAAAGAACCTGTCATCGCAGTATAGTATGGTCCCCTATGTAATTGCATTAAGGTTAAGTGTTACAGGAACATAATAAAAAAAAAGTGATATATATAGATAGATAGATATAATATATTTGTGTGTATGTATATATTTATATATACACACTCACACACTATCTCACAAAAGTGAGTACACCCTTCACATTTTTGTAAATATTTTATTATATCATTTTATGTGAAGAAAGAAATGACAATTTGCTACAATGTAAAGTAGTGAGTGTACAGCTTGTATAACAGTGTAAATTTGCTGTCCCCTCAAAATAACTCAACACACAGCCATTAATGTCTAAACCGCTGGCAACAAAAGTGAGTACGCCCCTAAGTGAAAATGTTCAAATTGGGCACAATTGGTTATTTTCCCTCCCCGGTGTCATGTGACTCATTAGTGTTACAAGGTCTCAGGTGTGAATGGGGAGCAGGTGTGTTAAATTTGGTGTTATCGCTCTCACTCTCATATTGGTCAATGGAAGTTCAACATGGCACCTCATGGCAAAGAACTTTTCTGAGGATGTGAAAAAAAGAATTGTTGCTCTATATAAAGATGGCCTAGGCTATAAGAAGATTGCCAATACCCTGAAACTGAGCTGCAGCATGGTGGCCAAGACCATGCAGTGGTTTAACAGGAGATTTTCCACTCGGAACAGGCCTCGCCTCAGGTTGTCCTTTGGTAATAGACGTATGAGTGCTGCCTGCATTGCTGCAGAGGTTGAAGGGGTCAGCCTGTCAGTGCTCAGACCATACGCCGCACACTGCATCAAATTGGTCTGCATGGCGATCGTCCCAGAAGAAAGCCTCTTCTACAGATGATGCATTAGAAAGCCCTCAAACCGTTTGCTGAAGACAAGCAGACTAAGGACATGGATTACTGGAACCATGTCCTGTGGTCTGATGAGACCCATATAAACTTATTTGGTTCAGATGGTGTCAAGCTTGTGTGGTGGCAACCAGGTGAGGAATACAAAGACAAGTGTGTCTTGCCTACAGTCAAGCATGGTGGTGGGAGTGTAATGGTCTGCATGAGTGCTGCCGGCACTGGGGAGCTACAGATCATTGAGGGAACCATGAATGCCAACATGTACTGTGACATACTGAAGCAGAGTATGATCCCCTCCCTTCAGAGACTGGGCCACAGGGCAGCATTTCAATGTAACAACCCCAAACACACCTCCAAAATGACCACTGCCTTGCTAAAGAAGCTGAAGATAAAGGTGATGGACTGGCCAAGCATGTCTCCAGACCTAAACCCTATTGAGTATCTATGAGGCATCCTTAAACGGAAGGTGGAGGAGCGCAAGGTCTCTAACATCCACCAGCTCTGTGATGTCTTCATGGAGGAGTAGAAGAGGACTCCAGTGTAACCTGTGAAGCTCTGGGGAACTCCATGCCCAAGAGGGTTAAGGCAGTGCTGGAAAATAATGGTGGCCACACAAAATATTGACGCTTTGGGCCCAATTTGGATATTTTCACTTAGAGGTGTACTAACTTTTGTTGCCAGCAGTTTAGACATTAATGGCTGTGTGTTGAGTTATTTTGAGGGGACAGCAAATTTACACTGTTATACAAGCTGTACACTCACTACTTTACATTGTAGCAAAGTGTCATTTCTTCAGTGTTGTCACATGAAAAGATAGAATAAAATATTTACAAAAATGTGAGGGGTGTACTCACTACTGTGAGATACTATGTGTGTGTGTGTGTGTGTGTGTGTGTGTGTGTGTATATATATATATGTGTTTATGTGTGTGTGTGTGCATGTCTGTCTATCTCCGTGATGAGAAAACTCACAATTATGAGTTCTTACCAGTGGAGACACTGAGGGCAATATATATGAGAGGTGTCTAATTCCTCTGAGCTCTAGCCAAGGCTAGGAATCCAGTTTTGGCTCTGCATACATGTTTATTAGGTCATTCCAATGAATTCCTTTCTAGCAGGAGAAGGATCTTTGTCCCTAGAATACCCTTTTTTTTCCCCCCCCAAACAATAATTCAGACAGAAAGCAGTTCCTTTTTGTTCTGATTTCCTTACAGTTCGCTGGCGGTGTACGTGATGATCGGCAGGTATTTTGTGAATGGCTTATTGACGTTGTGACTGGGGAGCGAGGGACAACGTGACTCGGCGTGACTCCTGGCTGGAGAGCGGCCTGTGTGGTCAGCGTTCGTCTAGAGGAAGCGCTCTTCCAGTACTGTGAACAATGTCGGGGTCAGCCGTGTGAACCTCCCTCCTACACCCTCTTCCTTCCATTGTCAGGGGGATGTGAGGCTCCCTCGTGTAGGCCGCTGTTTGGGTGAGAGAATTGTCAGGAGCGCAAGTCTGATGGTGACAGGTGCCAAGAGGAATGTAGGTGATAGGTTGTCGGTTTGTGGGGGGACATTCTCACCATTGTTTGTGATGGCTCTGTGTTACAACAAATACAGGACTAATATTTTACCTTTTCTGGTTGCTCCCTCTCCCCCTCTTCAGCATGCTCATTGGATTAAAAAAAAAAAAAAAAATTCTGTTTTTATTACATTAATATTACTTATTTTAGACCCAGTGACATTATCACTAGGTCTCTGTGCTTCTTTATACGCTGCGGGCAGATCATGGCTGATGGGATGAGCCAACAGGGGACTGCACAAAACTTCCTGAAACCATCACAGCACCCTCCCTCAGTACTCCTCTCAAGATCCCTCAGTCAAGATGCAAGCAGTGGGGGAAGGGTTATGCAAATATCAAAATTATGGGCAGTCACCAGTCTAGAGTAGTCACCATTCCTAGCCGAGCTGCATTGGTATGCAGACCGCCCTAGGATACTGAGCCTCCATGGTGATGCTGAGCCTCCATGATTGAAAGAACTGACTTCCATCGAATGAAAGGGGAGAGTTAGGCCCCTTTCACACGAAGGGTTCAATCAGGTCCCCCTATGGAGCTTGTGTCCATTTACACCCACCTACCTCTGGTCCACTGAAAAAAAAAATGGAAGTGGATCCGTCCCCTTCCCGTCTAGGCAGATCGGTTCAGAGGGTAGTTTGGTCCGTCCCCTTCCAGTCTAGGCGAATCAGTTCAGAGGGCAGTTGGGTTCATCCCCTTCCAGTCTAGGCTTATTAGTTCAGAGGGCAGTTGGGTTCATCCCCTTCCTGTGTAGGTGGATTAGATCAGAGGGCAGTTGGGTCTTCCTCCTTCCCGTCTAGGCGGATCGGTTCAGAGGGCAGTTGGGTCTGTCCCCTTCCCATCTAGGTGAATCGGTTCAGAGGGCAGTTGGATCTGTCCCCTTCCTGTCTAGGAGGATCAGTTCAGGGGACAGTTGAGTCCATTCCCTTCCAGTCTAGGCAGGTTAGTTCAGAGAGCAGTTGGGTCCATCCTCTTCCTGTCTAGGCAGATCGGTTCGGAGGGTAGTTGGGTCCATCTCTTTACAGTCTAGGCCGATCTGTTTGGATGGCAGTTGGATCCGTCCCCTTCCTGTCTAGGCAGATTGGTTCAGAGGGCAGTTGTGTCCATCCAGTTCCTCCTTCCCATCTAGACGGATTGGTTCAGAGGGCAGTTGAGTCTGTCCCCTTCTAATCTAGGTGAATCGGTTCAGAGGGCAGTTGGGTCCGTCTCCTTCCAGTCTAGGCAAATCAGTTCAGAAGGCAGTTGGGTTCATCCCCTTCCCGTCTATGCGATTTGGTTCAGAGGGCAGTTGGGTTCATCCCCTTCCCGTCTATGCGATTTGGTTCAGAGGGCAGTTGGGTCTTCCTCCTTCCCGTCTAGGCGGATTGGTTCAGAGGGCAGTTAGGTTCGTTCCCTTCCTATCTAGGTGAATCGGTTCGGAGGGCAGTTGGATCTGTCCCCTTCCTGTCTAGGCGGATCAGTTCAAGGGACAGTTGAGTCCGTCCCCTTCCCTTCTTGGCGGATCAGTTCAGAGAGCAGTTGGGTCCATTCCCTTCCAGTCTAGGCAGATCGGTTCAGTGCACGGTTGGGTACGTCTCCTTCCCGTCTAGGCAGATTGGTTTGGAGGGTAGTTGGGTCCATCTCTTTACCATCTAGGCCGATCGGTTCAGAGGGCAGTTGGATCCGTCCCCGTTCCGTCTAGGCAGATCAGTTCTGAGGGTAGTTGGGTCTGTCTCCTTCCCAGCTAGGCGGATCGGTTTGTAAGACAGTTGGGTCTGTTCCCTATGCTGTCTAGGCGGGTCAGTTTGGAGGCCAGTTGGGTCCACTCTATCCGTGTTCGCTCTTCAGAAACTGGGCATGGACCTGTCATCCGCCTGCTCTGGTTAGCAGGGGATCAGTGGACAAATCCCCTGCTGATCAAAACAGAGTCTGCCCCATGTAAATGGGACCTTAGGAAGGGTAAGACTGGGAAGGAATAGACCTAGATGTTGCTGGACGCCCTACAGTCAGGAATTCAATGAATTAATCTGACTTCTAATACACATTATGAGAAGCTCACAGTGTGCAGTGAAATCAGAGTAAGTGTTTTCAGTACAGGAGTTGAGCCTGTACATCTGTGCAAGACTGAAAAGAAGGACTGGAGTTCAGCTTTGAGTTGAACATTTATAAGCCAGCACCTTGGTGCCAGATTTAGGTCTCGCCCTTATTCTCTATGGCAGGTGCTTCACCCTTAATACCTCCATGCTTGATTTTTTTAAGGACACGCCTGTGAAAGTGAAATATACCCCAGTCTTTTGTAGAGGGAGTATTGCTGAGACTGGGGGGGGGGGGGCTCCTTTTTAGTGTAGTGTTCCTTTAACTCTGTGCTCCAGCTGCATTGTCTTAAGGGTTAATATATATATATATATGCAGCTGGAACAAATACAGGCGCTCTTCAACTTCCTCAATTACGCAGATCTTTCAACTTTCGATTGCCAGGTTTCGGAAACGTGACTCACCGTGCGCATCCCTCCTGTGAAATGTCAGCGAATCCCCCCTCGCGCCCGCCGTTCACATGGGCTGCATTCTCTGCTGGTTCCACTCAATGTTGTTTACATTTATTTCTAGCTTTAGAAATGTTTTAGAACAAACTAACAAACAGATTCATTGCCAGGACGCAGCTGCCTGCCATAGCTGAACTCGGCTGCAAAAGGTGGGATAAGGGTTGGGGAAAAAAAAAAAAAAGAAATCTGTTGTTTCCAGTGACCTGCCTGTTCAAAGCCAAATATTGGGCAGAACAACTAAGAAATCCGCTATCTTTTGAAGTGGGGTCCTGGATTCATTTCCCATCAGGATCCCTGTTTGCATACAGCTTGTATAGTGCAGCCCATCAGTGCCTCCTAACTGTGCCCATCAGTGCCGCCTTATCATTGCCCATCAGTGCAGCCTCATCGGCGCACATCAATGAAGGAGAAAAATTTACCTGTTAGCAAATTTTTTTTTTTCTGTCTTTTTTTGTTTGTTTAGCAAAAAAAAACAGTAGTTATTAAATACCACCAAAAGGCTCTATTTGTGTGAAAAAAATGATAAAAATTTCATATGGGTACAGTGTTGTATGACCGTGCAATTGTCATTCAAAGTGTGACAGCGCTGAAAGCTGAAAATTGGCCTGGGCAGGAAGGGGGTGAAAGTGCCCGGTAGGCAAATGGTTATAGTCTCTTTAACAAAACAAACAAAAAACAAACGTCGTACTTACCTGCTCTTTGTAGTGGTTTTTAACAGCGCAACCCCCGATCCTCCTGTTCTCGGGTCTGCCGCCGGTGCTCCAAGCCCCGCCCTCCTGACGAGTCCCCCCCCCCCCCCAGAGCAAGCAGTTTGCAATAGGGGTACCCAAGCAGGGTCACTTCCAAGCTGTGGCTCTGCATATCCATTCACACACACAGCCGCTGCTCGGCCCCGCCCCCTCTCTCTTCTGATTGGCTTAGTGGCTGTGATTGGATGTATAAATTAACGGCACTTGCAGAATATTAAACCACAATTGAATAATGTGCTCAAAACATTAACAGTGACAATATATGAAAATACAGAATGGGTGACCGTCTATATTAAAGTGACACTAAAGGTTCTTGTTTGTTATTTAAAAAAAAATAAATGAATAAAATGTCATACTTACCTCCACTGTGCAGCTCGTTTTGCACAGAGTGGCCCTGAACCTGGTCTTCTGGGGTCCCTCGGTGGCTCTCTCGGCTCCTCCCCACATCAGATGACCCCCTAGGAGGGGGTTTACCTTGCGGGCGCGCTCCCGAGTCCAGCATTCGGCGTCCATAGAGGCCGAATGCAGGACTCAGCCCCGGCTCCCGTGTCATTGGATTTGGTTGACAGCAGCGGGAGCCAATGGCTGCGCTGCTATCAATCTATCCACTCAAGAGCCGAGAACCCTGGGCAGAGAGAGAGTGCGTTCCCGTGGGACAAGTTTGGGGGGGGGGGGCTGGTCACTGATAGGTGTTTTTTCACCCTAATGCATAGGATGCAAAACATGAACTTTTACAACCCCTTTTAAAGTGTTTTAATGCTCCAAAAAGATATAAATAAAGTGCATCGGTGCTTCTGGAAAAATAGTGTCTGCGTGCCAGACTCCCCTTTTGTGACCCCACTCACCAAAGGTTATAGACCCTCAGCTTTGCAGTCTGGAGTCAAAAAAGCTGTGATCTAGGTATATGAGGAATGGAGTCTCAGAAAACTAGGGGTAGTCTCGTGGATAAATTGGAGTAAATTGACCATAGTAGGAGAAAACAACAAAGAAAACACAATAGTGAAGTACCGCTAATACTGTATGTACTGCGCAATCAAAAACGCCACTCACATGATAGCTGAAATGAAACGAGCATCAGTGTAAGATCCGGGTTCGCCGCAGGTCAGTGGAACGCACGCCGACCAGCGGCAAACCCGGATCTTGCACTATTGGCTTTTCTTTGTTATTTTCTCCTACTATTTTACTCCGATTTATCCACAAGACTACCCCTATAGAAAGTTTTTTGAGAGTCCATTCCCATACACCAGATCACCTAGATCACAGCTTTTTTGACCCCAGACTGCAAAGCTGAGGGTCCGTAACCTTTGGTGAGTGGGGTCACAAGATGCACTTTACATCTTTTTGGAGCACTCAGCACTTTAATATAGACCGTCATCCATTCTGTATTTTCATATATTGTCACTGTTAATGTTTTGAGCACATTATTCAATTGTGATTTAATATTCTGCAAGCGCTGTTAATTTATACATCCATTCTTGAGGTTTAGTACCTTGTAATAGCTGCCACAATTCATTCAGTTATATATTCACCCAGCGCAAGTTTTATCTTGTGTGTGTGTGTGTGTGTGTGTGTATATGTATGTGTATATATATATATATATATATATATATATATATATATATATATATCGTATATACTCGAGTATAAGCCGAGTTTTTCAGCACATTTTTTTTGTGCTGAAAGTGCCCTCGGGTTATACTCGAGTCAAGCACTTTACTAGTGCAAAGAATGACATTTTCCGAACCGACTTTGGGGAACCCCAGATTTGTGCAAACCCAGTGGAACTAGCACTACAACATATCCAAAGCTGGGGTTCCTAGCCCCAAGTGGCCCCGAGATATAGGGCCCCAAAGTCGGTTCGGAAAATGTCATTCTCTGCTGCAGAAAAGTGCTTGACATTTTCCAAACCGACTTTGGGGCCCCGTATCTTGGGGCCACTCGGTGCTAGGAACCCCAGGATATGTTGTAGTACTAGTTCCACTGGGTTTGCACACCAAATTTGGGGTTCCTAGCACCAAGTGGTCCCGAGATACGGGGCCCCAAATTCGGTCAACTGTGTCCATCTGCAGCAATGTCATTTCGGGACCCTTTGGGTCCAGAGACCCCAAATTTTGGCTGCAGCTAGGGGGACATCTAGGAACCCTTAACTACCAAGTTTGAAGTTCGGGGGACCTATGGCTGCAAATGGGCACAGTGAGGCTGCAAATGGGCATTGTTGACCCTCTTTTCAACTTTTATAGTAGCTGCGCATTTCTCACCCTAGGCTTATACTCAAGTCAATAAGTTTTCCCAGTTTTTTGTGGTAAAATTAGGTGCCTCGGCTTATATTCGGGTCGGTGTATATATATATATATATATATATATATATATATATATATTGGCTGTGGTTGACAGCAGCAGGAGCCAATGAGGAAGCAGTCCCCATAGAACCAAGGCACTTGTGCACATTACTGGATCGAGAGGGGGCTCAGGTAAGTATTTGGGGGGGCTGCTGCACAGAGCTAGATTTTTACCTTAATGCATAGAAAAACCTTGAGCCTTTAGAACCACTTTAGGAATGGCGGCAGCTTGACGTCACACTGGTCCCGGAAACCGCCGGGCGACCATCTTGCTGCTCACAGCATGCTGCCACCTGTTGTCCGGCAGACCTGTCAGCAATCCCACATTACTGCATGGCCAGTTATCCCTTCCTTGTGCCATCCACAACGTAAAATTATTTTTTTTGGAATGGTGCTACACTTAAAAAAAAAAAACGTGCCTTTTCCAACTTGCATACATATTTAACTTAAGAACATGCCTACAGGTCTTGTATGAACCCCAGGGACTGCCTGTATATAGCGCCAACAATTTACACAGCGATTTACATATATATTGTACATTCAGATCAATCCCTGCCCTGAAGGAGCTTACAATCTAAGGTCTCTAACTCACATTCTTACAAACTGGGGAGCTACCACTTGACCTCCAGAAGATTTAACCCCCTTCATGACCAGGCCACTGTTTGCGATATGGCACTGCGTTAAATAAAATTTGCCACCCCCCCCCCCCACAAATAGAGCTTTATTTTGGTGGTATTTGATCAACTCTGCGTTTTTTTACTTTTTTGCATTATAAACAAAAAAAGAGCTACAATTTAAAAAAAAAATCTATTAGTTTTACTTTTCTGCTATAAAACCTATCCAATAAAAAAAAAAAATGGAAAAAATCATAATATTTTTGGTAAAAAAAAAAATCCCAATAAGTGTATGTTGATTGATTTACGCAAACTTTACAGCATCTACAAACCATGGGATATTTACTGAAATATATATTTTTTTATACTACCGGTAGTAATGGCATTGATCGGCGACTTATAACGGGACCGCAATATTGCGGCAGACAAACAGACACTAACTGACACTTTTTACACTAGCCCAGAAAAGGAAGGGCTGAGCCCAGCCCTGACAGCTATGCCTATGATCTGAGTTGTCTGATGGCTAGGATCCCACCCATTCATGGCTGCACTGGCAGCTTATGTGTGTTTTCTGAATGGCAATTCAGATATTCATTGCCTTGAAAAATTATTCATACCTCCTTGAAATGTTCCACATTTTGTCATGTTGAACCCAAAAACGTAAATGTATTTTATGCAAAAGACCTACACAAAGTGGCACATAATTGTGAAGTAGAAAGAAAATGATAAATGTTTTTTAAAATGTTTTACAAATAAAAGTGTGGGGGGCATTTGTATTTATCCCCCTTTAATCTGATACCCCTAACGAAAACCAATTGCCTTCAGAAGTCACCTAATTAGTAAATAGAATCCATCTGTGTGTAATTTAATCTCAGTATAAATACAGCTGTTCTGTGAAGCCCTCAAGAGGTTTGTTAGAGAACCTTAGTGAACAAACAGCATCATGAAGACCAAGGAACACACCAGACAGGTCAGGGATAACGTTGTGAAGAAGTTTAAAGCAGGGTTAGATTAAAAAAAAAAAATTCCAAAGCTTTGAACATCTCACAGAGCACTGTTCAATCCATCATCCGAAAATGGAAAGAGTATGGCACAACTGCAAACCTGAGGCCTTAAAATGCCAGGACAGTACAAAAACCCCCAAATGACCCCTTTTTGGAAAGTAGACAGTCCAAGGTATTTAGTAAGAGTCATGGCAAGTTTTTTGAAGTTGTAATTTTTTGTCGCAATTTTATCGAAAATGTAGAAATTTCATAAAATGTGCGTGTCACTTTTTTATTTTTATTTTTTTACACACTGTGATTGCATGTTACGGTGATGATCACTGTAACAGCATCTGTTTAAACTGTTAAAAATGATTTTCAATGTTGTGATTGGCCCACATCTATCACATGGTACAGGCTGCTGATTTTGGCCAAGGTACTATGTGATCACTGGTGACCAATCACAGATCACACACAGTGGTAAACAATATTGTCATGAATGGATTCAATTTGTGACTATTCACTCGGTGTGTGCAGTCATATGGTATCCGGGCCACTCACAGCAACCCAATACTGAGCACCATAATCTGGTAGGTTCACTGATCGCGCCGCTGTGTACATATGGGTACGTTGCGGTGCCTGGGGGAGTGGCCCGCCAGCTGAAAATGTACTGCTGGCAGTCGGCTAGTATTTAATGGACCGCTCGCTGCCCTTGGGATGGGGTTAAAGTAGTTCTAAATTCAAATTTCTTATTTTTCCTTAATGTATCTAAAAACTCCCCAATACGTGTCCTTCACACCCCCATCCTTAAACACCCGACTCCTTCCACGTCTGTCTTGCCTGCAGCACTCCTCTCAGTTCCCGGTCTCACAGGAGACAATAAAAGTGACTTTAAAGCTTCTTTTCTTTTAAGTACAATAACAAACCTGGTATACTTACCTGCTTTGTGGTTTTGCACAGAGCAGCCCCATTCCTCTTCTTCTGGGCTCCCCCACCGGCGCTCCAGGCCCCTCCCACAAGTGCTTCAATGGAAAGCCACTTTCACATGTGTGCTCCTTCCCGACACAGACCTGGCAAAGTGACCCCACCCCCTGCTCCCTCATCACAGCATTTAAGTGACATCTGTCCCGTGAGGAGGGGGGACAGCGGCGAGAGCCGTTGCTCTCACGCACGCCGCTGGATTGGATCTGGCTCAGGTAAGAATAAGTGGGGGGGCTGGGCAAGGGGGGTATGCTGCAAAACAGAAGGTTTTTCACCTTAATGCATAGAATGCATTAAGGTGAAAAACCTTAAGGCTTTATAACCACTTTAAGGCAGGCAGCAGGAGTCATAGACTCCTGCTGCTGTCAGTCATACACCTGTGCGGAGGGATCAGGGGCGTGCCTTACTGGTGCCGTGTGTGTCAATGTATGCACACAGCTCGGACATGAATGTGCATGAACACATGGGTGCCTCTATAGCAGGGTTTCTCAACTCCAGTCCTCAAGGCGCCCCAACAGGTCACGTTTTTGAAGGCTTTCCATCATTTTGCACAGGTGATTTGATCAGTTTCACTGCCTTAGTAATTACCACAGCTGTTTCGTCTGAGGGAAATCCTGAAAACATGACCTGGTGGGGCGCCTTGAGGGCTGGAGTTGAAAAACACTGCTCTATAGCACCCTGCTTGCTGGGTAGGCACCCTGGAGGAGTGGACAGCCCCAGTGGGGGACTATCAGGAGAGAAGGTAAGGGACCGCTCTGTGCAATATTTTTTGCACAGAGCAGGTAAGTATAATGCTGGACTTTCAGAGCTGCCATATAATTATAGGAACACAGGGGAGTATATTTTATAAAGGTCCTTAATGCTGAGCTTCCTGCAATAAAGACCAGTCACTGCTGCTCTTTCCCCTTGAGTAGAGTGACTGGTCTAGTCTCCGCCCTTCCTGTAGTGGGTGTGGTCTAATGGGTCCCTCCCACAGCTCTGCTCTCTGCACATGCTATGTACAGCACAGTGGTGATGTCACTGCTAATTTTACAAAGCAATGACTCAGTTTTCAAAGGCATTAGCTGCACACTAAGTAGATTTATATCCTTTGAGACTACTGAGGAATATATTTATTTATCCGGGTTCAGTTATAATGGTAATACCGTACTAGTTACTCAAAAGGTATGTTCTCATAGAAAATACAATATACTTTTCCCTTGGAAGCAAAGTATTGAAAATCTTATCACAGTTTCACTTCCTCCCATATTGATTAGTAGGCAGAGTAAGAGTATTGATTAGAAGACTTGGCACCCATATTAACACCAGATGTCGATTATACATATATATTTCCCTTTGCAGGAGCAAATATTTGTTAGGGGGGGGGGAGTGTTCTAAAAGAATCATTTGGAATCACCACAGAGATTTTTGCATGTGCAATAAGCCTTTTTAATGAGCTGTGTCTGTCCCGAGTCCAAAGTTTTCTGCGGTAACTAAAAGCAGATCCTTTAATGTTGTGAGTGTTGCTTTTCTTACTCTGACGGGCCTTTTGTATCGCCGGATGATCTTTTAAACGTGGTGCTCTGCTAGGAAGTCTTAACGATAATTGCTTTTTCATTAGTTGGCAAAATCTTCAGAGGCAGTAAAAGAAGATTTTTTTTTTTTTGCAATCTGGGGATAAAGATCGGAAGGTCAGGATGTAAAGTGTGTAGAATGTTAATGGCAGAACGGAACACATCCAGAGCATTCTTTACCCTTCTGAACCCAACCACGTCATAATCACTGGCGGGATTTTAGTTTTTTTTCTCGCGCAAACCGCAATTAGGCTGCATGTACATGGCGGTCGCAGATTTGTCGACATTAAAAGTCCGTACTGCATGTGAAATCATGTGGACATACACCCAATTATGTCTGTATGAGTTGAGGTGCGTGCATTCTGTGCTGTCGCTGTTGTTAATTGAGCTGTTAATATTTAGATCTCCCATGAATGTCATCTATGCAGTGCAGCCGCAGAATGACCTCAGCCTTTTGTCATCCAGAACAGCTGAATTCTGACATCATTCTGAACCTGCACAGGAGGTTTGTCCTGGGGTGGGCAGAGCCTGGTGGACTAGTTCTCCATCAGGTCCGCTTTGCTTTTGAATGACAGCGGGAGGCGGGTCCTCCATAGCCGCTTTCAAATCCACCTTACTGCCGTGCGCTGTCAAGTAACCTGATGGGGAACTAGACTAGGAGTTCTGCATCAGGCTCCGCCCATCCAGTGACAAATCATTTCCCGAATATGGGTGTTGCCTATGAAAAATTGAAAAACGATACTATTGGTGAGAGAGAGGACGCTGCACGCCCCCTAATAAGGCATAAATAGGAAAAGTTCCTTGTGGTGTTTTGAGTTGCAGCAACAAAATACAAAATTTAGAAAAATATATACTTTTATTTAGGAAAATACGGTAGTTGTATCAAAGAGACATTTGTTAAAGTTAAAGCATTGAGCTTTGTGGGTAAGGCTATTACATGTACATAAAAGTTACAGCCATTGAGTACAAGGAAGCATGATATAAGTATGTAAATCATACTGAAGAACCCAGATGCGTTTCGACCTTTAACAGTAGCGTTCTTCTTCTGGGGGAGCGAGTAAAAAACTCTAAAGAAAAAAAATACATATATAGTTTTAGAAACCAAAATTTCATCAGGCAAATATATAAATTGATCTTGACACATATGTTATGAATAGTTTAAATATATTTACCAATCACGGCTGAGAGAAACCTCCTGATCGCTGTACCCATGAGCTGCCAGAGAATCCAATCAGTGCGGCAAGACACCCCCACCTCAGCTTCAAAGGGGGAGTGTCATGTTTTAATTTTAACAAATGTCTCTTTGATTCAACTATTTTTGTAAATAAAAGTATATATTTTTCTAAAATTTGTATTTTGTTGCTGCAACTCAAAACCCCACGGGAACTTTTCCTATTTATGGGTGTTGCCTATATTTGGGTAATGACATCACCTGTATCCCCCATTTACATTTGGCTTTCGACCGGGGAATCTCCCAGCTGACAGTCGAATGGGGCCGGTGATCCGGCACAGTGTGTGAAGTTCGCACATACATGACAGCTTCCTGACACAGGCACCGCCCTCTCTGAGTACTGGTGTACCTCTGTACTCCAGCCCAGGGTTGGTCTGATTTGTAAATGCTCAGTTGTTTTTTTTATAAAAAAAAAGGCATGCTTGCTTGCTCTGTACAAAGAGCACCCCTATTTCTCCTCTTGGGTCCCCACCGGTGCTCCTGGCTCTCCCTCTCCACTGAGTGCTCCCATAGAAAGCTGCTTGCTGTGGGGGCACTCATGCATGCTGTTTCCCGAGCCCCACTCTGTGTGTTCATTGACACACACACAGCGTGGTTCTGCCCCACCCCCCACGCCCTCCTCACTGACTGTGAATGGCAGCAGCAGGAGCCAATGTATCCTGTTGCTGTCTCTGAGCCAATGAGGAGGGGAAGAGCCTGTGCTGCATGCAGAAGGTTTTTTACCTTAATGCAGAGAATGCGTTATAGTGGATCTTCACGCTCCCTAGCCCCCCTTCCCCCCTTTTTTTTTTTTTACCCCTATTTACCAGGTTGCAAGTCCTGCCCATTTAAGATACTTACCCGCCCAGTGGATCCAGCGTTGTCCTGCAGAGATCTGCTTCTTTCCTGCAAAACCACCCCCAGTCCCGCGCCACCATCTTCTGTGACATCAAGGGTTAGCTGGCGGCTTCCTGATTATGCGCCAGAAGAATGCCAAATTTGTGCAGCAGAGGGGGAGGGTGGGTAAGAGGCAACATGCTTAGAGGGTGAAGATCTGCTTTAAGGTAAAATAAATGAATAAATAAACATTTTGCCTTTAGAACCGGTGTCCTAATCTGAGACCATGCGGTAATTCTTTAGGGCCAGCCATACAAGGTGCAAATTTATTTCCTGCAACCATGAGTTGCAGGAAAGATATTTGCACGATTAGCCCATCAACACCGACAGTGCTGACACGGGAATCAGCAGTTGTCTTCTCCTGGTGGGAGGGCGGGCAGGGGAAGCCGTCCCCTCCGGGAGAAAACAGTGATTATCGCTAGCAGCCATAGCAGCCACTTGCGATAATCGGAAGCAAATATGGCAGGCTGGTTGTACCCGATTGATCAACTTGGTTTATTCAGCCTGCCCATTAATGGTTCGAATCTCAGCTGATTCCTGCTGAACCGGCCGAGATACAAACTGTGTATGGCCGGCTTTAGAATTGGTCTCTGCCTTAGCTACAGATTCCTAAATTGGCGGGAGCAGGAACTATCTGAATTTGCCAAACGTGTCAGTAATGATACCAACACTGGCACCAATGCTTGCCTGAATTGGGCGAAGGTAGTTCTAAAGGGAACTACTGCCAGAGAAGTGCCTTTAGGGCTGTTTTAAATTCCCCAGACTATGTCCTTTCTGCGATAGAAAGTAGGGATGTACCGATACCCTTTTTTAAAAAGGAGTACAAGTACCGATACTTTTTTTTTTTTTCTTTTTTTAGTACTCGCCGATACCAATTACCGATACATACCGCAACTGTTTTTTGCTTTAACTTCAGCTGTCAGAAATGGTACAAAGCATTGAAAAGTTATTTACAAATGAAATAAATTGATTTTTTTTTTAATTTAGCGCCTTTTCAATGTGAAATGTATAAATATATGTCAATATATATGTGTAAAAATATTCACTAACAAAGCAAACAAAAAAAAAAAGTTTTAATTGTTTATTGTTTATAAACTAAACGTGAACAAAAGAAAAAAAGCAGGAAAATAATAATTAAATGGAGGAGAATAGGGAGTTCAATAAGGCTGATTAGCGTAAATTAAGGGTTTATTAAGGGGTTAAACCAGGGGTCTCAAACTGGCGGCCCACCAACTGTTGCGAAACTACAAGTCCCATCATGCCTTTGCCTGTGGGAGTCATGCTTGTAACTGTCAGCCTTGCAATGCCTCATGGGACTTGTAGTTTCTCAACAGCTGGAGGGCCACCAGTTTGAGACCCCTGGGTTAAACAGAGGAACATTTGTTCATCACTTTGATCTGCAGATGAAGAAACAGAAATATACAAAAAGAAACAATGTTTCTTTTTATTTTAGTGTTTCAGGGCTGAGCAATGTTGTTAATAAACACTGCCGGCTGCTTTTCTTTTTTTTTTTGACAGCTCCAATTACCGGACGACTTTAACGCTCGGGAGACCCACTGACAGCTCAAAGAACCGAGCCTGAAAGTATCGGTTTCAGGTATCGTTGCATTTGTACGAGTACCGATACTTGTGCAAATACTCGGTATCAGCACCGATACTAGTATCGGTGCAACCCTAATAGAAAGCCTGCCTGTTGGCATCTTTTTAAATTTTAAAAAGCCACCCTGTGTTGATGAAAGTAAGTAAGGCCCGGCCATAGATGGTTCGAATCTCGGCCGGTTCAGCAGGAACCAGCCGAGATTGGAACCGTGTGTGGGCAGGCTGAATATACCAAGTCAATCGATTCACTTGACACAACCGGACTGCTGGATTCACTTGCTTTTATCGCTAGTGGCTGCTATAGCAATAATCGCAGACAATGGCTCAGGCAGGAGGAATTGCATTGTCTATGTTGATGGAGGCACCGTGCAAACCTGTGGTTGCAGGAAAGAAATTTGCACCCGTCTATGGCCTGCCTATATCTCTCCTGCTGCCCACTCTGCCAAATACCGTTCCAGTAAGGAGACATCGGCGTCCGAAGTTCACTTGTGTCCCGTTCTGCACTCAATGGGTCCTCCCTTCGACCCCAGACATCATTACATTCTCCTGTAGTAATGAAGGGGTCAGCTGGAGAAAGCACAGAAGACGCAGGAGGGTGACGCTCCCAAAAGCGGCGTTGGTCGGTGCAGGTATCGGGAAAGTATTTTACGTTCTTCTTTTGCAGCGTTTGTGGGGGAAGTACAGTTTAATAGCAAAGTTTTTCTTTATAATATCAATAAATTGAATACGTTTTTGGGGATAGCTTGACGATACTTTAAAAACTTGTCGCATCGGAAACCTTCATGTGGAAGTTTAACTAAGTTAATTGCGACTTTGTTGTAAACACGGCTCTCATGCGGCATTGTCTAATACACAATACAGGTCTCTTTGTTTGCAAATTCTAAAAGCGCTGTGTGCGTAATACAGCCGCAAAAGATTGTAATTCTATTCATAGGCCTAAGAGGAAAGCTAAACGCCAAGGTGAGCTGTCGTCGGCGCAGACCAACGTTACCTTGGTAACCTATTTATTGCATGTCCTCACAAGGTCTTCATGTCAGTGCCGTGTTTTTTTTCCCTATTGAATCTTTACGTTTTGTCTTTCGCATGTTTTTCTCATTGCGACATACAGACTCTCGTTTCTGGTGTCACTGCAGGGCATGTTGTTTTGCTAACAAAGTTTTCACAGAAGTTTAACTGCCATTTTTTTTTCCTGATCTCCCCCCCTCCAGGGTTATCACCCGCTGCCGAACGAAGCCGAGATCGCACAAACCAAAAAGTTATTCCGGAGGAGAAGAAACGACAGGCGGTAAGGGTTGAATTGTGTTGTTGAATGTCTGATTGGACGAATTTTAAAGGGGATTTTTACCTGCAGATAAATCGCAACTCCGGACAAATATCAAACAAGGAGAGTGAAGTGTAGCACCGTGGGCCAGTCTGTGCTGTCAGTCTAACAATGTAAACGCACTTCTAGGAGGGGACGAATGTGATGGCTTCATTGGGGTTCTGCTGTCTTTTCAATGTCGGAGAGGCTGGCCTTGCATGTTCAGTCCACTTGTACACTATTCCTTTTTAGATTTACCAAAAACCATATAATATAAGGTCAAAACTTAACTTTCCATTGTATCCAATTAGACAATCCCTTGCACTACATAGTTTTAAGGTAAATCTAAAGGAAAATTGAACATGTATGGCCAGCCTAATGCCCCGTACACACGGTCGGATTTTCCGATGGAAAATGTCCGATCGGAGCGTGTTGTCGGAAATTCCGACTGTGTGTGGGCTCCATCGGACATTTTCCATCGGATTTTCCGACACACAAAGTTGGAGAGCAGGAGATAAAATTTTCCGACGACAAAATCCGTTGTCGGAAATTCCAATCGTGTGTACACAAATCCGACGGACAAAGTGCCACGCATGCTCAGAATAAATAAAGAGATGAAAGCTATTGGCCACTGCCCCATTTATAGTCCCGACGTACGTGTTTTACGTCACCGCGTTTAAAACGATCGGATTTTCCGACAACTTTGTGTGACCGTGTGTATGCAAGACAAGTTTGAGCCAACATCCGTCGGAAAAAATCCATGGATTTTGTTGTCGGAATGTCCGAACAAAGTCCGACCGTGTGTACGGGGCATTAGGCTTAATGTACATGGGACGTTTCACAACCTCTCCTGAACGATTTTACTTGACAGATGGTAAAAGACTCTTAACCACTTCCGGGCACTTTCACTCCCTTCCTTCCCAGGCCAGTTTTCAGCTTTCAGCGCTCTTGCACCTTCAATAAGAATTGTGCGGTCATGCAACACTGTACCCAAATGAAATTGTTATCATTTTGTTCACACAAATAGAGCTTTCTTTTGGTGGTATTTATTTACAAATCTGTATTTTATTTTTTGCGATATAAGCAGAAAAAAAGAGCGGAAAATTAAAAAAATATATATTTTTTCTACTTTCTGTTGTAGCCTCCCTGACGGTTTTCCCGAGTGTGGCTCGGGGTTAAATTTCAGCACCATTAGCGGTAACCCAGAGCCACACTTGGGATTACATCTCAGGATCCTGGTGCAGTGTTACTTACCTTGTTCCCAGGATCCTGCGTTGTCCCCCCCGCGGTGTCTGCGGGCTCTGTCCTCCTCCGAAGCCTCTCTGTGCTAGGCTCCGTTTCCTGCGAGCATCGCGACGCACGGGGGCGGAGCCTGGCAGAAAATTAAAAAAAATGTAAAAATCATAACACATTCAGTACTGTAATCTTACAGATTACAGTACTGTATGAAATCATTTTACATCCCTTTTGTCCCCAGTGCTTTGTCCAATGCCCTGCATGCAGTTTTATATTATATATACTGTTCTTCCTGCCTGGAAACTGGAGATTGTCCATAGCAACCAAAAAGTGTCATTTTACGTCAAAAGTGGCTTTAGACCAGCTAGAAAACAGCGATAGTAAATTAGAACACTTGCAGAATTGAGCGATAGTGAATCGTGCGGAAATTAATTTTATTATTATTTTATTATTATTTTTTAAAATTATTTATCTTTATTTATTATATTATAATTTATGATTTTGTGTTTCAAACTTCATCATACCCGGGATGTCTACTAGACTCTTGTTTGAACAGATTTAAGTGTGTTATTGTTAAGAATTACAGGCCTACAATATAAAACGCCAAATTTCCATGCAAAATAATTGTACCACTTTCAGCACCTAAAATCCAAAATAATCATACCGCCAGGGAGGTTAAAAGAAATCCAATAAAATCTAATTTTGTCATAAATTTAGGGCAAAATGTATTCTGCTACATGTCTTTGGTTAAAAAAAAAATCCCATTAAGTGTATAATAATTGGTTTGTGTGATCACGGACATATGTACGCAGATGATCATGTACAGATGTGCGCAGATGATCATGGACATATATGCAGATGATCATTGGGACATATGATTTTACTGTTACATATGTGGGGGTCAGGTGTTTTTATTGTGTGGTGGCATGTGTAGGGACACATGGTATTTTGGGGACATTGTGATTCAACATTTTGTGGGGACACTGGGCCGGTGATCAGTGTGTAAAAAGCTGTAAAAAACAGCCCATACCCACTGATCACCGGCTGGCTGCAGCGATCCCCTCTCCTCACTGACAACTTCCGTGTGAGGAGAGGAGAGCCGATCGCCTAGCAACTGTCCCCTCCTTCTGAGGGGACGTTCCTGAATGTCCCCTCAGAAGGAGTTAGCGCCCACCCGGCCGTATACGTACAGTGGGAGGTGATTAAAAACGTCCGTTTTGCCGCGTTTACATACCACGTTTAGCCGTGTTTGCGTTTAGAAGTGTTTTTTTTTTTTCTGTCAATAATAAAAAAAAAAAAAAAAAAAGAAACGCGGCTAAATGCAAGTAACCCTTTTTACACGCTGTTACAGGCGTTTAGCGTTTCAAATGCCACTGAACATCTGTCCCGAACGCATTTTTTTGCTTCCCAAAAATTGCTTCTAAACTCAACTGCCTAGAAAGGACTATAAACAACCCTGTGTACATGTACTGATAAGATAACATAGAGGAGAGTTCCAGGGGCAGCTGAAAAAAATGCCCAACTGCTCCTAAATGTCCGTTTACCAGCAGCAGTGTACATGAGGCCTTAGCCCCGGTTCACACTGAGGCATCGCGACTGCCTCAGGCGACCTGGACACGACAGGGGCGGCGACTTGCAAAACGACTTCTATATAGAAGTCTATGCAAGTCGCCTCAAGTCACCCCCAAAGTAGTACAGGAACCTTTTTCTAAGTTGGAGCGACGCAAGAACAGTTCCATTGTACAGAACGGGACGCTACTTGTCAGGCGGCTAAGTCGCCTGACAAGTCGTCCTAGTGTGAACCGACCCTTAAAGTGGAATTCCAGTCAAATCCTAACTAATGCTAAACCTACTCTCTGCCACATTCTAAGCCTAATCTATCTAACCCTGTAAAGCAAAAATAGCTATATGCTATATGTTCTGCAGCCGTTACGGTCCAGTCTCCAGCGGTGAATGTTGTGTGCAGGAGAGGACCGACAATGGCTGTGAAATGCCTGGGAAGTGACGTCACCCATAGAGTTACTATAGGGCTTCTGTTGGCTGCCTCTCCTGCACCCGTCTACACACTGGAGCTGCCACTGACAGCTCAACGCGGGACCGGTGCTGCCGCAGGTAAGTACAGCGATTTTTGCTTTACAGGGCTAGATAGGTTAGGCTTAGAATGCGGCAGAGAGTAGCTTTGGAGTTAGTGGAATTCCACTGTAAGTTGGTCTCACACGTATAGATTTCTAGTTCAGTCCGCAAGATAAGAACAGCATTGATGGATCTTCCAATTCAGCTATTGTATTCTGATAGCCAGCACTGCCGGTTATCAGAATGCACGAGCAACGCCTGCATTTAAATGGATGCAGACACTGATTAGTCAACAGTTTTCTAACCAGTTCCTTCAACAAAAGTTGATTGAACAATTGGCTTTTGCCAAGTAGAGTGGTGCAGGCAGGGCCACACACGGCTTGAATTTCCTGCGGATTCATCCACAGTTGGGGCAGTGTATGGCCAGCTTACGGAGGCAGATATTCAGCAGCCAATCTTGGCTTTACTACAGTTACTAATCGGATGGTTTAAAACCATTGCTCATAAAGGATGCTTGCAGCTGTAAGGCCCCTTCCACACTTGTGTGACTTGTCTTGCGACTTTGGACTGCAAAGTCGCATGACAAGTCGTGCCCCATGATTTCCAATGAGTACCGTTAATATCTGTGCGATTTCAAAGGTAGTCCCTGCACTACTTTGGTCCGACTTTGATGCGACTTAAGGTCCATAGACCTCAAGATAACACAGGCATTGCTTCAAGTCGCAGCACTTTCCGGTCGCACAAGTGTGAAAGGGCTCTAAGAGTCGGTAGGACATATGTTGAGATTGCAGCATTTGATCAGAGTTCCACTTTAAGAGGTTGACTGTTCCTGTCAACGTGAATGTCCTTTTTTTATTGGTAAAATAAATAAAAACATCAGCCAATGCTGGAATCCAGTACAGCCTTAAAGTAAGGCCGTGGCTTAATAGGCCCTGAAGTAGGTTGTAATGTTGGTTCCTTTAGGCCTCATGCACAATGAACATTTTTGCAGCTGCTGTTTTTGGCTTCAGGGATTTTTTTCGGCAGCCAATAAACTCCCTAGCATGTTATTCTATGTGTCCATGTACACATAGGCAGTTATCAGCAGTTTTTTGGCACGGGAGTTTTCTGGCTGGAAAACCCCCCAGAACTAGTGGGTTTTGAGAGGAGTTTTTCAGCTGTAAAAATGCTCGAACTGTGAAAAAAGCTGAAAAATGCCAAAAAATGTGGCAATTCTGCGTTGATTTGCGTTTTTGAGCCATAAGCTTTTGTGGGAGTATAATTTTGTAGAAAAAAAGCCCCAAAATAATGCAATTTCTAGAAAACACTGAAAAACGCTACTGCAAAAACACTGAAAAACTATGTCTACAGCTTTCTACAGTTAAAGCTACTGGCTTTTTTTTTATAACGTCCAGTGTGCATGAGGCCTTAAAAGGAGACTCCACTTTGTGTTCCATATGAAGATTTTCCGAACTTCCTTTCATGGTGACAACCGTTGAGATGAAACCTCACTGTTGGAGCGGTAAAAACCTTACAGAAGTTCTAACTCTTTCTCCACACTGTTCACAATGTAAACAGTTGGCCCAAGGTAAACTTTAGGCATTGTGTAATTGATTACTACTATCGCTGTACATATTTAAGTGGATGAATGTACTTGCTGTACTCATTGGACATTATTGACTACTACTATATACTATATGACCAAAGGTTTGTGGACACCTAACCATTACATCTATATGAGTCTGTTGGACATCGCATTCTAAAACCCATGAGTTTTAATATAAAGTTGGCCACCCTTTTGCGGCTGTAACAGCCTTCACTCATCTAGGAAGGCTTTCCACAAGATTTTGCAATGTCCTGGAGACTTAGATCACAAACATCGCTCCATTTCATCCCAAAGGTGTTCAGTAGGGTTGAGGTTACTGCATTTCTCCACACCAAACTGGTTAAGCCATGTCTTTATGAAGCTGGCATTGTTTACAGGGGTTCAGGCATGCTCAAAAGGAAGGAGCCTTTCCCAAACTGTTAGCACATGGTTGGAGGTACACTATTGTCCAAAATGTCATAGTATGCCATGAAACTGAACTCAAAAGATTTGCAACCTTATAGAGAATGTTATTTGTGCTGAGCAGATCCCTGGAAAATGTTCCCTTTCAAAGCTGTATATCTCCTGTATGAGATCTAAGGCACTGCTGCTTCTCACCCCTAGTCTTGAGATTTGGTGATGTCACTACTGTGCTGTTCCCGTTTTTCCTTGGTGAAGGCTCTGACATTAGAAGTGTTTTGCTTGGTGTCTAGTAAGGTGAGTTTGCGTTATAAGCCAGGAAGCTTAGAAAAATTCTCTGCAGTGTATTAAAATGCCTTACTAAATGAAAATGCTGTACATACAAACTATTAGGAATACAGGATTGGTAGATATACATACAAGCATGAACAAACACTAACTATCCTTCCTAGCAAATGAGCAGGAATAATTTGTATACAATAGGAATACGCTAGGAAGTTTGCCCAGGTTAGAGCAGGCTCACGTTCTCCATAGGCAACGAGGACCCAGGCTTACTCTGCAAACAGTTACAGGAAATCAGACAAAAGCGTCAGATGAAGTTTCTTCTGACTAGTACAGACCTTCCTTGGTGTTAAGTCATTATAGAGCCATCCTCTGTCTTCAGAACAAGTCTTTGTCTTCCAGGACAACTCTGTGTTTGTTTGAGAGCATGTCCTATTCGCCTCCCCCTATTTCCTGCTACGTAAATTCCTGTAGCCTCACTTTCTGTGCTGAGCTCATAAACCAGTCCAACAGGTTAATTTGCATATCAGTAGGGGGGCTCATCTTCCAAACACAACACATGTAACTAAAATCTAACCATTCACATATCTAAGCTACAAAAAAAAATCACTGGCGCTCACTTCCCATCCTGCAGTGTGGACGCCTCAAGCACACAACGTGAGGACAATCCTGGTTGTGTCAGGCAAGACACATGCTCCTAATTACCCAAGATCTGCACACGTCCCGTAAAGAGGAACTTTCTTCCTTTATAAGTTAAATTTGTGCTCGTAACTCATTTTATTCCTCCACATGATTAAAGGAGCTTGTTTAGAGCCATTCTGTTGCACACATGATCTGGACAGGCCCCAGGTCCTTCTTTCAGCAGATGCGTGGGGCTGACAGAAAACAGGTTCAGCGGTGACAGTATATGGGGGTGCAGCATGTGTGCTCAGGCTGGTTTTAGTCATTGGGTAAAAGAAGCATTGTGCAGTGACTGGCGCGTGGAAGGATTGACATAGAAATAGTTTAATTTTCCTTCTGCGTGAATGTTTTTATTTCCCATTTTTATATAGGGTCAATGTTTTAGGTAGTGTTACAGTATATTGAAGACAAATCACATCATTGTGACATAAAACAGTTTCCATTTTCACTGTTGTGACGAGCGCCCCCATAAGACCACATGCCTTGCCGCCATTTTACATTGTGCTTGTTTCTGAGTGTGGCTGGAGTTCTGGAAGGAAACTGGACCCACTGCACACTCTGCAAGCCAGAAGTGAATCTTCAAGAGCAAACCTGACTCTGGTGATCAGATAATTGCCATGGATTTTCAGTTTTCTGTGGGTTGTGGGAGTAAAGTTTGGGGAGAACATACCAACTACATGCAGGTAGGACCTGAAGCCAGAACACCAGTGCTGCATGGACCACGTCCTAACAATATAACTGCTGTGCTGTCTGGAAGGAAAACCTACAATGAATTTGAAGTGAGTCTAACAAAATGTTGTTTTGGATTGATCTGGAATTTTATGGCCTCCAAAAGAATCGATCACTTATGTGTTCAGGATGAAGGGACATGTTCTTTTCCAAAAACAATACTCCCCACACCCACCGATATTCACCTTCAATGAACTCCCCTACCGCTGAGGAAATTCAGTCCTTTATCGTAAAGGGGACCATGTGACTACACCACCACCACCTGCTAATACTTCTCTTCAATGTGTTCACCTACATCAAGGAAATTCACAGGGGTACATGTGACTACCTACACCACCACCTGCCAATACTTCTCTTCAATGTGTTCACCTATGTCAAGGAAATTCAGTCCTTTGAGGTATAGGGGAACATGTGACGCCCTACACTACCACCTGCCAATACTCACCTTCAATGTGCTCCCCCCAATGGCTGAGGAAATTCACAGTCCTTTGAGGTATAGGGAAACGTGACTCCTAAACTACCACCCACCAATACCCACCTTCAATGGGTTCTCCTACCGTTGAGGAAATTCTCAGTCCTTTGAGGTATAGGGGAACACGTGACCCCCTAGACCACCATCCACCAAAACTCACCCCCATAGTGTTTCCATACCGTTGAGGAAATTCACAGCCCTTTGAGGTACAGGGGAGCAATTGACCCCCTTCACCACCACCCTGCCAATACTTACCCTCAGTGTGCTCCCCCACCGCTGAGGAAATTCAGTCCTTTGACGTATAGGGAAGCATGTAACCTCCTCCCATGGTGCACATAATGCAGTACTTGGGATTGAGCAGCCAATCTGCAGGTCTGAACACTGTTGTGAGGAAGGGAAAAAAAATAAAGAATATCTTAAGGCCCCTTTCAAACGGCAAGCCCGCTCGGATCCGCCTGTCCGTTTTTAAGGCCATCCATTGACTCCTATGGGGAGACGGATGTCAGTGGAGATGTGTCTGCTGACACCTGTCTGCCGTCCGATGCGCTAAAATCAGACGTATGGCGATACGTTCGCCATCCGTCTTATCGGATGAGATCTGATGAAAACGGACATGCTGTCCGTTTACATCTGATCTCTCTTAATAGGAATCAGTGGCGCTCTGACAGGCCTCCTCCCCGCTCAGAGAGCAGAGACGGACCTGTCATCCCCCGGCTCAGTGGAGATCAACGGAGTGACCTCCTGCTGAGCTGGCGGACTCCGCTGAGCGGATCCGCCTCATGGGAATGAGGCCTAAGGGCTGGTTCCCACTGCTGCAATGCGAGAACCCGTGCGAATCCAGTACGGGTTCCCGCATCGCATGTCGCCTGCCGGCAATTCACACTGCCCTATGCAAACCGCTGGGGTGTCAATAGAAAGTTAATGACCCTCAGATCGGTTCGCATATCGCAGTTCAAACTGTCAATTTGGACAGGAATTGGATGGCATGGGTTTGAACACCCATGCGATCTGATTCTGGTGCGGACCAAAAAAAGGGTCCTGTGCGATTTTGGTCCAAATGCAATTCAAATTCAGCCATACAATCTGTATGGCTGAATTTGCATCCCACAGACAATTGCATGTGATTTGCAGTGCAGTGCAAATCACATGCGATGTCTGACATCGCGCTGGTGTGAACCGACACTAACTCCAGAACAAAAATGTATATATTGCAGCTTACTAGTCCTTAGATACAGTGACTGCAGGAAATTTGCTCACTGGGCATCTGATTGCATCAGCGGGTATTATTTGCACTTTTTGAACAGATATAACAAAATGCTTTTTTGTATATTTAATGAGAAGAATAAGGCTAACCTAACTGTTCTTGAAAATGCCATCCCCCTCATTCTACCTCTCCTTACATACTCTGTATAAAAAAGATCTGCATATTTACCTTTTTTTTTAAATTCGGTCTTGTCACGTGAGCCAGCAGCTCTGGCTCCCTTTTGTCAGTGAATGGCTGCTGCAGGGGAGAGGAGGGAGCGCTGACAACAAAGCAGCAATGAGAGCCTATGGGTGACATCAAGGCTCTCAGAATTAACAGCTGTTGTCAAGCTTTCCCTTACAAAGGGGAACCAAAGCTGCCAGATCACATGACTGGATCAGATTAAATAAAAGGTAAGTACAGTGGAACCTCGGATTACGAGTAACACGGTTAACGAGCGTTTCGCAATACGAGCAATTATTTAAAAAAAATCCTGACTTGGTTTGTGAGTGTTGTCTCACAGCAGGATTCAAGCCTCTGCGATGTGCAGTACCACATTTGGCCAGAGGCACGGGGGCGCCGGTGACACTCAGAGGCGTTCGTAAATACCCGGAAACACTCAGAAATACTCGGAAACACTCTGTTCCCGAGTCTTTCCGAGGGTTTCCGAGTGCAGCCGAGCGGTCTCCAAGTATTTCCGAGTCTCTCCAGCCCCCCCCACCTCTGGCCATGCAATAGAAGTCAATAGAAGTCAACGTGGAATGAATTATCTTTGTTTTCATTGACTTCTATGGGGAAACTCGCTTTGATATGCGAATGCTTTGGATTATAAGCATCCTCCTGGAACGGATTATGCTCGTAATCCAAGGTTCCACTGTACATAGATCTTCTTCTTTTTTCTTTTAAAACAGTATTCAGGATAGGTAGGTATAATTAATAATCTTTCTAGTTAGCATTTGCAACCACTTTAAAGTGGAATTCCCGCCCACACCCTAACTAGTCTTAAAAGTGTCCCTCCTTCCTCCTGTGCTTACTAACCTGTGTAAGAAAGATGTATAAACGTATTTTCAGGCTGCTCTTGTCCAGTCACGTGATCCCAGTTCCTAGTGCTAGCCAGCACAGCTGCAGGGGAGCGGAGGGAGCTCCAACATTGGATTGGCCATTGAAGCCTAAAGCCTCGTACACACGATCGGATTGTTGGCCAACAAAACCGTGGACTTTTGTCCGAAGAGCGTTGGCCCAAACTTGTCTTGCATACAAACGAATTGTCAGCCAACAAATACGAACGTAGTGGCGTACTACGTTGTTTTTCAGCTCTTTAGCGCCACCCTTTGGGCTCCTTCTGCTAATTTCGTGTTAGTAGAAGTTTGGTGAGTGTTGATTCGGGCTTTTCAGTTCGTTTCTGAACGGCCGTTCGTCAACCAGCCATGTTGCTGAATCGGAGGAGATAACGTGTTATTTATTATTGGCCTTGGAGTTATTGCTTTGACATTATTTTTTTGGTTGAATAATAATGATTTGATTTGTTATATTTTCTATATTTTTGGATGCATAGAATGCACTTTTTAGTTAAGTTCTATTGGCAGATAGCATGTCTAATTTTATTTGTTTTCTTTTTTTAATGCACAATAAAAAAAATTGTGTAGAATAATACTTGGCTATGTGTTTTACTTCAAATGACAGTTTGGGAGTAGGCAGTTACATTTAAAAAAATACAATGTAAAATTGACAAGGGACACCAACATAGTTGTA
Source organism: Aquarana catesbeiana (assembly GCF_042186555.1). NCBI lineage: Eukaryota > Metazoa > Chordata > Amphibia > Anura > Ranidae > Aquarana > Aquarana catesbeiana. Next base: position 61,453,839 of record NC_133324.1, on the reverse strand, counting down.
TCTTTGATCTTAAAAACTACAGGATAATGGTGCTGTTGCACCAAAAAAAAAAAAAAAAAGCATAATAATATTATTCTTGATATCACTAGAAAAAAAAAGCCTTTGAAAATTTGTTTGCAATAACTCCATCAGTATCACCAGCAAAGCAGCTTCATTATTATCCCATTAAAGAAGAAGAGAATTGTGCGCTGCATTTTGAGATTTCATAATTTGCTGCGTCACAAATGTTAATTCTGCATTACGAACGCTACTTTACAAGAACGACCGCTTCTGGCTCAGCCTTGCTTTCGAGCATGCATGTTTGTACATTGGACTTTTTTGACTGACGGACTTGTGTACATACGCTCGGAAAATCCAACAACAGACATTTGTTCGCGGAAAATTTTAAAACCTGCCGTCCAACATTTATCTGCGGAAAATCCGACAACAATTGTCCGATGGAGGGTACACACGGTCGGATTTTCCGACAACAGACTGTCAGCACACATTTCCTGTCAGGAAGTCCGATCGTTTGTACGAGGCTTAAGGGTGACGCCATTGATTCGTGCTTTACCATTGTTGGGAATATTCTCTCTTCTCCCCTGCAGCCGCCACTAGCAGACACAAGGTAGAGGGATTGCATCTTTCATGTCTTGCTTACACAGGTTAGTAAGCATAAACGGGAGGAGGAGGCGGCAGGGGAAGGGACAATTTTAAGGTTCTTTAGGATGTAAGCTAGAATTCTACTTTAATTCAAATTTTTACAATTTTTCCCATTGCAGTCATCTTTTAAACATGGACTAAGGCTTTCCTCTGATGCCGAGGTTATGCCCCCATTCATTTTGATGTAAATTATGGGAAAAGGACGTGGATAGGACTGAATAATTATGTCCGTGCCCTTTATAAAAACAATACAAGTTTTCGATAATAATAATAGAGCAAGGGCAAATGCTTTCTGGATAAACCAAGGTCAAGAAACATTTTGTTTTTCCAAAAAGGCGAAAAGAGATTTTTGTCCAGTAGGGGGTCTAATTTGGTCTATTTTGGCATCTTTCAGGAATGTCTTCCCATCATCCTCAACAGTAAAAAGCAGTGATTGCACAGTGTAGCTGTGTAGGTGACTATACGGCTGCATCCAACGCTGCTCTGCATCACTATGAGAACCATGAGAACATGGCAGTCAAACAGGCCCAACACGTGCGACGTCTGCAGACGGGAGACACCATAGAAGCTAATTGCGTCTGCTCAGTGCATGTGCCCAATAGATGATGGCCCTGTTATTATCTTCAACAGCCATTCCCGTCTGCAGATACATACTATACATTGATGTAGTATTTAGGTGGTGTTGGGAATGTTTCTGGTTACATGAAATTGTGTTTTTTTTTTTTTTTTGTTTGTTGTTTTTTTTTTTTTTATGCGAAAGACAAGGGGGAGCTGTTCCTGGGTTTCACTGTAAAATTACTGCTGTTCTTTTGTGTCACACTGGTTTGAAAAGAAGCTATTCAACCCCCCTTAATAGACAGTAGATCCTTGATCACTAAGGCTACATTCACACTGGTGATCAAGGCCATTGTGAATTGTAGCGGCAGAAATCTTCTGACGCCTGCTGTGGCTCTGGTGGTTCTCAAAAGCACTTGCTTTTGAGAACGTCGCATTTGGATGACGAAACGCGCCAAGCTGAACTTCCTACACGTCACCAACGGCTAAATTAGTGGAACACACTCCATATTTCTGGCCGACATCCCTGCGGCCGACAACCCTGTTTACTATAATGGCAGGTCGCACGCATCTATTCGTGGTTTTCTGCACAGCCAACGATAACCTGCAATGATTGCTGCTGGACACACTTTGTGTGCCTTAATCGCCAATGTGAATGTAGCCTAAAGCCGCGTACACACGATCGGATTTTCCGTCAGGAATTGTGTGATGACAGGCAGTTGGCGGAAAGTCTGACCGTTTGTACGCTCCATCGGACAATTGTTGTTGGATTTTCCGCGGACAAATGTTGGATGGCAGGCTTTCAAATTTTCCGCAGACAAATGTCTGTTGGATTTTCCGAGCGTGTGCACACAAGTCCATCGGACAAAAGTCCAAAGTACAAACACGCATGCTCGGAAGCAAGGACGAGCCAGAAGCGATCGGTCTTGTAAACTAGCGTTCGTAATGGGGAATTAACATTCGTGACGCAGCAAATTATGAAATCTCCAAATGCAGAGCACAATTCTCTTCTACTTTAATGGGATAATAATGAAGCTGCTTTGCTGGTGATACTGATGGAGTTATTGCAAACAAATTTTCAAAGGCTTTTGTTTTCTAATGATATCAAGAATAATATTATGCTTGTTGTTTTTTTTTTTTTGGTGCAAGTTACCACAACACCATTATCCCGTAGTTTTTAAGATCAAAGATACAACTATGTTGGTGTCTCTTGTCAATTTTACATTGTATTTTTTTAAATGTAACTGCCTACTCCCAAACTGTCATTTGAAGTAAAACACATAGTAAAGTATTATTCTGCGCAATTTTTTTTTATTGTGCATTAAAAAAAGAAAACAAATAAAATTAGACATGTTATCTGCCAATAGAACTAAAAAAGTGCATTCTATGCATCCAAAAATATAGAAAATATACCAAATCAAATCATTATTATTCAACCAAAAAATAAAATAAAAGCCTCATGCATGTGTCCTGCTTCTTAATATAGGGGGTCGCCAATGCCAAGAGTTGGTGAAAGCAGGAGTCCGTCATCCGGAGATACTTCCGAAAATCACCCGGATTATTCTCCTGGAGCTCCCTCAGCAAAGGCATATGACATAATTGGTCGCGATTAATAAAGCAACCAATTTTTGGTCCAAGAAATCCTCCTCCTGTTCCTGGACTGGACTTGAGTCAAAGCAATAACTCCAAGGCCAATAATAAATAACACGTTATCTCCTCCGATTCCGCAACATTTCTGGTTGACGAACGGCCGCTCAGAAACTAACTCAAAAGCGCAAACTGAAAAGCGTGAAATGAAAAGCGCGAATCAACACTCCCCAAACTTCTACTAACACGAAATTAGCAGAAGGAGCCCAAAGGGTGGCGCTAAAGAGCTGAAAAACCACATAGTACGTCACTAAGTTCGTGTTTGTTGGCCGACAATTCTTTGCCGTTTGTATGCAAGACAAAATCCAGGCACACGCCTTTGGACAAAAGTCGGAGGTTTTGCCTGCGGAAAATCCGATCGTGTGTACGAGGCTTTAGTCTTCATTTACACAATCGTAAAAGTTTTACTGATGTTATTAAAGTGGTTGAAAAGGCTGAACGGAGGGCCTTATTACTAAGGTCTATATGCGACTACTATCAGAAATGCTCTTTGGCATTAGTGTTCCATGTAGGCAAAGATGGGAGGCAGAGACCGATATGACCCTGGAGGATATATGGGACCAAATATTAAGAAATGTGCAGCTTGTTTCATGATCACCTACTCAGAGTAATTCAAATTTTTATTTTGTATAAAGCTCATCATGCACCCGGGGCTCTTGCATAGGGTAGGCAGGAGAGAAAACTCTGAATGTGCTAGAAGGCTCCTTTATGCACCTCTTTTGGAAATGTCCAAAGTTATTTAGTTACTGGCAGGACGTTCTGGGCTTGTTAAAAGAGAAGTATAATATTTTTTTTTTATCCCATAATCATACTTACCTAGGTGGATGCGCATCTGTCGCCTCCCCTTTCTGCACTGAGAACCGAGCCACCAATCACCGTTGATGGTTCGGTATTCTCACCTCCTCGAGCAGAGAGCTGCTGCCTGTCAATCAGCACCTCTCCTGCTCTGCTCCTCCACGCTCACTTTAGCGCTGAGCTGTGCCCAGGCGGGAGGAGGGCCGTCTCAGCCTGGCTATCAGTCCAGGAACCTGGCGGATCTAGACTCCTAGAGTTGGGATGAAGCAGTGCTTTCTGTGTGATGTCAGCGGAAAGCGGATTTCAGACCGCTGTCTGCTGAAAACGGGTCACAGGAGTGCAAAACTGATTGCACTCCTGTGACCCATAGGAGAAGTCCAGCCAAACGAGCTCAGGCTGGACTTCTCTTTTAAACTCCATATATGATATAAGGGTGAATCTAGATCCTGTTTTATGTCTTTTGGGTTATGTGAACCCCAATGGCATGGATCATAATCAATTAGGGCTCGCAGTCTCCGTTCTAATTCATCCCAACGGGTTGAGGTCAGGACTCCGTGCAGGCCAGTCAAGTTCCTCCACCCCACACTCGCTCATCCATGTCTTTATGGACCTTGCTTTGTGCACTGGTGCGCAGTCATGTTGGAACAGGAAGGGGCCATCCCCAAACTGTTCCCACAAAGTTGGGAGCATGAAATTCTCCAAAATGTCTTGGTATGCTGACGCCTTAAAGTGATAGCAAAGGCAGAATTTTTTTTTTATCTTAATGCATTCTATGCATTAAGATAAAAAGCCTTCTGTGTGCAGCAGCCCCCCTAATACTTACATGAGCTTCATCTAGATCCCGCCATGTTGTCTCGGCTGCCCGGGATTCCCCTCCTCATTGGCTGAGGCAGCAGCACAGCGCCGCGCCATTGGCTCCTGCTGCTGTCAATCAAAGTCAGTCAGCCAATGAGGAGAGAAAGGGGGCTGTCTGGGTCACGGCTCCATGTCTGAATGGACACACGGAGCTGTGTCTCAGGTGCCCCCATAGTAAGCTGCTTGCTGTGGGGGGCACTCAACAGGAGGGAGGAGCCAGGAGCACCAAAGAGGGACCCGAGAAGAGGAGGATGCGGGCTGCTGTGTGCAAAACTGTTACACAGAGCAGGTAAGTATAACATGTTAGTACAAGACCCGGGGCTCTTGGTGAGAGCCGGGCTCTGTGTGCCGGGAGATGTACGGTCGGCGGGAAAGGATTGAGCTAATCAAATTATTTCAGCTAATTACATATATATATATATATTAAAGAAAAAAAAAAAGCTAGCTTCTGTTTGATTGCCCAGCTACAGACAAGTACAGTGTGCTGATGCAACCCTTTTATTCTCAGACTTAGTGCAGAGAACATTCGATGCAGACGAGCCCCTCATTACAATTTATTTATAGTTCTTACATGTCCCACAGCGCTCTGTATAATTTAGGAGAGGAAATGAAAAACAGACCATTTTCAGCGGTTTTAAGTGTATAATTTCTATAAATCTTTCCATGAAGCGGCACAGAGGGCGATGCGGGGCTGAGTGCATGACAGTCCACCCTGTACGCTGCGTGCACAACACACATTGGCATGCAAAGCACCATACCGTGTGCATTTTAAAGGGACACCTACCTCAAAGGGATTCTTTCTTTAAAAGCAGACTAGTGTCATACTCTATAATGTTGCATTTAAACACATTCTCTGGGTTGTTAGCTAGTCTGAAGCCCTTGATATAGTAAATGGAAGAAAAATTAAACCTCTATTATACTTACCTGTCCTGCCAAAAACACCGATCCAGGCTTCCACAGCAGCTGCAGGGTGAATGACTTCATCTCAGCCGATGGAAAGAAGCAGAGTTCAGGTAGATCCAATAATTCATTAGCTCTTCCCCTTCAGCTGATGTCACATGATCAGCTGCTTAGGCATTTGGTCTGCGAGTAGCCAGAGGAGGGAAGAGTACACTGCGGCCTGCTCAGCAGCGGGGTCACAGAACCCACCTGATCTGGCATAGAAAAAAGGATGACCTCCACCATGTCAGATATAGAGTGTGGTGGTCCCATCCCTGGTGCAATAGGACAAAAAGAAGTACCCCCTGTATGGGACTTTAAAGGACCACCACCTCTTAGGTAAAAAAATATCTTTATTTGAAAATAATTTTAAACCATGGTCTTGGATAAAAAGACGTATAACGTGTACACACTACGTAAAGTACATATAGTACAATTGATAAAATACAAAATGACATATGTACTCTCCGAATTGTGATGTACCCTAAAACCCGACGCGTTTCCAGTGTTTTGACACCTTCATCAGGGGTTGAGAGTTGAATATATTTGCATATGTTTTAATTCAATTGGAATAGTTCCATGTTCGAACGAGAGAACGAAGAACGAGAGAGGCAACTGATCTGAAGGAAGTATCAGATGGACGCCAGGCCGGAATGGTTGAAGGCTTGAGATACAATGTGTTTCCAAAGGTTGTGTAGCAAAAAATGTGCTTGGCAGCAAAGAGGCTCCACCGAAAGACTGTAAATGCTTACGAGGGATACTTAGGACAGAGTACAGCTAGAGCTTTAAATGTAGGCTGCATAGCGGGCGGATAATATCCAGAGGTCCATGGGTCAATGTATCCTGTGAATATAGGGATCCTGTGTACAGCGTACCTCCTCCGTGTAAGTGGATGCAGGTTGGACCAGGTTGCCCTCCGATCTGAGGACTGTAGTGGGAACTCTATATATCGGTGGTCTCCAAACTGTGGGCCTTTGCTTGCTTTTATCCGGCCCTTAGGGCACCATTTCTTCCCACTGATACAAGGCACTATTTCTTCTACTGATACCAACAATGAGGCACCATTCCTTCCACTGACACCAACAGTGGCAAAAAATTCCGCCCACTTCCACTGACGCCAACAATGGCACATCATTTCCCCCTTGACGCCAATGACAAAGCACTATTCCTCCCACTGATACCAATGACGAGGCACTATTCCTCCCACTGATAGCAATGATGGGGCACTATTGCTCCCACTGATACCAATGATGGGGCACTATTGCTCCCAGTGATACCAATGATGAGGCACTATTCCGCCTAATGACACCAATAATAAGGGTGCTATCCCTTTAATATCAGTGGGGCACTATTCCTCTACAGGTGTTATGTAATTTCCTTACTCCCAAGGCTAAGGCATTGTTGCTCCCACTTCCACTGGGGCATTTTCCACTACCACTGGCCACAAGCCCACCTCCCACCCAGCACAATGCTCCTGATCTCTGCTCTGCTGTACACAAGCTGGCAGGTAGGAAGTGCTACCTACACTGCGCTGTGTGCATGGGGGGGGGGGGTGATGTGAAGGGGACAGAGGAGACACTTTTGTTGGGGGGGCAGAGAACATTATACGGGGGGGGGGGCAGTTGAGGACACTGCTTTGGGGGATGGGGAGGAAGAGAACACTGCTTTCAGGGACAGAGGTGACTTTGTACAGGGGGGCAGGGGACACTGCTTTGGGGGGACACTGCTGTGGGGGGAGGGGGCAGAGAACACTGCTACGGGGGGCAGAGGACACTACAGTGGGGGGGATGTGAAGTGGGGCATGGGACACTACTGTGGTGGGTGGGGGGACAGAACACTACATCTACGTCTTTTTATTTGAAGCCTGATGGCGTTTTTTTTTTTTTTTTTTTTTTTTAAGGGCATCACCTTGTACCCTCCAGGGATATTTGCTTTCCTCCATGTTGTCCAGGTAGATCTCAAGCTCTGAAAAGTTGCCTACCCCTGGCCTGGCATATCTCTTGAAAGTCCCATGGGCTTTGTTCTCTATGTATTTAAAATTTTAGGGATGGAGATATGCCATCCTATGCATAAGACCATACATCCTTTGTTTCTGTGCATAATTGCCTAGGAACCCCTCTAAAGAGCCCACAGCCACAATGCAAGCAGTGGACTGACTCTTAAGAAAAGTTATGCTTCTTTGACATAAAGAATTGAAAGTCAGTGAATTAAAGTGGAGGGCCTGGGACAGTTAGGCTGGGGAGGAAAGGGCTAGGTGATGCCTTGAGGCTGAAAATTAGGTTTTCGCTATCTGACTTGCTGTAGCTTCCAATATACACTGTGAGAAACTTGGTGTGCTGTGAAATCAAAGCTAGATGCTTCACGAGGAGCCTGTACAACCGTGCAAGACTGAAAGAAAGGCTGGAGTTCAGCTTTAAATCTCAATTCATTTTTTTAAATTGTGGTTAGAACCTCTGCCAGGCTTTTATTGCTGTCTGTGTGACCACCTCATGAATGATGAGTACATGAATAATGTGTATACAAAGGAGCATGGGGGAGCTCATGTCCATAATGGGGGTGGTAGTGACACAGCCCCAAATGATCAACAGTGGCTGAAAACTGATCTGGTCCAGAAATATTTAGACAGAATAAAGGTGGATAAAGCACCTGGACCAGATGGCATCCACCCACGGATCCTAAAAGAATTGAGCTCTGTCATTTCAAAGCCATTGTATCTAATTTTTAGGGACTCATTAATGACGGGAAAAGTACCACTGGATTGGCGTAGGGCCAGTGTGGTGCCTATATTTAAAAAGGGAACAAAGTCTCTTTACCAAGTAACTATAGACCTGTTAGTCTAACTTCTATAGTCGGGAAGATACTGGAGAGTTTAATAAAAGACCACATAGACGAGTTCTTGCTGGAGAAAAATATTTTAGGCAACAGACAGCATGGATTCATGAAAGACAGAAGTTGTTAAAACAAACCTGATTTCTTTTTATGAAGAGGTAAGTAAAACCTTGGACAGAGGGTTGGCTGTGGACGTGGTATACTTGGATTTTCAAAAGCTTTTGACACAGTTCCGCACACACGGCTCATGTGTAAGGTAAAGTCTACTGGCTTGGAAATATCAGTTTGTAAATGGATATAAAACTGCTAAAAGACAGAATTCAGAGAGTAGTGGTTAATGAATCTTACTCTGAATGGTCTAAGGTTATCAGTGGTGTACCCCAAGGTTCAGTGATGGGACTTTTTAATACCTTTATAAATGATATTGGGTCTGGGATTAAAAGTACCATTTCATTGTTTGCAGATAACACCAAACTATGGAGTGGAATAACTCCCTTATAGGAGTAAGAAATGGTGGTATGGATAGGCGACAGTGACAGGAGGTCTCTAACTTCCAAGCCGACCTCAATGCACTGTTTCATTGGGCAACTATGTGGCCGATGAGGTTTAATGTTAATAAATGTAAAGTTATGCACTTGGGGGCTAAGAATATGCATGCATCATACATACTAGGGAGTACAAAAGGGGGAATCCATAGTGGAGAAGGATCTGGGGGTATTGGTAGATCATAAGCTCAATAATAACAAGCAATTCCAAGCTGTGGTTTCCAAAGTGAGCAAAGTCCTTTCTTGTATAAGAGAGGTATGGACTCCAGAGAGAGAGAGATATCATTTTTCCCCCCTGTACAAATCAGTAAGACCTCATCTGGAATATGCAGTTCAGTTTTGGGCACCAGTTCTCAAAGGATATCGGGGAACTGGAGAAGGTGCAGAGAAGGGCAACCAAACTGATAAGAGGCATGGAGGAGCTCAGCTATGAGGAAAGATTTAGAGGAACTGAATTTATTCCCTCTTGATAAGAGGAGATTAAGGGGGGATATGATCAAAATGTATAAATACATAAGTGGTCCATATAGTGAACTTAGTGGTGAGTTATTCACTTTAAGGTCATCACAGAGGACAAGGGGCATTCTTTATGCCTAGAGAAAAAGAGATCTAATCTCCAAATACGGAAAGGTTTCTTCACAGTAAGAGCTGTGAAAATGTGGAATAGACTCCCTCCAGAGGTGGTTCTGGCCAGCTCAGTAGATTGCTTTAAGAAAGACCTGGATTCTTTCCTAAATGTACATAATATAACTGGATACTGACATTTATAGGTAAAGTTGATCCAGAGAAAATCCCATTTCCTCTCTGGAATCAGGAAGGAATTTTTTCCCCTGCTGTAGCAAATTGGATCATGCTTTGCTGAGGTTTTTTGCTTCCACTGGATCAACTGTGGGTATAGGATTGGACATATGGGATTGTATGATATTATTTTTTATTTATTTATTTTTATGGTTGAACTAAATGGACCTGTGTCTTTTTTTTCAACCTGACTAACTATATAACTATGACGTAACATGGTTTCACTAGGGCTGTAATAGTTATACAGATAGGGGGTTTTTCACTTTATTCACATTTCCATTAAAGCAAAGTATTGCATTTGCTGGTGGTGGGGGATGCATGAGGGGGTGCTCCTGTAGAATTTTAGGAGTTGAGGATTCTTCTGCTTGACATATTGTCAAAAGCATTGGGACACCTGCCTGCACATGAACTTTAATGACATCCCAGCCTTAGTCCGTAGGGTTCAATATTGGGTTGGCCCAGCCTTTGCAACTATAACAGCTTCAACTCTTCTGGGAAGGCCATTCACAAGGTTTAGGAGTGTGTCTATGGGAATGTTTGACCATTCTTCCAGAAGTGCATTTGTGAGGTCAGGTACTGATGTTGGACGAGAATGCCTGGCTCGCAGTCTCTACTCTAATTCATCCCAAAGATGTTCTGTGGGATTGAGGTCAGTACTCTGTGCAGGCCAGTCAAGTTCCTCCACCCCAAACTGGCTCATCCATGTCTTTATGGACCTTGCTTTGTGCACTGGTGCGCAGTCATGTTGGAACAGGAAGGGGACATCCCCAAACTGTTCCCACAAAGTTGAGAGCATGAAACTGTCCAAAATGTCTTGGTATGCTGACGCCTTTAGAGTTCCCTTCACTGGAGCTAAGGGGCCAAGACAAATCAAGATCCATACTTAGATCCAGTGAAGGGAACTCTTAAGGCGTTCAGCATACCAAGATATTTTGTACAATTTTATGCTCCCAACTTTGTGGGAACAGTTTGGGGATGGTCCCTTCCTGTTCCAACATGACTGCGCACCAGTACACAAAGCAAGGTCCATAAAGACATGGATGAGCAAGTTTGGGGTGGAGGAACCTGACTGGCCTGTACAGAGTCCTGACCTCAACCCGATAGAACACCTTTGGGATGAATTAGATTGGAGACTGCGAGCCAAAGGCCTTCTCTTCCAACATCAGTGCCTGACCTCACAAATGTGCTTCTGGAAGAATGGTCAAACATTTTTTATTGTTGCATTATGTGACCAGTTGAGACACAAAGATCGCTCAGTGGAGTTTTCCTCTGAGAAAAATTTCCGATAAACGGCGCCGTATCGCTTTCCTGTAAACCGGCTTCCATTTTACCTTTTAAATAGTCCTCCGGTTAACATTATTTGAGAATTCACAACCTGTTTGTGGCGCCGACCCCCCTTTAACAGCGTGGACGAACGCACGTAGCCGATCGCAGGCTCAGAAAAAAGCCTTTCTTCAGCTGTAGGTGAGGAGGAAACTACCGGACTAGCCCGCTGCTACAAATAGCTGCCTGTTTATTCACCAATACGTGTTTTTCCTACATTCAGCTCCCGTCTATAGTGCAAGAGCGGGCGTGTGTTCTGTATTGCCCCAAAACTTGGAAGGAAGTGGGTTCTCTGTATGGCGGAAATTGGGACTCCAGACACATCCCGACCATAAAGAGTCATTGAGAAGAATACAAACGTGGGAAAATGGATCAGACAGTCTGCCTGCAGTGCAATCTATTGTCTGGCGTGGAGTTGGTAGCGGCTCGTTCCTGGATATGATTAAAATAATGGCTCCGCTTTTGTTCCAGGCATACAGAGATTGTGCAGAGTTTATTTTCTGCTTTTATTTGTGTTTGAAAAATTAAGAGAAAAAAAAAAAAAAAAAAAATCGCATCGCAAATGCTGACCCGTTATATTTAGATATGCTGTGATTTGCGAAAGGAGTTGAGAATTTTCACACACATTGCGTGAATTTTCACTTCAGTTATCCAATCATGCGGAAAAAAAAAAGCTATTTCCTGTGCATATGATTAATAAGCTAAAGCGACGCAGTGCCTTATCGCAAAAAATGGCCTGGTCATTAAGGGGGTAAAACCCTCTGGGGCTGAAGTGGTTAAATGTACACTGATTTCCAAGCCAAAGTTAAAAAATACATGTCATTTTGTGCAACAATTTTTGCATCCCTGCCAGACAGCAGAGCTAGACTGTGGACCTTGCTTTTCTCTGCTGTGGCTCAGCGGTGTAGCTTGGGCCTGGACCTACCCTGACCTGCTGATAGGACCGTAAAGGAGCAGCAGCACAGTGATAGGCATGAGGTCATCCTTCTTCTTGCAAGCACATTTACTTGCCTGCTAAACTAGTAACATGTACTAAGGTTAAAAAATAACTCCTGAACCAGCGTTTGCGAACTTCTCACAATGATTTTGGGCAGAGCTGTGCCTGGTTGTCATAAGACTGTGCTATTCAGTCTCCTTCAGTATGGAAGACTGAGATGAGACTGCAGTAGAATGTCAGCAATGGAACACGCTTCTTTAGCCCATTCCGATAGCAGGCCATTCAGGATATGAGGACTATGCAGATTTAGCACAACACGGACACCTGGAAAGGAGCAAGTTGAGGTGGCACTATTCATGTTTTAGATGGCTGGCAGCAGACATGTTATTAATATTATGGTAACTATTCAGCCTAAAATGAATGGCAGTCATCTCTTTATAAAACAACCCAGTGGGTGTAAATCCACACGTAATGACAGGCTTGAATCCCTGACAGAATCACAACCAATATAGACATTACCAAAATATCCTCAACTGTATCACTGGCATTCATATAGCCATCTGTCCATGCAAGGTCCTCTTTTTAAATGTAGTCCCTTTCTCCCTTACTGAAACCTCAAATAAAGACTAGACAAGACACCTGTAGGGGGAAAAAGTTAAATATAATCAACCCCCCAACTTCCATAGTGTAGGGGATGATATCCTCCTGCCAACAAGTCGAACTCCAAATTTGCGCTCTTTTTTTTTTTTTTTTTTCTTTTTAAAGGTCATTCTCGCCCCGCAGCCTGCTACTTGTTTGAGCTGCAGGACAGAAATGACTCCGCCATAGGTGTGCACCCCAAAGCTCAAACATGTGTATGTGTGTGTATATGTATATATGTGTATATATATATATATATATATATATATTTATATATATATATAATGTGTCTGTGTAGATAGATAGAGAGAGAGAGACACTGAAGAAATGACACTTTGTTACAATGTAAAGTAGTGAGTGCACAGTTTGTATAAGGCCCCTTTCACACGTAGAAACGGAGCGCCCGCCTCGGTCCGCCGGCTCAGCGGGAGATCAGTCCGTTGATCTCCGCTGAGCCGGCGGATGACAGGTCCCTCTCTGCTCACTGAGCGGGGAGGGGCTTGTCAGGCGCCGCTGCCGCCTATGGAGGGATCGGACGAAAACTGATAGCGACGGACCTGGACGTAGAGCCATCCGTCTGCTTTTCAGCGGATCGGACCGGGTCGGATGTCAGCGGACATGTCTCCGCTGACATCCGACACTCCATAGACTAACATGGAGCGTCCATTCGGGTCCGCCGTCAACACTGACAGGCGGACCTGAACGGTCCGATCGCGTGAAAGGGGCCTTCCAGTGTAAATTTGCTGTCCCCTCAAAATAACTCAACATACAGCCATTAATGTCTAAACCGCTGGCAGCAAAAGTGAGTACACCCCTAAGTGAAAATGTCCAAATTGGGCCCAAGGTGTCAATATTTTGTGTGGCCACCATTATTTTCCAGCACTGCCTTAACCCTCTTGGGCATGGAGTTCACCAGAGCTTCACAGGTTGCCACTGGTGTCCTCTTCTACTCCTCCATGACAACATCACGGGGCTGGTGGATGTTAGAGACCTTGCGCTCCTCCAACTTCCGTTTGAGGATGCCCCACAGATGCTCAATAGGGTTTAGGTCTGCAGAAATGCTTGGCCAGTTCTAAACCTTTTCCCTCAGCTTCTTTTGCAAGGCAGTGGTCGTCTTGGAGGTGTGTTTGGGGTCGTTATTATGTTGGAATACTGCCCTGCGGCCCAGTCTCTGAAGGGAGGGGATCATGCTCTGCTTCAGTATGTCACAGTACATGTTGGCATTCATGGTTCCCTCAATGAACTGTAGCTCCCCAGTGCCGGCAGCACTCATGCAGCCCCAGAATATGACACTCCCACCACCATGCTTGACTGTAGGCAAGACACACTTGTCTTTGTACTCCTCACCTGGTTGCCACTACACACGCTTGACACCATCTGAACCAAATAAGTTTATCTTGGTCTCATCAGACCACAGGGCATGGTTCCAGTAATCCATATCCTTAGTCTGCTTGTCTTCAGCAAACTGTTTGCGGCTTTCTTGTGCATCCTCTTTAGAAGAGGCTTCCTTCTGGGATAACAGCCATGCAAACCAATTTGATGCAGTGTGTGGTGTATGGTCTGAGCACTGACAGGCTGACCCCCCACCCCTTCAATCTCTGCAGCAATGCTGGCAGCACTCATACGTCTATTTCCCAAAGACAACCTCTGGATATGATGCTGAGCTCGTGCACTCAACTTCTTTGGTCGACCATGACGAGGCCTGTTCTGAGTGGAACCTGTCCTGTTAAACTGCTGTATGGTCTTGGCCACCGTGCTGCAGCTTCGTTTCAGGGTCTTGGCAATAGTCTTATAGCCGTGGCCAGTGATGGCGAACCTTGGTTTTGGAACTACATTTCCCATGATGCTCATGCATTCTGCAGTGTAGGTGAGCATCATGGGAAATGTAGTTCCAAAACATCTGGGGTGCCAATGTTTGCCATCACTGGATCTTTTTATGTAGAGCAACAAATCTTTTTTTCTGATCTTTTAGAGAGTTCTTTGCCATGAGGTGCCATGTTGAACTTCCAGTGACCAGTATGAGAGAGTGAGAGCGATAACACCAAATTTAACACACCTGCTCCCCATTCACACCTGAGACCTTGTAACACTAACGAGTCACATGACACCGGGGAGGGAAAATGGCTAATTGGGCCCAATTTGGACATTTCCACTTAGGGGTGTACTCACTTTTGTTGCCAGCGGTTTAGACATTAATGGCTGTGTGTTGAGTTATTTTGAGGGGGACAGCAAATTTACACTGTTATACAAGCTGTACACTCACTACTTTACATTGTAGAAAAGTGTCATTTCTTCAGTGTTGTCACATGAAAAGATATAATAAAATATTTACAGATATGGGAGGGGTGTACTCACTTTTGTGAGATACTGTGTATGTGTGTGTGTATATACACATATACAAACACTATTATAAATAAATGTAAACCAACATTTTAAAGTGTATTAAAATCTGGTTGGTGTCAGTAGGGCAGTGGGTGGGGTCAGCAGATGTTATCTGCGCTGCATGGTGTGTGAATGACTATAGATTCAGTTCCTTGGTGTAAAACAAAATGCATGTACAGAGGTTTGGCTACAGATGAGTTCAGAGGAACAAGCTAGGTCTCATGTAATCACACTTCACTTGTATTGTACCACCTTCTACCATTTAAACCAACCAAATAAAGCTAAAGCGACATTAAAGTCGTTTTTTTTTTTTTTTTTTAATTTAAAAAAAATAACAAACATGATATACTTACCTGCTCTGTGCAGTGGTTTTGCAAAGAGTTGCCCTGATCCTCCTCTTCTCGTGTCCCCTGATGACGCTCCTGTCCCCTCCCTCCTGCCGGGTGCCCCCACAGCAAGAAGCGAGGCTCTCGTGGACCTAGCTGGAGGCGAGGCTCTCGTGGACCTAGCTGGAGGCGAGGCTCTCGTGGACCTAGCTGGAGGCGAGGCTCTCGTGGGCATAGCTGGAGGCGAGGCTCTCGTGGGCATAGCTGGAGGCGAGGCTCTCGTGGACATAGCTGGAGGCGAGGCTCTCGTGGACATAGCTGGAGGCGAGGCTCTCGTGGACATAGCTGGAGGCGAGGCTCTCGTGGACATAGCTGGAGGCGAGGCTCTCGTGGACATAGCTGGAGGCGAGACTCTCGTAGACATAGCTGGAGGCGAGGCTCTCGTGGACATAGCTGGAGGCGAGGCTCTCGTGGACCTAGCTGGAGGCGAGGCTCTCGTGGACCTAGCTGGAGGCGAGGCTCTCGTGGACCTAGCTGGAGGCGAGGCTCTCGTGGACCTAGCTGGAGGCGAGGCTCTCGTGGACCTAGCTGGAGGCGAGGCTCTCGTGGACCTAGCTGGAGGCGAGGCTCTCGTGGACCTAGCTGGAGGCGAGGCTCTCGTGGACATAGCTGGAGGCGAGGCTCTCGTGGACATAGCTGGAGGCGAGGCTCTCGTGGACCTAGCTGGAGGCGAGGCTTTTGTGGACCTAGCTGGAGGCGAGGCTCTCGTGCACCTAGCTGGAGGCGAGGCTCTCGTGGACCTAGCTGGAGGCGAGGCTCTCGTGGACCTAGCTGGAGGCGAGGCTCTCGTGGACCTAGCTGGAGGCGAGGCTCTCGTGGACCTAGCTGGAGGCGAGGCTCTCGTGGACCTAGCTGGAGGCGAGGCTCTCGTGGACCTAGCTGGAGGCGAGGCTCTCGTGGACCTAGCTGGAGGCGAGGCTCTCGTGGACCTAGCTGGAGGCGAGGCTCTCGTGCACCTAGCTGGAGGCGAGGCTCTCGTGCACCTAGCTGGAGGCGAGGCTCTCGTGCACCTAGCTGGAGGCGAGGCTCTCGTGGACCTAGCTGGAGGCGAGGCTCTTGTGGACACAGCTGGATCAAGATGGGGCTCAGGTAAGTATTAGGGGGCTGCTGCACACAGAAGTTTTTTTTTTTTTATCTTCATGCATTTTATTACTTACCCAAGCCCCACCTCGATCCAGCCATGTTGTACGACAGCCTCAGCTGTCGGGGACTCTCCCTCCTCAATGGCTCAGGCATCAGCGGGCATCATTGACTCCCATTGCTGTCAATCAAAGTCAGTGAGACAATGAGGATGGGGGGGGGTCCAAGCCGTGGCTCCGTGTCTGAATGGACACACAGAGCAGCAGCTCGGGTGCCCCCATAGCAAGCTGCTTGCTGTAGGGGCACTCGGCAGGAGGTAGATGCTAGAAGTGTAGGGGGGGGGGGGAGGATCTGAGCTGCTTAGTGCAAAACTACTGCACAGAGGAGGTAAGTATAACATGCTTTTTTATTTTTAAATGGAAAAAAAAAGACTTTAGTATCACTTTAAAGTGTAAGTTCAACTTTTCGGAGAATAAGCTGAGCTCTGCAGTGTGGAATTTCAGCTCTCTGCCCTCCTTTTTTTTTTTTTTTTCTAAAAGCTTAGACAAGCTTTATAAATCCTGGACTTTGCAGGGATGTAGAGAAGAGAAGACTGCAGATTAACAAGTACAAATTGTGTAGTAGGTTTTGTTTCATCTCTGTGAATCACTGCAGGATCTATGTAAGGGTTTACAACCACTTTAACTTTAGTTTTTTAATCAGCACAACGGTCAGTACTTATATTGCATGAGAAGCATCCCTTGTGCTGGTGGCTGGATTGTTTGGTTACATCTTCAGTCCTCTGTCCCCCTCCTTCCCTGGTACCCCGGTAGCTGGGAACTTCTGGTGCTGTGGGTGTTTTATACAAGCCCCTGGACATGCCACAGACATCTGTCAAAAGTGACGACTATGCCCGCTCTTTCCGCCCCCTCCCTCCTCTATTCATAAAAGCTGTACTATCGCTTCCCACAATGAAAAGTGGTCTATGAATGGAAGAGGTGGACCTTTCATTCATCTTCCTGTCACTTTGGGGCTGAAGACACAACTTGAAGTAAGAAAGATAATCATCTAAATCTTACCTTACCTTGCCTGAAATTTTATTGTGAAGTCCGTCCAAGTTAAAAAAAAAAAAAAAATCACAGAGAATCATAAAGATAAAAATGATTATTGTCTGAAGTCAAAATGTACTTTTGAAGAGTAAAATGTGTTTCTCACATTAAGGGAAGTTTAGTCTGTCTCCTCTAGTTGTCCTCCTATACATCAATATCTAAAGTGTATCATCCTTATTTATTGTATTTTGGAGCATTGTTCCTAGAAATGAAAATCTGCCGAGTGAATTCTAAGAACACGAGTATTATGCCTAGACATTACACGGGTCAGAGCAACATGACACGTCATTGTTCACCTCTTACTGACAAGATCCGAAGGAAAGGGAATTGTGTGTTGTCTACAAATGGGCAGACGGGCAGCAGTGTACTTTATTGGATGTAAACAGATAGCAAACCAAAACACAACTATATAAAAGAATTTTACAAGTCTACACACTATAAGAAAATCGGGCCAACATTTTCGTCCGAAGAATTTCGGCAGCCGATTCCCGAGTTTTCTTGCGAAAAGAGGGACAAACTCTTAAAATTTTTCTCATACGGGAACAGAATTAACTATTTTCGTTTTAATATGTACCGTTTTCATACAAGAAAAATCAGAAAAGAAAGACTGCACATGATCAGAAACAATAAACACAATTTCGTTCATCGGTTCCGATTTGCTGTAAAACATAAAGGAAAATCGGACAATCGTTTGCCCAATTTTTTTTTCTTTTTTTTTTTTTTTTTAATATCGTGTACCCCGCTTAAGGGTCCATGCACACTGGCTTAAAAAAACGCCAGTGCTCTTGGCAGGAAAAAAAATATCTGAATTTTGAGTGTTTTTGTGCTAGCATTTAGAAGTGTTTTTTTTCCCGCCAGAAAACTGCTCTCAAAAACGCAAACCAGGAGGGTTTTTTCTGCTGATAAACACTGAGCTTAAAATATGCCTTAACCCAATGTGTATGGATACATTGGATAACATTATTATCCGTTTCACCCCTGGAAAATTTACCCCCCCCTTCATGACCAGGTCATTTTTTGCTATACGGCACTGCGTTATTTTTAACTGACAAGTGCGACACTGTACCCAAATACAGTCATGGCCGAAATTGTTGGCACCGAATTGCAGTTCTAAAGTGGCCAGCAATGAGTCCAGATGTAAATCCCATTGAACACCTGTGGAGAGATCTTAAAATTGCTGTTGGGAAAAGGCGCCCTTCCAATAAGAGAGACCTGGAGCAATTTGCAAAGGAAGAGTGGTCCAAAATTCCGGGTGAGACGTTTATTGATGTTATAGGTTATTTTTTCCAAAGGGTGTGCAACCAAATATTAAGTTAAGGGTTCCAAGAATTTTGACCAGCCCATTTTTGGAGTTTTGTGTGACATTATGTCCAATTTGCTTTTTTTCCTCCCTTTTTTTGTTTTGTTCCAATACACACAAAGGGAATAAACATGTGTATAGCAAAACATGTGTTACTGCAATACTTTTCTGTGAGAAATACTTGATTTTCTGGAAACATTTCTGGGGTGCCAACAATTTCGGCCATGACTGTAAAACGTAGGTCTTTTTTTTTCCCCCACAAACAGAGCTTTCTTTGGGTGATATTTAATCACCTCTGCGCTTTTATTTTTTGCGCTATAAAAAATTTTCTGCTATAAAACATATCCAATAAAAAAAATTTTAAAAATCTAATTTCTTCATCAATTTAGGCCAATATGTATTCTGCTACATATAAAAAAAAAAAAAAAAAAAATCCCAATAAGCGTATATTGATTTGGTTATAGCGTCAACAAACTATGGGATATATTTATGGATTATTTTATTTGTTTTTTTTTTTTTGTTTTTTGTTTTTTTTTACTAGTAATGGTGGCCATCAGTGACTTATAAGAAAAAAAAGTTTTTGGAGAAAATGCCCCGGGGATTGTACGGGTGAGGGTTTATTAGAATACGTATAGAGAAGAGTAAATAGGTATATCAAACAGTACCAAAATTTATTAAAGAAATACAATATCCATAAAAAACATGGTTAAAAGACAGTGCCAATGGTTATATTGAACATATCCATACAGCTAATTCTGAGGTATAGGAGAGGGTCTCTACGGTGAGAGATCGCCATCAATCATATAACAGTCAGAAACCCAACACGTTTCGGAGTTTACTTATAAAATTCCTTCTTCAGGGGTTTGCAGATGTACTGTATAATCTAGCGTAAAGATACATAAACAGAAATTACAATAATATAGTGTACATGCAGCAACTGGGAAAATAAAAATAAAAATCGGTGACTTATAGCGGGACTGCAATATTGCAGCTGACAGATCAGACACTGGCACACTTTTTTGGGGACCAGTGACACTAATACAGCGCTAAAAATATGCACTGTCTCTGTACTAATGACACTGGATGGGAAGGGGTTAACATCAGGGGTGATCAAAAGGGTTAAATGTATGCCTAGCTAATGTTTCAGTGTATTGGGGAGGTGTTTTTACTAGAGGAAGACATGGATTGGTGTTCCTGCTTTACAGCAACACAGGATCCTTGCCTTCTGTACTGACAGAACGACAATCTGCCTGGTTTACATAGGCAGACTGCCAATCTGCCTGTGTAACGAATGATATGCGGGTGCCGGCTGACACGCTGATCGGCTCCTGCTGTGTAAGATCACAGCCAGAGCAAGCCGCCGGCAGCACACACTTGCGCCCAATACCTGGATAAATAATAAATGTATAGTTGTTAGGTGGGGGCAGGATAGGCTTCTTTGAGGAGAAGGTTTTTACAGGGAATGTCTAAAAGTAGACCGTGTAGGAGATGGTTTGACAGATTGGGGTAGGGAGTTCTAGAAGATGGGAGAGGCTCTTGAAAAGTCCTGGAGGTTAGCATGGGAGGAGGTCTTGGAAGGAACGAAGAGACCAATTTGGTTAGTACTTTGAGGCTAGGTTAGCGATGTAGCTTGGGGCCGGATTGTGGATGGCTTTGTAAGTTATTGTTAGTGTTTTGAATTGAATTTGTTGGGTGAGTGACAGCCAATGGAGGGATTGGCAGACACATAGCGATAGATAAGGTGGAGGTCTCTGGCAGCTGCATTCGTGATGGACAGAAGGGGAGGTAGCCTATGTAAAGGTAAGCCAATGAGGAGGGAGTTGGCAGTAGTCGAGGAGAGATGACCGAGGAGTGGACCAGGAGCTTTGTGGGGTCATTGGTAACGAAGGGGCGTATTTTAGAAATGTTGCGGAGGTTGATGTGGCAAACTTTGGTCAGTGATTGGATGTGGGGCCAAAAGGAGAGTCCAGTAGAACACCCAGCACCTTGGCATGCAGGGACGGGTTAATAGTTGCAGCGTCGATCTTGACAGAGAAGGGGAGGAAGTATTAGGGCTCATGCACACAGGACGTTTTTACAGCTGCTGTTAGGGGCAGTTGAGGTTTTTTTTTAACTGCCTCTAAGAGCCCCTCCATGTTAGCTTGTGTGTCCATGCACAGCGTGGAGGTATAAGCGTTTAGGGGCAGTAGAAAAAAAAAAAACAACCTGTGCTTCCAGGAGCATTAAAAATGAAAAACACCAAAAAACACAGCTAAACGCGCCAAGCCGCAAAATGCTTCTGTAAAAACACGGCTAAACACAGGCATTTTTAGCTCTTCTGTAGAGCTGGGGTTTTTAAAACGTCCTTTCTGCATGAGCCCTTATGAGCTCGGTTTTGGGTCGATTGAGTTTGAGGAAGTGGTGGGACATCCATCCTGATATGTCTCTTAGCAACATTTGTTACTTCTACAGGCAAAACCCTAAATGCCTATTCCCCAAATCCCTCTTGTTCCTGCCAGTGGAGTGAACCTAATGCAGCTTCCTGTGATAGTGTGGCTACATGGCTGCACTGCTCCTGGATTCCAAGCAGAGTTGCCACTCATGTTGGCTGAACCTGCTTGCACTACAGTGGGATGATAACCTGTTGCAGAGAGGCTTGGCTATCAGCCTGTAGCTTGTGAATCAGCACCTGGCCACACCTAGTTCTGTTCCTGCTTTCTGGATTGGCAGCACTTCACATTGCTGAACCCCCAACAGGAGCTGCACTGTGATGGGAGGGGGAGTTTGTGAGATACAAATGAACAGGGCTGTAGATAAGAGAGGAGACTTCAGCTCCTCAATTTGTAAGATGTAGAGGCACCTAGAGGAGAAAAAAAATATGTGGCACAACATATGTGGTAGGTGTAGAAAAAATGACACCAAAGCCTCGTACACACGATCGGATTTTCGGCAGGGAATTGTGTGATGACAGACTGTTGGCCTAAAATCCGACCGTTAGTACGCTCCATCGGACAATTGTTGTCCAACTTTCTGCCAACAAATGTTGGATGGCAGGCTAGTAAATTTTCGGCGGACAACGGTCTGTTGTCGGATTTTCGTATCGTCTGTACACAAGTCCGTCACACAAAAGTCCAAAGTACAAACACGCATGCTCGGAATCAATGCTCACCAAACACGACATTAGCAGAAGGTGCCCAAAGGGTGGCGTGCAAGAGATGAAATTCTACGTAGTACGTCACTACGTTCGTGTTTGTTGGCCGACAATTGTGTGCGGTTAGTATGCAAGACAAGTTCCCGACACACGCCCTTCGGACAAAAGTCTCATGCTCTGTTGGCCAACAATCCGATCGTGTGTACGAGGCTTAACAGTGGGAATGGCTCAGTCATTTCAAAGCTTTCATCAAAGCTGAAGATTCGGTATGGACTATTTCGCATACAGTAAAACCTTGGTTTTGAGAGTAACTTGGTTTGCGAGCGTTTTGCAAGACAAGCTACATTTTTTAATACATTTTGACTTGATATACAAGCGGTGTCTTGATATACAAGTAGCGTCATGTCACAACTGGGTATAAAAGAGAAGAGAGGCGCCTCTAAGTGTAGCAATATGGTTACATTTAATGAAGGTACGACATTTAGCAACTCACATGGTTGATGATTAATGCAGGCATCCGGGGTGAAGCTGTCCACATAGACCGTCCTCCACACCACCATCGATGTCATCCCTTCCATGTGCTCCATGAGCACTTAAAGCCTCGCTCTCCGATCGCTCTACTGCACGGTAGTTTTCCCGGTCAGGATTGCAGACGGACAGCGGTGAGAGCCGGCGATGCAGAGGATGGTCATCTTTACCCCGGATCCCTGCATACTTAGATGTGCCTCTTTTAATCATCAACCATGTGAGTTGCTAAATGTTGTACCTTCGTTAGATATAACCATATTACTACACTTAGAGGCGCCTCTCTTCTCTTTTATACTCTGGAGCTCCTGCTGGATTTTGCTTCTAATCCCCTTGTGGAGGCTTCCATTTGTGGATGGACATTTAATGGTTACACAACCCATCACATTGCTATATTCTTTTTCTATGGACTATAAACTGGAGGATATATGAATAAATGGTTGTGGAACAAATCATTTGAGCTTCCATTATTTCTTATGGGGAAATTCACTTTGATCTACAAGTGCTTTGGATTACAAGCATGTCTCCGGAACGAATTATGCTCGCAATCCAAGTTTTTACTGTAGTTAAATTGGTTCAGCTTGGACCAATCTAAGTATGTATGTGCCACACCTGGCCAATGCCCATGGAGGGGGAAATTGTTGTAGTAGGTACCACTGCTTCAGTGATTGCTGCTGCCTCTCGGTCCCATGCTGAGCAGCTGTCCTATTGCATAGTGAACAAAGACGTTTGCTTGGCATTTACAGAACACATTGCATATTCTCAGTGAATGCAAAGCGTTCTCTAATTGGACCAGGTGGAGATTGTGACATCTCTGCCCCGCCTCTCCACCTGGTCCAATCAGAAAGCTTTGTTTAAAATCTGTCTCCCAGCAGCAGTTTAAAAATGGCCCTAGTTGACAAGTGGCCAGAGACCCTGCCACCAGACTATTGGTTTTATATTAATTTACCTATAAAAACCTTCCTTGTGTAGACATCCCAAAAGCCTCGAGACTGCTGCTGGGCACTGCAGTCTTGGATGGGATGTCAGCAGCTCCAGCACACTCGGAGCTGTCACTGAAATGTCAGTCTATAACAGTGATGGCGAACCTTGGCACCCCACATGTTTTGGAACTACGTTTCCCATGACGCTCATGCACTCTGCAGTGTAGTTGAGCATCATGGGAAATGTAGTTAGAAAACATCTGGAGTGCCAAGGTTCGCCATCACTGCTCTATAATAATCTCCCTTGCTCCTCCCCTGGCAGCTTCATAGGAGCTTATATGAGGAGGGGCAGAGGAGCTAGGCCAGCACAGCAATTGGGCTCTTCCAGAGGAGGACACAGGCAAAAAGGCTGCAAACAAAATTTATATGTAACAAAAGGATTTAAACCTAAAGTTCGGGATTCGAAGAAAAAAAAATTATACTCACCTAGGTGGATGCAGCATCGGTTCCCCACCGGCTGTAAGACAGAGTACTGAGCGATCAAACACTGCTGATCACTTTAGCCTGCTGTTGCCTGAAAACGGGTCACAGGAGTGCAGAACTAACTGCACTCCTATGATCTATAGGGAAAGTACAGCTAAAATGGCCATCCTTCTCCTTTAAAAAAATGCAATTCTTTATAATATACAGTGTTTTAGTAATCTAAATGTCATTCGATTATCTAGGGTTTACATTAATCGTTCCCTTTCTTCCCTGATTCAGAAAGTTAGGAGATGTTCCATAGCTGTCTTCCCCCCTCCTAGCTTTGGTCCAAGTTGCCCTTCTCATGACTCTGGAGCCTCGGGGGGGTCATCGACTCTTCTGCATAGCTACCTGCGGTGTGCGATTCTGAAATAAGCTCTATTCTCTGGCCCATGTGCAGGTCGCATCATAAAGCCGATCCGCAGAAGCCTCAGTGAAATGCTAAGTCCTAGGAAAGTTCCTGTCCATTAAACTTCCCCACTATTTCTAGAGCTCTCATAACTTTCTATTAATGAGCCATGGCAGGGCTGGCGAGACTGATATAGCCGCATGCAGGAATGCCACTCGTAATAGACTTGGAGAGAGCGCGTTATTCTTAGTTAATGGGAAAGTGTTTTATGGCTGATGCTGATATGTAATTATATGGCTGTTACATTCCGGAAAAGGCTGCAGAAGCAAAATGCACATGTCAGTAATGTATGACAGTAAAAATACACTTGTGTTAGGCCTAGACAATCACAACATAGTTACATAGTAAAGCTGGCCATACATTGCTCGAATTCAGCAGGGATCAGCCCAAATTCGAGCTGTAGGTGGTTCTATTAGTACCACCCGGGTCCACATTAGTTGAAGTAGCTAGGTGGAAAATTGTCAGCCGAACAGTGACTGCATCCAGGCTGCTTGGCCCAATGTAACCATGCATATACCATACCTCTGGGACCCTCTAGGAGCCTGGAGATCGATGAAGTAAGTACCGCTACTGTAGTAAATCTCCACTAGCTTCCAGGTCCCGCGCCGAGCAGCTGCTCTTCTGCAATGTAAATTGGCCACTGGGCCAAGGGCGCCATCCAGCGATGCTTTGTACTTTCTCAATGAATGCAAAGCACACTCTGATTGTTTGAGATTGTCTGGGGAAATTCTAAGTTTCTCCTTATAAGCAAATAATTTCTTTGTGCTTAAAAGCACAAATACAGCTCTCTTATATAATGCCAGGAAAGCGCGCTTGTATGTCTCCAAGTAACACAGACAGATGCTGGTATCACCTTGAGCTTAGCAAAATCCTCCAGAGAATAGCCAGCTCCTTTTATTTATACTATAAACATGAATAACAAAGGAAAGTGGTGGCTTCAGAATCAGCCAATCACTCACACGTATATATTCAAATAGAAACACAGTAGTGACGTGTGCAGATGGTCATGTGCAGAGCCATGCGGCAAGCGTCTTTGTGAGACACAAAGTGTCTCACAATTTGAACACTACTTACATGGCTCTGAACACATTCCCACTGCTACCAATGACGCAAGCCATACTCAATGGTGGCTCAGTGGGCCATAATTTAGTATGGTTATGCTATGGTTCCCATGTACGCAGATCTGCTTACTCAGGAGTTTAGATGCGGTTGCCATGGAGTGGCCAGTCACTTGGTGAGGCATAAAGAAACATCCTTAAAAGAGCAAACAGATCTGCCGTGTCCACGGGAAGGTTTCCGCAGCCAAAAGTCTTCCACCAACATCTGTATGTACGAATATGCTCACATGACCGCATTACAGCAAAACTGACACTGGGGGACATCTGACCGCATACATTAATAAAAATTTCCACAACAAGGTGGAGAGCCTGAAATCACTGCACCACCTTTCCACCTTTGTTAGCAAAAGAACAAAAACCCTAAAATCATTTTGTAAGGTAAGTTCTGATTCTACTACTTTTTTTGCTAATTAATGAACATGCAAAGCTTTATGTGAATGTCCTTCAGCGTTTGCTAAAATTAAAAATTGCCAGTGCGATAGTCGATCTTGGATTAACCAGCTGATCCTGGTTGGCAGGGCTCACAAATGTACAGATATTGTGTTACTGAATGATATGTGCAGAAACCTGAAAGTTTATTAAAGTGGAGCTCCAGGCTCCATCAGAAGAGATTACAAGTCAGCAGCTGCAAATACTGTATCGGCCGACTTTTAATATTATGGCACTTACCTGTCCAGGAATCCAGCGGTGTCCTCATCCGAGCCCATTTTTCAATCAGGTGCTGGTGCCGCCATCTTGGCTAAGGGAAACTGGCATTAAAGCCTTGTGGCTTCACAGCCGGTTTCCTATTGCGCATGTGCGAGGCGCACTGTACTTTGTGAATGGGCCGTCTGCGGGGGAAGGAGGAGGGGGCCGAACTTTGACATGTGTTAGTAAAACTGAAGACATCATCACGACTACTTTTTCGTTTGAATAATTTTTATTGAGAATTTTAAGAGCAAAGCACAAATAATCGTTACACAATCGTTATCTTATGATCTGGGCCAACATGACCCTATCCATCATGACTACTTTGTGCATCCAGGTGGATTATACTTTTTTTTTCTTTTTTGTATTTTTTTTTTTTTTTTTTCAGGACAGATTGGGAATTCATTTGATGGTAAATGGTAACAGATATCTGTTTTTTTTTTTTTTGTTTTGTTTTTCAGTTTTGTTTTTGTTTTTATTATCATCAAAGGAAAACTGGCCCAAAATCGTAAAAAAAAAATAATTTTTTTTTTCAATTTAGCTGTATATTTCTTGCCATTACCATAACCTACCACCAAAGAACAACCCAAAATAAATTCACCTGTTCCCGACAGCCACAGCAATACCACATATGTGCATGTTAGTTGTTTGTAGCCGTAGTAAAGCCCAGAAACAATGGTCCTTATTTTGCTTTTTTTATCCTACCTAAAACACACTGACACTGAAAAATAATTAAAAAAATGCTTTTTCCAAAAGAATCTTGCCCAAAATATACTGGTCATGAAATTTGACCCTTGCATGACCCAAACACTAACCTAGATAAAAATTTGATCTACCAATTTTCTCTTTATATTCTTTCTTTTTTTTTCTGTTTTGTTTATTTTGTTTATTTCTTTCTCCCTGCAAGGAGAGGGAGATACGATGTATCTCTCCCCTCCATTCAGAGAGAAAGAAAACACAGGTACGGGCTTCACAGTAACTAATCAGCCAATCGGAGGCTGCCACAGTGATCAGGTGACATGGAACTGGGGGTTCTGATTGTTAGTAGGGGACCTGGGGTTCCTGAGGAGACCCTGGTCTCTGTGCAGGGAGCGCACTATGTTGCACGCTCCCAGCACAAAGGCATGTACACACATGTGCAACCCCATGGAAAAAAGCCCAGTCCAGTAAGGCCGAATATATGCATACTGTCGGTGGAAAGGGGTTAAAGATGTTTCATAACTTTTCCAAGCCTCTTCTCAAGTTCGGAGTGTTGGGAAGATACCCCAGCATTCATATCCACACAGGTAGTACCAGATCACCATGGAGGACAATGGGGTGTATATTTTGGACAGAGGGGAAAACTGAATCATAAGAGCCATGAATGAGGCCATCTACGTCAGACATGAACAGCCATGTAAATTGAATGATCAACACCTATGAAGCCTTCCTAACACCAAGGATGGAATGATGTACAGTGCCTTGAAAAAGTATTCATACCCCTTGAAATTTTCCACATTTTGTCATGTTACAACTAAAAACATAAATGGATTTTGTGTGATAGACAAATACAAAGTGACACATATTTGTCAAGTGGAAGGAAAATGATAAATAATTTTCATTTTTTTACAAATAAATATGTGAAAAGTGTGGTGGGCATTTGTATTCAGCCCCCCCGGAGTCTATACTTTGTAGAACCACCTTTCACTGCAATACAGCTGCAAGTCTTTTTGGGATGTCTCTACCAGCTTTGCACATCTAGAGTGGAACATTTTTGCCCATTCATCTTTGCAAAATAGCTCAAGCTCTGTCAAATTGGATGGAGAGTGTCTGTGAACAGCATTTTTCAAGTCTTGCCACAGATTTTCAATTGGATTTAGGTCTGGACTTTGACTGGGCCATTCTAACACATGAATATGCTTTGATCTGAAGCATTCCATTGTAGCTCTGGCTGTATGTTTAGGGTCGTTGTCCTGCTGGAAGGTGAACCTCCGCCCCAGACTCAAGTCTTTTAGAGACCCTAACAGGTTTTCTTCTAAGATTGTCCTGTATTTGGCTCCATCCATCTTCCTATCAACTCTGACCAGCTTCCCTGTCCCTGCTGAAGAAAAGCATCCCCACAACATGATGCTGCTGCCACCACCATGTTTCACGGTGGGGATGGTGTGTTCAGGGTGAGGTGAAGTGTTCGTTTTCCGCCACACATAGCGTTTTGCTTTTAGACCAAAAAGTAAAATTTTGGTCTCATCTGACCAGAGCACCTTCTTTCATGTTTGCTGTGTCCCCCACATGGCTTCTCGCAAACTGCAAATGGGACTTCTTATGGTTTTCTTTCAACAATGTCTCTCTTCTTGCCACTCTTCTATAAAGGTCAGATTTGTGGAGAGCACGACTAATAGTTATCCTGTGGACAGATTCTCCCACCTGAGCTGTGGATCTCTGCAGCTCCTCCAGAGTTACCATGGGCCTCTTGGCTGCTTCTCTGATTAATGATCTCCTTGCCCGACCTGTCAGTTTAGGTGGACGGCCATGTCTTGGTAGGTTTGCAGTTGTGCCATACTCTTTTCTTTTTTCGGATGATAGACTGAACAGTGCTCCGTGAGATGTTCAAAGCTTGGGATTGTCTTTTTTATAAACAAACCCTGCTTTAACCACCTCAATACCGGGCACTTTCACCCCCTTCCTGCCCAGGCCATTTTTCAGCTTTCAGCGCTGTCACATTTTGAATGACAATTGCACGGTCATGCAACACTGTACCCAGATGAAATTGTTATAATTTTTTCCCCACAAATAGAGCTTTCTTTTGGTGGTATTTGATCACCTCTGCGGTTTTTATTTTTTGCGCTATAAACAAAAGAAGAGTGACAAGTTTGAGAAAAAAAAACAATATTTTTTACTTTTTGCTATAATAAAAATAAACATCCAATTTTTTTTTTTTTAAACAAATTTTTTCCTCAGTTTAGGCCAATATGTATTCTACATATTTTTGGTAAAAAAAAATCGCAATAAGCATATATTGATTGGTTTGCGCAAAAGTTGTAGCGTCTACAAAATAAGGGATAGATTAATAGCATTTTTTTAATTATTTTTTTTACTAGTAATGGCGGAGATCTGTGATTTTTATCGTGATTGCGATATTGCGGCGGACATATCGGACACTTTTGACACATTTTTGGAACCATTCACATTTATACAGCGATCAGTGCTATAAAAATGCACTGATTACTGTATAAATGTGACTGGCAGGTAAGGGGTTAACACTAGGGGGTGATCGAGGGGTTAATTATGTTTCCTAGGGAGTGATTCTAACTGTAGGGGGAGGGGACTCACAAGGGGAGGAGACCGATCGGTGTTCCTCTGTACTGGGAACACACCATCGGTCTCCTCTCACCTGACAGGACGTGGATCTGTGTGTTTACACACACAGATCAATGGTCCTGCTGTGTTACCGGGCAATCGCGGGTGCCCAGCAGACATCGCGGCCGCTGGGCAGACGCATTAGGTCCCCAGTGACACGGCGCGCGCGCACTTTTGCTGGCGCGCGCGCACCCCCTGGTGGGCCGGGAAAGGCGAGGGCGTCATATGAGGGCGCCCTCCCAGAACGAGAGCCGCACCGCCTGGCCGTCGTAGGACAGCCGGCCGGCGGCAAGCGGTTAAACTTCTCCACAACTTTATCTCTGACCTGTCTGGTGTGTTCCTTTCATCCTTTCATGATGCTGTTTGTTCACTAAGGTTCTCTAACAAACCTCTGAGGGCTTCACAGAACTGCTGTATTTATAATGTATATTAAATTACACACAGGGGGACTCTATTTACTAATTAGGTGACTTCTAATGGCACTTGGTTCCACTAGATTTTAGTTAGGGGTATCAGAGTAAAAGGGGCTGAATACAAATACACACCACACTTTTCATATATTTATTTGTAAAAGAAAAAATTCAAAACCATTTATCATTTTCCTTCCACTTCACAATTATGTGCCACTTTGTGTTGGTCTTTCACATAAAATCCCAATAAAATACATTTATGGTTGTAACATGACAAAATGTGGAAAAGTTTAAGGGGTATGAATACTTTTTCAAGGCACTGTAACTAGCACAGGGTGGTTCTGCCGTTTTCACATTTCCATCCTGTTCTTTTACAGTCAACATCTACACATTCAATGGTGATTGGATTAAGATGTGTGTGCTACCTGCTTGGATATTAATACTGGGGTATCTACTTTATACTCATTGGAGCTGAAGGAGTGGCTTGGATAAGCTACAAAAAGTCTTCAGCTAAAGAGAGAATCTCCATTTGAATGTGACCAACTACTACTAGGTATAACTTGTTCAGGTATTTTATAAATATAGGGGGACCCTCTGCACTTTTCGAAGAGTAGAAAAAAAAGCAAGGGGTTCTGTACAGGTGTTGGGGTGCATTTGGGCCTGAACTTATCCCAGAACTGAGCTGGGGACAGCCTTTGTCTGGTCTTATTAGTACAGCACCAGGCTTGCTGGAATGGTGTGATTAATAGACACACAATGTGCATATGCAGGGGATCGCTCCGAAGGTAGTCTACTGGAATAGATGACAGATTTGGGACAGGCTCTATTCCCTCCACTCCTAGTGGATTTCCCTGATTTATGGGCATTGTCAGACTTTGCATAAATTACTTTGCTACCTTTTTAGAGGTCATGAGGTATATGTTCAAAATATGCTTACTTCTAGGAATTGAATGACCTATATATTGTATATAATTAATTTCCTATAATTTCTGGTCTATATAGAATACCACATTAACCACTTAAGGACCGAGCCTCTTTCTGAGATTTGTTGTTTACAAGTTTAAAACAATTTTTTTTTTTTTTTGCTAGAAAATTACTTGGAACCCCCAAACATTATACATTTTTTTCCCTAACACCCTAGAGCAGTGATGGCGAACCTTGGCACCCCAGATGTTTTGGAACTAAATTTCCCTTAATGCTCTTGCACTCTGCAGTGTAGTGGAGCATCATGGGAAATGTAGTTCCAAAACATCTGGGGTGCCCAGGTTCACCATCACTGCCCTAGAGAATAAAATGGCGGTTGTTGCAATACTTTCTGTCACACCGTATTTGTGCAGCGGTCTTACAAACGCACTTTTTTTTTGGAAAAAATACACTTTTTTTGAATTAAAAAATAAGAATAAAGTTAGCCCAATTTTTTTTATATTGTGAAAGATAATGTTATGTCGAGTGTCACGCTTCAAAATTGCACCCGCTCGTGGAATGGCGACAAACTTTTACCCTTAAAAATCTCCATAGGCGACGTTTAACCAGTTGCTTACAGGGCACTTAAACTCCCCTCCTATCCAGACCAATTTTCAGCTTTCAGCGCTGACGCACTTTGACAGACAATTGCGCGGGCAAACAACACTGTACCCAAATGAAATTTTTATCATTTTTTTCCCCACCTCTGCGGTTTTTATTTTTTGTTAAAAAAAATGTAAAAAGACTGGTTAACTTACATATGCGGCGGCAAGGCAGCTCTCCTGCGCAGGATTACATACCTAGTACGTGATCTCGCACTTTCCGGGTCTAGGGCAAGCATGCTCGCCACTTACCCGCTACTGCTGTGATTATACACAGCAGGAGCTAATTTGCGGGTACCGCAGACTCGATGTCCGCCAGCACCCGCCAATCATTGTAAATGATGCAAACAAGGCAGATCGCCGTTCTGTCAGTAGAGGAAGGTATGGATCCTGTGTCTCTGCAAAGCAAGGAACATGGATCAATGCCTTCCCCTAGTAAAAGCACCTCCCACACTACACTGAATCACATGTTAGGCATACATTGAGCCCTTTGATCCCACCTGATAACCCCTTCCCAGCCAGTGTCATTAGTACAGTGACAGTGCATATTTTTAGCACTGATCACTGTATTAGTGTCACTAATTCCCAAAAAAGTGCCATTTTCCACCGCAATATCGCAGTCCTACTATAAGTTGCTGATCGCCGTCATTACTAGTATTATAACTTTTGCGCAAACCAAATCAATGTACGCTTATTGGGGGGTTTACAGAAAATATGTAGCAGAACACATATTTGCCTAAATTGATGGAGAAATTTGATTTTGTTTACATTTTTTGTATTTTTTATAGCAAAATTGACAGTATTTTTTTTGTTTATAGTGCAAAAAATAAAAATGGCAGAGGCGATAAAATACCACCAAAAGAAAGCTCTATTTGTGGGAAAAAAAGGAAATCAATTCTTATTGGGTACAACGTCACATGACCGTACAAGTGTCAGTTAAAGTAATGCAGTACTGCATTGCAAAGAATGTACTGGTCATGAGGGGGCGGGGGGAGGTAAATCTTTTTCTTGGTGTCAGGAGACATGGAGCTGCCGTTTGTCCCTGCCCCCTCTCTCTCCCGATTGGCTGACTTTGATTGACTGAGCCAATCAGGAGGGAGAGTCGGAGACGGCCGAGGGGCTTGTGGACGTTGCTGGATAGAGATGGTAAGTATGAGGGGGGCTGCTAAACACAGAAGGCTTTTCGAATGCATTAAAGTGACACAAAAGTTTCTTTTTTTTTTTAAATAAAAAACATATACTTACCTCCACTGTGCAGCTTGTTTTGCATAGAGTGACCCCGAACATCAGTTTCTGGGGTCCCTCGGTGGCTGTCTCGGCTTCTCCCCACATCAGATAACCCCCTGGGAGAAGAGCTCTCCCGGAGGGTTACTTTGCAGGCGCGCTCCCGAGTCCAGCATTTGGCGTCCATAGAGGCCGAATGCAGGACTCAGCCCCGCCCCCCACGTCATTGGATTTGATTGACAGCAGCGGGAGCCAATGGCTGTGCTGCTATCAATCTATCCAATCAACAGCCGAGAACCCCGGGCAGAGAGACAGCGCGTCCCCGTGGGTCAAGTTCGAGGGTTCAAGAAAATAAAACGGGGGGGCTGCGGGGCCGGTCACTGCCAGGTGTTTTTTCACCTTAATGCATAGGATGCATTAAGGTGAAAAAACACGAACCTTTACAACCCCTTTTAAGGTAGGAAGCCTTCTGCCTTTACAACTCCTTTAAGGTTAAACAATAGACTATAGAATTCCTTATGTAACGTTTACCCGCCGCTGTATTCGTAAGTTGAATCCGTAACGTATGTTTGTCAGTTCCAGAAAAGAAGAAAAAAAAAAGTTGAAATATGTTTTTGCGGCGTAGGTGCCAGCATTCCAATTGTTTTGATTCGCGCTGAAGGACACGATGTACCTTACTGAGCTGGCACTTTGGATGTAAACACCACTCATCTAATCTCAAATAATGTCTGTTTATCTTTTGAATGACTGCACATCGTAGAAGTCAAGTATTGTACAGAACAGTTGCTTTTTTTTAATTTTTTTTTTTCTGTGACCTGAATTGTGTTATTACTACTCTCTAGTAGAGAAACCTTTTATTTAAAATTATTCACATTTTAACAAACTTTTGTTTTGTTGTACTAAAGCAGCACATATTTCAGTGGAACATCGTATTTTTTTTAAAAAAGGAATAGCAAGAATGTTTACAAAGTTCCTATATTCTGTTCATCTCATTGTTTTTTTTTTTTTTTTTTTCCCTCCACACCGTTCAGCCAATCTTCACACTTTAGTACCCAGCGCTATATGGTTTTGCTATTTCCTCCCCACATCTCGGTTGAAAAAGTTGGGGTTTTTACCCCCCTCTATAAGACCATAAAAACAGCGAAGCCAGGAAAAGCTGCCCTGTAAAAAAAAAAAAAAATACACCAATTTTTTTCTCTTTTTTTTTTTTTTTTTTTTTGAGTTTTAATGTCCTACTACAGCATAGACTTTGTCACTTTGATGGGATGTTGTCAGCGCAGAAAGTGTAATGCCCTGTACACGCGACCTGTTTTCCCGTTGGAATAAACTCTGAAGGTTTTTCCGATGGAATTCTGCTCAAGCGGTCTTGCCTACACACGATCGCACCAAATTCCGACTGTCCAGAACGCGGTGACGTACACGAAGGTACTAAAAAACGGACGTTGAATAGCCAATAGCTTCCGTCTCGTACTGGCTTCAGAGCATGCGTCGTTTTTGATACGTCGGAACAGTATACAGACGAGCGATTTTCCCGATAGGAATTGGTTCCGTCTGAAAAAATTTAGAACATGTTCTCTTTCTAGTTCCGTCAGAATTTTCGACGTAAAAAGTCTGATGGGGCCTACACGCGATCGGAATATACGATGAAAAGCTCCCGTCGGACATTCCGCTCATGTGTACACGGCATAAGGAGAACTAACACAAGGGGATCAATGAAAACCCTGAAGAGGTTTTGTCTGGATTTGGAGTGTGAAGCAGAACAACTACACTATTGGGCACCCCCTTTCTTCTTGAGACACCCACATTCTAAATATACAGTCGTGGCCAAAAGGTTTGAGAAGGTGTGCAGTACACTGGCTTGGCCTACCTCAGTATTTGCAAAACAGAAGACAAGAGTCTTGCATAAAGCTTGCTAAAACCCTTGCAGCGTACAGCCATGGCCAAAAGTTTTGAGAATGACACAAATATTCATCTTCATAAAGTCTGCTGCCTCCGTTTTTATGATGACAATTTGAATATACTCCAGAATGTTATGAAGAGTGATCAGATGTATTGCAATTAATTGCAAAGTCCCTCTTTGCCATGAAAATTAACTTAATCCCATAAAAAAAACCTTTTCCACTGCATTTTAGCCCTGCCACAAAAGCAATAGCTGACATCATGTCATTGATTCTCTCGTTAACACAGGTGTCAGTGTTGATGAGGACAAGGCTGGAAATCACTCTGTAATGCTGATTGAGCTTTAAAAGGAGGGTGGTGCTGGAATTTTTTATGACAATTCGCATATACTTCTGATTGTTATGAAGAGTGTTAAGATTAATTGCAAAGTCCCTCTTCGCCATGAAAATGAACCTAATCCCATAAACATTCCTGCTACTAAGATTGCACCTAAATCAACCATTTATCAGGTCATAAAGAACTTCGAGGAGAGAGGTTCAGTTGTTGTGAAGGCTTCAGGATTGCCAAGAAAGTCCAGCAAGCATGGGATTGGGGCACCACCAGTGCAGAACTTGCTCAGGAATGGCAGCAGGCAGGTGTGAGTGCATCTGCACGCACAATGGAGGATGGCCTGGTTTCAAGAAGGGCAGCAAAGAAGCCACATCTCTCCAGGTAAAACATCAAGGACAGACTAATATTCTGCAAAAGGTTGGACTGCTGAGAGCTAGGGTAAAGTCATTTTCTCTGATGAATCCCCTTTCCGATTGTTTTGGCCACCCAGAAAAAACCTTCTCCGGAGAAGAATAGGTGAGTGCTACCATCAGTCCTGGGTCATGCCAACACTAAAGCATCCTGAGACCATTCATGTGTGGGGGTTGCTTCTCATCCAAGGGAGTGGGCTCACTCACAATTTTGCCTAAGAACACAGCTATGAATAAAGAATGGTACAAAAACATCCTTCGAGAGTAACTTCTCCCAACCATCCAAGAATAGTTTGGTGACGAACAATGTCTTTTCTAGCATGATGGAGCACCTTGCCATAAGGCAAAAGTGATAACCAAGTGGCTTGGGGAACAAAGCATAGAAATTTTGGGTCCATGGCCAGGAAACTCCCCAGACCTTTAATCCTATTGAGAACTTGTAGTCAATCTTCAAGAGGCAGATGAACAAAAAAAAACCCACGGCTGTATACCTTTGTTTTCCAAAGAGCTTGCTGACGTCTCGGGAGATGGGTCCTTTTTTTTTTTTTTTTTCCCCCCACCGATGGTGGTGGGTGGTGCTTGACACTGTGAGCCAAGGCCATTTTAATGTGGCAACTCCTGGAAGGAGGGTACTAAAAAGTCTGGGCTCAAGGGAAGTGTGATGAATGATGCTGGCTGTCATTCAGCCTGGAAGATGAGCTCAATCTGCTGGAGAAGGGCTTTATGTGGAGCAGCGCTGATTTGAAGGAGAATGTTGCAGCAAAAGCTGCTTAATAGTTTAGAGTCTGCGTTAAGACAGCTAGTCTTGTCTGTCTTGCTCATCCAATGGTTTGAGAAATGTCTCTGACCTAAAGTGAAACTAAACCCTCCTATCGTTTTCAGCCAAGGAAGCTGCCACCTTGGCCTCTGTTTGATCTTCAGCTGCCATGATGCTGCACATGTGATCAGTTATCACACCAGCCATTTGATGGTTGAGAGCATAACCAATGTGATGGGGAATGTAACTTTTTTTTTTCTTTAGACTGTTAGATCGATGAGTTTAGTTCCAC
The DNA here is from genome assembly GCF_042186555.1 of Aquarana catesbeiana. NCBI lineage: Eukaryota > Metazoa > Chordata > Amphibia > Anura > Ranidae > Aquarana > Aquarana catesbeiana. The sequence continues at coordinate 61,417,562 of NC_133324.1, read as the reverse complement.
TTTAACCACTTTCCCCCCGTAGGACAACATATAACGTCCTTAGGTTGAAGTGGTAATATCTGAATGATGCCCGCAGCTGAAGGCATCATTCAGATATATTTCTTTTCAGCCGGCGATTCCCTCTAATGTAAAAGCTGTCCAAAGGGGCTATTCAGCAGCTAGATTGCTTTTACAGGCAGCAGGAGGGGACACCCCCCCCCCCGCCACCCTCTGGTGCTTTTCCGGGCAGCACAACATACGTCCACCCAGACAGCCGTCCCGGTGGCACAGAACCCCGATCACCTGACCCCACCCAAATATATAGTTTCTCCCATGCAGGCCAAAGTATTTAAGAAAACCCCTGCCCATTGGCTAAGATACATCATATACTTCTAATCTGTCCTTGCTTTGCCCTTGTCTTATCTAATGTCACCAGGTACCTGGCCACCTAGCGGCAAAAGAGAGAAGTGCAGCAATTCCAGACTTGGGGTGAACTCAATTGATCCCTAACAATGAGCCACGGTAACTACACCTGGCAGGTAAATTTAGGAGCAACCCTGTCTAAACATCAGGGTGCTACACCTTTTTTGAGCTTCAGGCGACTTGGAGTGGAGATGTGAACCAACTCCATAGTGAATAATAGATTTATTTTTTTTTTTTTCCTACAGCTTCAAGCTACCAAACGCTGAGGTATGAATGGGGCTTTATTGAGAAGAGAGGGGGAATGTTTCTGTAGGTCTGTCTTGTTTCTGTTGTCCTGATACATTCAGGTGAAGTGAGCGTTGTCACCATAGGACAGGAAGCACTCACTTATTCATGCTGAATTGCTGCAACACGGTAGAGCGCACAGGGTTTTACAAGCTTCATTCTGCTGTGTGATGAAGATCTACCGAACGTTCATTCCTGAATATCCAGCACATCATTCATCAGCTCTATATATTTAGAATCCCCAAACTGAGCAGGGACGCAGACTCCCGGGAGATTTCACACTAGTAGACGTGAGATTCCTGTTGATGCTCGTTTGTTTGTCTTGTGTCCCGCAGGAGATGGTACACAGTGCAGGAAGGATTTAGAGCATGTCTCCCATAGTATTTTAATCCCACAGATTCGACATCTCCTGTGCCATAGACTGGCCTTTTAGTTCTCTGATGAGCTCATTCATTTCAAACATTGTCCTGCCTATACAATAGCTTCTTTTTTGTACAGTGCTGTTCCTGCTATATAGCTGCTTTTCCCCAAAGAGAGTGACATTCACCATTTTATTGGCATTCCCGAACACCGATATACTTGCCATTCTTGTGCTATGCTGATATACTTACCATACCTGTAGCTGGGACAAGGGGTGGACAGGAAGGGCAGCTGCCCTGGGCGATCATAGGTTTACTGTAGGGATGGGGGCATTTTCCTTCTGGTACAAGCAGTGGCAGGCCGTCCATGCAAGGGCGCCCCCCCCCCCCCCCCAATCCTTGTGCCCGGCAACTAATCTACATGCAGGGCGCTGCCCGCATGGATTCCAAGGCGGGTTTTTTTTTTTTTTAAGCATGTGATTAGAGCCTGAGGCTCTAATTGGCTTCAAAGAAGGATGAACTCGGGGCGCAGAGTACTGCGCCCTGAACCCGCCCACTTGTGTGACAATAGCAAATTAATATGCGCTATTGTCTTCCTGATTCTCCTGGCCAATCAGGAAGCCCCGATTGGCCAGGGAGTCTTAGGGAATTGCCGCCATCTGTCTACTGTGTGGGGTGTTAGTTTGCCCCCCCCCCCCCAAAAAAAAAGCACCAGCCGCCACTGGTTACAAGGCTGACAGGAGTAGTGACCGTGATTTTGACAAGCAAGAGACTGCTGGGCGTAGGATCCCCTAAGCTTCCACATCATGAAAGGGGGGGTTTGGGGGTGGCACAGTTTGGCATCTTTGCCCTAGACACTGGATGACCTTGTCCCGACACTGCCTGTAGCTACCTAGGGTTGCAATGACATCACTTTGATTATGTGCCAACTATGTTTGTACACAGGGGAGCAGGTCACATTTAACTCCTTATCCGGAGTTGGGTATTCTTCTGAGAGCAGACAGGTAAGTACACTATATTGTCAAAAGTATTGTGACGCCTACCTTTACACGCACATGAACTTTAATGGCATCCCAGTCTTAGTCCGTAGGGTTCAATATTGAGTTGGCCCACCCTTTGCAGCTATAACAGCTTCAACTCTTCTGGGAAAGCTGTCCACAAGGTTTAGGAGTGTGTCTATGGGAATGTTTGACCATTCTCCCAGAAGCTCATTTGTGAGGTCAGGCAGTGTTGTTGTATGAGAAGGCCTGGCTCACAGTCTCCGCTCTAATTCATTCCAAAGGTGTTCTATCAGGTTGAGGTCAGGACTCTGTGCAGGCCAGTCAAGTTCCTCCACCTCAAACTTGCCCATCCATGTCTTTATGGACCTTGCTTGGTGCACTGGTGCGCAGTCGTGTTGGAACAGGAAGGGACCATCCCCAAACTGCTCCCACAAAGTTGCGAGCATGAAATTGTCCAAAATATCTTGGTATGCTGACGCCTTAAGAGTTCCCTTCACTGGAACTAAGGGGCCAAGACAAACTCCTGAAAAACAACCTCACACCATAATTCCCCCTCCACCAAATGATTTGGATCAGTGCACAAAGCAAAGTCCATAAAGACATGGATGAGCGAGTTTGGGGTGGAGGAACGTGACTGGCCTTCAGAGTCCTGACCTCAACCTGATAGAACACTTTTGGAATGAATTAGAGCGGAGACTGAGAGCCAGGCCTTCTCATCCAACATCAGTGCCTGACCTCACAAATGCGCTTCTGGAAGAATGGTCAAACATTCCCATAGACACACTCCTAAACCTTGTGGACAGCCTTCCCAGAAGAGTTGAAGCTGTTATAGCTGCATAGAGTGGGCCAACGCAATATTGAACCCTACAGACTAAGACTGGGATGCCATTAAAGTTCATGTGCGTGTAAAGGCAGGCGTCCCAATACTGTTGAGAATATAGTGTATATGGAGGGCCAGGGGGCTCTTTCCAGAGATGCTGTCACTTTGCACTGCATAGCAAGCTGAGTGTCTTTTTAAACCTTTCCATTCTCTTCTAACTCTGTGGGACTTTATTGGTGAAATCTCTGCACTGAGTTGCCTGGCACGCCTGATGCGCCTTTTTGTTGGAGGATGTAACACAAAAAGGTGTTCAAAACAAAAATTATAAAATGTGTCTTCCAGATCAATCGTCAAAGGTAAAAAGAAAAATTGATAAGGAAGGCGGCAGAATAGATTGATATGTAAGTATATACAAATTGTATAAACCTGACTGAGGCTCTACCTCAACATACCAAACTCTTATATTTTACCAAGAATCATATACTTTTTTATAACCAGACTTTAAAAAAAAAAATCACTAATTACAAAAACATTATTAAAACTAAGATTGGCCCATTATCATTTTAATAGTGTTTCTGTAATTAGTGATCGTTTGCTAATTTTTTTTACAGTTTGGTTATAAAGTATATGATTCTTTAAAATATAGTGCCGAGTTACCTCCCAGGTCCTTGGTTTAACATAAGGTTCTTGGTAAAATACAAGAATTGTGTGTTGACGTAGAGCCTCAGTCAGGTTTGTATGGTTTTATATACTTACAACACAAAACGGTAGTCGAGAAAACCCCAAACGTTCTGGTGGACAGGAACAGGAGTTAGGATTTTGCTGGTTGGGTGCATAAAAGCCAGGACAGGACTCCGTCCGGCAGTCCCCACCTATTAGTAAAGTTTAAAGTGATACTAAACAGACAGGGGGAGGTGAAGCCTCCATCAATCTTTATGTATTACCCCACCCCGATTGTGTTTACCTGGTTAGTGGGCATTGAGAAAGGGGGGAGTGACCCCTATCTTTCCCAGCCTGTCTGGAAGGAAATATAAGCAGGAAGGAGATTCTAGTGCTCTGATGCTAGTCGCATGTTAAAAAAAAACAGCCTTTGGAATAAAAAGTAAAAATAATTATCAATAAACTGTTTTAAACTCTAATACAAATATGAATTTGAAATCAAATCTTTATTATTATATGTGTGGGCAGATTTCAGCCAGTCAGTCTGTGTCACGCCCCTCCAGCCTGTGTCTTAGAATAAGAGGGAGGTGAAGCCTCCATTAATCTATATGTAATACCCCGACCCTATTGTGTTTACCTGGTTAGTGGGCATGGAGGAGGAGAGAGGGAGTGGGCTGTCATTTACCACTGTGTATACGCCCACATGTGTTACTCTATAGTCACAAGGGCTGCTCAGATGTGACGGGGAGGAAATGCTCAACATAGAAACTCACTGAAAACTGAGCATGTGCAGAGCTGTCAACACTGCTCTGCAAAATCCATAGCTGAATTGGGGACATGGACAGAAGGTGGAGATAGAGAACAGCAGGATCAACCAGCTTTTTTTGCAGAATACAGAGAACGAATCTCATTGTGAATGAGTGAGTATGAACAGCATGTAATACACCATTGATTGATCGTTTAGTGACACTTTAAAGTAGCACCAAAAGCCTCATCACTTGTCTTACAGGGCAATAAACAATGGCTTCCGAAAAAGTGTGAAATTATATACATTAGTATCATTTGGGGCCCCACCCTGTGTCTTCCTCTCTGCCACTTACATGCGCTTTGCGTGGGGAGCGTAAGCATTAATCCAAATTACAGGTCATATGATTAACTAACTCGGGACAACATATTTCATAATTCATTGCACCAGCACACATGTATGCTTGCCTATTTATTGAAAAACATTTTCTAAATGTGAGGACACTGCCATATCCACTCCCCTGGAAACTGGAAACACACCTCTGTTCTTCCTTGGAGGAGCAGAGGTAGGTGTGTCTTCAGTGAGTTTTCCTCTCTGAAGGGACAAAAGGGGGCGCCCAATTTTTTTGTTCCATTACAGAGGCTGTTTTCTAGCCTGGGGTGGCTGCCATAAGTGTGCCTGTAGATAACATTACAGGACTATTTGCTTGGGTTGGACTTTTATGGATTTGTGCTTCTTGCCCTGTTAGCGCCGTTTATCTCTTGTGTGTGTTCCTCTCTGGCTACCTGTACAGGTCAGTGCAGGGCAGCGTCCTTACCTTAGGCTGGTCATTGGAGTACGCATGCGCAGGTGGCTCCATGGGACCCAACTAGGGCATGGAGAACCTCAACAGGAAAGCAGGAGCAGTGATAATGAGACTGGACAAAGAAGAAAAAAAAGACAAGCTTTACATGAAATATAAGCATTATTTGTTCAATGTCTGAACTAGTGATGAGCTAAGGTTCAGGGGGAATCCATTTCTGCCTGAACCCACGGGAAGCTATCACAATATCAACCCACTGGCCTTATGAGCTGTGGCCAGGGAATTCCCCACCCCTCTGCTACACATAACAAAGGGATGGGGGTCCTGTTCACATCTTTTACCTAATATGAAAAATTTTGGTCAATGACATTGTGTCCATATTAGGTGAATGATGTCCTCAGCACCCCGCCCTGCAGCTGCACGTAACCAAGGTGAGGATGCCATGACATCATACATCTAATATGGCTGCAATGTTCCGTTGCCTATTGAGCCAATGGCCTGCTATTATGTGACAGTTTTCCAGTTTGGGCCTAATGGGTTTTGGCCTGAACCTTAGCTCATGATTAATCTGGACCTCTGCTACTGTAAGCTTAATATTATTCTAATATCACTTTAACCTTTGGGTGTAGTGATGCTTTAAAGACAAATGTACAACTCTTCTGGAAAAGAAATGCATGATGTGCCCTTGTGCATGTTTGACTTGAGAGGTTCTTCCACAAACTGTGCTTCGATGAAGGTGTGCAGTAAACTGGCTTGGGCCTACCTCAGTATCTGCAAAACAGAAGACAGGAGTCTTGCATAAAGCTTGCTAAAACCCTTGCAGTGTACAGCCGTGGCCAAAAGTTTTGAGAATGACACAAATATTAATTTTCACAAAGTCTGCTGCCTCTGTTTTTAATGATGAAAATTTGCATATACTCCAGAATGTTATGAAGAGTGATCAGATGAATTGCAATTAATTGCAAAGTCCCTCTTTGCCATGAAAATGAACTTAATCCCATTAAAAAAAAAAAAAACATTTCCACTGCATTTCAGCCCTGCCACAAAAGCAATAGCTGACATCATGTCAATGATTCTCTCGTTAACACAGTTGTCAGTGTTGATGAGAACAAGGCTGGAAATCACTCTGTAATGCTGATTGAGCTTTACAAGGAGGGTGGTGCTTGAAATCATTGTTCTTCCTCTGTTAACCATGGTTACCTGCAGGGAAACACATGCAGTCATCATTGCTTTGCACATAAAGGGATTCACAGGCAAGGCTATTGCCGCTACTAAGATTGCACCTAAATTAACCACTTATCAGATGATCAAGAACCTCAATTGTTGTGAAGAAGGCTTCAGGGCACCAGCAAGTCCATCAAGCTCCAGGACCGTCTCCTACAGTTGTTTCAGCTGTGGGATCGGGGCACCACCAGTGCAGAGCTTGCTCGGGAATGACAGCAGGCAGGTGTGAGCCCATCGGCACGCACAGTGAGGAGAAGACTTTTGGAGGATAGTCTGGTGTCAAGAAGGGCAGCAAAGAAGTCACTTCTCTCTAGGAAAAACATCAGTTACAGGCTGATATTCTGCAAAAGCTACAGGGATTGGACTGCTGAGGACTGGGGTAAAGTCATTTTCTCTGATGAATCTTCTTTCCGAATGTTTGGGGCAAATCTTGTCCGGAGAAGAAAAGGTGAGCTTCTACCAGTCCTATGTGATGCCAACAGTAAAGCATCCTGAGGCCATTCATGTGGGGTTGCTTCTCAGCCAATGGAGTGGGCTCACTCAGTTTTGCCTAAGAACACAGCCATGAGTAGAGAATGGTACAAAAACATTGAGAATTTGTGGTCAATCGTCAAGAGGCAGGTGAACAAAAAAAAACCCACAAATTGTGACAAACTCCAAGCATTGATTATGCAAGAATGAGCTGCCATCAGTCAGGATGTGGCCCAGAAGTTTATAGACAGCATGCCAGGGCGAATTGCAGAGGTCTTGAAAAAGAAGAGTCAACACTGCAAATATTGACTCTTTACATAAACTTAATGTAATTGTCAATAACATTGACACTCATGAAATGCTTGTAATTATACATCAGTATACCATAGTAATATCTGACAAAAAGATCTAAAAACACTGAGGCGGCAGACTTTGTGAAAAGTAATATTTGTGTCTTTCTTAAAACTTTTGGCCAGGGCTGTATGTAGTTAATTTTTGGGGTTTTTTTTTGTTTTTCTTAAACAAAATAGGAGTTTTCTTTGAAATGAAGCAGCAGCCCCCGTCCCTTTTTAAATAGATCTCCAATATAAGTTGTGAGTCCTTTTAATGGTTATACCAGACGGTGCAGGCGAGGTGCCCTCAGAAACGAATGGAAGTGCTGAGGAGCTTCTGTGACCTGCTTCTGCCTATCATCACCCGTGAGTTATTGTACAAGGAAGCGGCACAAATGTATCTCTTTCAGGGAGAGAGTCCAGGGACGTGGAGGGGAGACTGACAGGCCAGGGTGTCGTCGTTTTCCCTGCTACTCAAAACAAGGCTCCAATGAACAGGTCTCCTCGCAGAGTCAATAGGTCATCTGCTGGGCTAGTTTTCAGGCCCCCTGTGAATTTCATGCTAAGCTCTAAGTGAAACACTTTAATTTAGACAGGCTGGGCCCGGCTTAATCGGTTTGTTCAGGAGGATATCCACCGTCTCCGCGTCTTCCTGGCCTGTTCCAGCCTCATTCATCAAAGCTCTGCTTTCTCCTCAGCAACCAATCGGGTGCATCCTTCCAACCTTGGGCCTGGGCTTAGATGAATGAATAGAGAGGCCTGAATGGTCATTGTGGCATAGCTCCTACACAGTTCCATTTCGGTCTCTCTGAGAAAAGGAGGCCATTGTGTTTTGTCAAAAGTAATAATGGTATGCAGTAATGATACGTACATCCTTTCCCACGTGCATCACATGACCATGACAAATGGGTCAAATATTTGCCGGTATTATTAGGAGTTAGAGATATTAATGACCCGTTGTCATTGCACGCATTGCTTAAAATCAGGCCACATTACAGCAGGACGCCAATTCCCCAGTGTTTCCAATGAACACAGAGGGCCTACTTACATACATTTGCTAAAATTTGTGGAAGCTGCACGGCACTGTTAAAGAGAATCAATCACTGTGCCAGGCATATGTAAACGTAAAGTGCTTGTAAACCGCAGACATGTAATATGAACAAAGCGTATCCCTCTATAGTGTGTACTAGTATCAATTAAAGGAGAAGTACAGCCAAAGTTGATTTGTGGATCACAGGAGTGCAGTTCGTTCGGCACACCTGTGACCCGTTTTCAGCAGATAGCGGGCTGAAGTCACCTATCCGGTCCAGGCCGAGGCAAGATCGCGACAATGTGGTCGGGATCCACCCACAACCCTGGACCGGCACCTCACTCAGCCTCTCAGCGAGCCTCTGAGAGGCTGAGCCAGCCACTCTTGCCCCCTCCACAGCCCAGCGCTCCAGTAAGCGAGGGGGTGCAGAGAGCCGCAGAATGAGTCACCAGCTCTCTGTTCACGGAGCACTGAGAGCCGAGCGATCAGCGCTGTTTGATTGCTCAGTTATCAGTCTTAGAACCGGAGGGGCACAGATGCAGCATCAGACAGCTGCTGCATCCATGTTGGGAAGTATGACTCTTAAAAAAAAATAAATAAAAAAGAGCACTAAAGCCCCATACACACTATCAGATTTTCTGCTGAGTTTTTCCTTCAGATTTACCAAAACCATATAATATGAGGTCAAACCTTAGGAGTTTCAATGTGTATGCAATCAGGCAGGCACATGGTGTGTATGGGGCTTTAGTGTAATTTCTGTCTGCTGCTTTGTTCCTCTGCTATCTGCATGAATCACTTCTGACAAGTTTTCCTGACACCAAGAGATAAATGGGGATGGGAACAACCCCCAGCTGATTGACAGCCTCAGCTGTGAGCTGTGTGAAGGGGGGGTCTGTCCCTTCCCTCCAATCAGCTCTCAGAGTTCTCCTCACTGAGCTCTGCAGAGTGTAATTCCAACTCCCCACCCCCTTTTTTCTTAATTTTCACACAAGCTTTAAAAATCTGGGCTTCGAACACATGTAGAAGAGAGAAGACTGCAGATAGACAGGTACAACTCATGTAGGAGGATTTGTTTCATCTCTGTATTATCTGAGGTCAGTCACTTCACTGGGTATATGTAAGGGTTTCCAACCACCTTAAAGCTAAAATATATATTTTTGTTTTTTTGAATAGAGTAAGGCTAGCCATACATTATACAATTTTCCTTTAGATTTACCAAAACCATTTAATATGAGGTCAAACCTAAACACTTCCAATTTGTATGCAATCAGGCAGACCCTTGCACTACATGGCTGAAGGTAAATCTAAAGGAAATTGAACAAGAACATTTTTGAATGTATGCCCAGCTTAACCGATTGCCGACCGCTGCACGCCGATATACGTCGGCACAATGGCAGCGGTGGGCAAATGGGCATACCTGTACGTCCCCTTTAATTGGTGTGGTTAGCACGTGCCGCGTACAGCGTGACCGTGCTCGCGGGAACCCGCAGACTCGATGTCCGCCAGTGTCCTGGCGATCGTGTCACGGAGCGGCAGAACGGGGAGATTCCTATGTAAACAAGTTAATTCCCTGTTCTGCCTTGTGTCATGACAGAGATCTACTGCTCCCTGTCATCGAGAGCAGTGATCGCTGTCATGTCAGTGGTAGCCCATCCCCCATACAGTTAGAATCACTCCCTAGGACACACTTAACCCTTTGATCGCCGCCTAGTGTTTAACCCCTTTCCTGCCAGTGTCATTTACACAGTAACAGGGGCGTAACTAGAAATAGCAGGGCCCCATAGCAAAATGTTGTATGGGGCCCCCCTGCAAACAGCCCCCCCCCCCCCCACAACTGCCCTAGTGTCAATGCAGCGTGACCTGTGCCCAATACAGCATGACCTGTGCCCAATACAGCCTGGTCTGCCTGTGCCCCATACAGCCCCACCTATGCAGAGGAAGAGGCAAGCCACCCGGATCAGCAGAGAGCGGGATTGCCCGCTGTAATAGCTTTCATTTGAATTTCCTGTGTTCCCGGGGCTCATCATCACATAGCCCCACCTCTTGGCCCGACGCCTTTGATGACGTCACATGTCCTGCATTGGATCGGCGTTCTGTCCATCAAAGGCACTGGGCTGAAAGGTGGAGCTATGTGACGTGAGCCCCGGGAACACTGGAAGTTCTAATGAAAGCTCCTACATCGGGCGAATCAGCTCTCTTCTGATACGGACAGCTCGCCTCTTCCTTTCCTCTCTCTTCCCCTGGCTGGGAGACTGTGCCGGCGGTGCTCTTATCCTCACTGGGCCCCACTCGGCTGCGGGCCCCATAGCACCCGCATGGGTCGCTATGGTGGTAGTTACGCCCCTGCACAGGTAATGAGTGCATTTTTATAGCACTGATAGCTGTATAAATGACAATGTTCCCAAAATGATGTCAAAAGTGTCTGATGTGTCCGCCATAATGTCGCAGTCACAATAAAAATCGCAGATCACCGCCATTACTAATATAAAAAAAATAATAATAAAACTGACATAAAACTATCCCCTATTTTGTAGACGCTATAACTTTTGCGCAAACCAATCAATATACGCTTATTGCTGCATTTTTTTACCAAAAATATGTAGAAGAATACATATCGGCCTAAACTGAGGAAAAAATTAGTTTTGTTTTATATATTTTTGGGGAATATTTATTATACTAAAAAATATTGCTTTTTTTGCAAAATTGTCGCCCTTTTTTTTGTTTATAGCACAAAAAATAAAAATCGCAGAGGTGATGAAATACCACCAAAAGAAAGCTCTATTTGTGGTGGGAAATAGGACGTCAGCTTTGTTTGGGTGCAAGGTCGCACGACCGCGCAATTGTCAGTTAAAGCGACACAGTACTGAATCGCAAAAAGTGCTCTGGTCTTGTAGGGGGTAAAATCTTCCGGGGCTGAAACGGTTAAGGAAGGATAAGAACCCCTTTTTGGTTTAATTTGCAGTCAGTCTCAACCATTCTCCTGGTGACTATTTTTACTGGGATATCCAAAATGTTAATGATGTCACCAGAACAAGACCTGAGTGGAAATCTTTCCATGGGGACACCTGTTCCAGTGACGGGTATCTGGCCATACACCGATCGAAATGCGAATGTCGACCAGTGTGTGGGCTCCCATGCTTGACAGAAGTCACATGTCAGAAAATTTTCCATTGATCAGTGGCTGCAGCAAATCCAGAAACTGAAGAACTCGGAGAACTTGCAAGCTCCATGCAGTCAGGATAGTGCCCTGGCTGGAACTTGAACCTCTTCCACAATCGCGTGCAGCTACTCTACAATGTAGTTTCCTGCGATATTGCCAAACAAATTGGCATTTTCTCCAATATTCCTTCCAGCAGATGTGGTTTTGCTTGGCAACCATGTCCATCCAGCTGATTTTCAAGGCCCCACTGTAGCACCACAGAACTTGTGATATTCTTTTTAAGGCCTCACTCACACTTGCTTTGATCTTTGAAGACCGATCCGCATTCCAATCTCTCTTCAGAGAGTATTTGACAGGCGGTGAGGAGGCGGTATATCACCTCCTCGCTGCCTGCTTTAACCCCTTGAAGCCTGCACGAGCACACTACAACTTTGTGCATTGAATGCCATTGCAGGGAGCTGGCAGAGCAGTTCACTTGACTGGGTCGCGTTCGGTGGGAGCTACACCTTACCGGAGAATGGAGCATTTTTTAGCAATCTCCTCTTTGTGTCTAGAGGGAGATTGCTCATCAGCTCTTTGTGTGTCAAAAAACTTTTTGATCCTGATGTGTGCAGCTCTGACATCAACATCGTTCTTTAGGTTTTCCATTAATTCATATTCCACAGTACTGGAAGTTAGTTATTACCCTATGCTTTCATTTTCAAGCATTTCTTTTATTTCTTTGTGTTCTTTGTTGGTTGCAACCATGTTTTTTGTCCTTTTTTTTTTTTTGAGTGTTATTTTATTTTATTAAATAAGTGGTTGAGGTCTTCCTAAGTTTCTACAAAGAAAAAACGTATAATCCACATAGCTCCTTTTCTGTATGAACATGGATTCATATGCAGGAATTCCAACACCATCACGAATACCTTGAAAAGCATTGTCTGTACTCCGATCGGCCATAACTTTATGACCACCCAACTAATATTGAGGAGGTCCACCTTTTTGTTGCCTAAACAGCCGCGACCAGTCAAGGCATGGACTCCACTAGACCCCTGAATGCACACTGTGGTATCTGGCACCAAGCCACTAGTAGCAAATCCTTCAAGTCTTGTAAGTTGTGAGGTGGAGCCTCCATGGATTAGACCCTTTTTTTCCAGCACATCCCAGAGATGCTCAATTGGATTGAATTTGGAGGCCAGATCAACACCTCAGACTCATTGTTGTTTTCCTCACACCAATCTTGAACCATTTTTGCAGTGTGGCAGGGCGTATTATCCTTCTGAAAGAGGCCACTGCCATCAGGGAATACCATTTCCATGAACAGTTACTTGGTCAGCAACAATGTTTAGGTAGGTGGTGGTGTCAAATAACATTCACATAAATGGCAGGACCCAAGGTTTCCCTGCAGATCATTGCCCAAACCATCACACTGCCTCAGCCTGCTTGCCTTTCTACCATACTGCATCCTAGTGCCACCTCTTCCCCAGGTAAGTAATGCACCCAGATGTAAAAGAAAACGTGATTCATCAGACTAGGCCACCTTTTTCCATTGCTCTGTGATCCATTTCTGATGCTGAAGTGCCCATTGTAGGCGCTTTTGGCTGCGGATACGGGTCTGCATTGGCACCTTGACCGGTCTGGGGCTATGCAGCCCCATACACAACAAACTGCGATGCCAATTTTTTTCTATTTTCAACACATCAAGTTCCAGGATAACATGTTTACTTGCTGCCTAATATATTCCACCCACTTTCAGATGTCATTGTAACTAGATAATCGGTGGTGTTCATTTTACCTGTCAGTGGTCAGGAAGTTATGGCTGATGTATAGATATTGAACAGCATTGGAACACATCCTTGGTGAACCTCTCTTTCTACTGTTATCGCATGTTTTCATTTGTCATACACTATAACCTTTAACATGTTAAAATAATACCTGTGATTCTGCCAATAAGGTTCATGGAAATATAAAAAAATATTTTTTATAAATGGCCGGGAAGGGGCAGTGAAAATTGTAGTGTTCCCTCACATAGGTGGTCAGTGAAATGTGTCCATTTATATTGATGGTCAGTGGGAAGAATGTTCCTTACATCAGTGGTCATTAGACAGAATGTCCCTCACATTGGTGGATATTAGAAAGAATGCTCCTTACAGTGGTGGTCAGTGCGAATAAGGCTCCTTACATTGGTGGCCATTAGAAAGAATGCCCCTTACATTGGTGGCCATTAGAAAGAACGCCCCTTACGTTGGTGGCCATTAGGAAGAATGCAAGAATGCCCCTTACGTTGGTGGCCATTAGGAAGAATTCTCCTTACGTTGGTGGCCATTAGGAAGAATGCCCCTTACGTTGGTGGCCATTAGGAAGAATGCCCCTTATGTTGGTGGCCATTAGGAAGAATGCACCTTACGTTGGTGGCCATTAGGAAGAATGCCCCTTACGTTGGTGGCCATTAGGAAGAATGCACCTTACGTTGGTGGCCATTAGGAAGAATGCCCCTTACGTTGGTGGCCATTAGGAAGAATTCCCCTTACGTTGGTGGCCATTAGAAAGAATGCACCTTACGTTGGTGGCCATTAGGAAGAATGCCCCTTACGTTGGTGGCCATAAGGAAGAATGCCCCTTGCGTTGCTGGCCATTAGGAAGAATGCCCTCTACGTTGCTGGCCATTAGGAAGAATGCCCCTTACATTGGTGGCCATTAGGAAGAATGCCCCTTACATTAATGGCCACTTGAAGCGATGTCCCTTTACAGCTAAAAAGATACCTGGAATCAGTAGTTACACATCCAACTGAAATTGCTCAAGAAACCCCTAGCAAACTCTGGTTGATAAAACCAGCGCTACAATATTCCCCTTTTGCTTTTATATAACCGGAAGTATTATGATTTGTACAGAGCGGAAGCCCTTGGTGCATTTGGAGAGTGGTGGTAAGGGTGAGTAGAGACAACTTCTCCCTAATTTTATGAATTTGCTGTCGTCCTCCTATATTTTCCTCAAAATACTAAACATAAACTCAGCATGTTGTATTGTACACGGCCATCTTTGGATGAAATGAGTGGGGAAATTGTTCAGAGGAACCTTCTAAACAGGCTGTGTCTGAATTATTTCCCAGGAACTTTAACCTTCAGAAATCAGGCCGCTAACTGTACGTGTTCTATATTGCAGGAGGCAGCAGAAATCACAAGGAGGGAACAAGCCGGCCCAAAACAACGAGCAGCAACCAGCTACTGCCAAACACAACAGCAGGGAGAACCAGAAGCAGTACCAAGGAAGCCAAGCGCCGCACTCCTCAGGCAAGCAAGGTCACCACGGTTACAGTCAAAACCGCAGATGGCACCACAACCAGAAGCATCCGCCAAATGACAAAGACTCTCAGAAACATGGCAAAGAGACGGACAGCCTGAAGATCGAGGATACCACCGTTTGCACAGTACACATCCCGCTAGAAGTACAGCGCAGCCCAGAAACCATACAGGAACAGCCGCAGCAGACCAGGACGCCAGAGTCCGAGGCCAAAAGGAAAGACAGTATTCAGAGCAAAGAGCTCGACAGGCCTAAGGTGACTCTGCTCCAGTCCTCAAAAGATCGGCTACGGAGACGGCTAAGAGAGAAGGTAAGGTCTTGCAGCACCTGTATGGGTTAAATAATTGCAGTACCTAAACCTTATTTAAAGTTACAGTTTATTTTGTATACATCATTACTTAGGCTGGCCATTTATGAGTCATTTTTGCTTTGTTCAACCAGCGGGTTAAATAAAAGAAAATGACTCTCAAATGACCCATCCACATCCCTCCCGCTGCTCTATTGTATTCTGACAGTGGGGAGACTTTCCTGGAATCAGAATACACAGATTAGCACCACCAGCTATACCCAGCGGCACTGATCAAGAGAACATTTTCCAGCAGGCTGGTTGTACCCAAGTCGATCCATAGATTGACTTGGGTACAACCAGCCTGTCCATACTTGGATCGAAATTCAGGCGGTCCCTGCTGAACTGGACAAATTTCAATCCATGTATGGCCAGCTTTAGAGCTTTTAGTGCTTCTCTATGCAAATCGTGGCTGGTAGGAGGGGCTGGCAGAACGTTGTACATAGCTTTCTGAAAACATCACAGCAGCCTGCCTCAGTACTCCTCTTGAGAATTGTGCCGTCAGGCATGGTCCACTGTCACCATCAGGAAACTGGTTCAAAGCAATGATGTGCAGCCTGTGCTGAAGTGGAATGCATAATAAACAAGAAGTGGCTGAAAGAGGCTCGAGATCTGCAGCCCTGAGATTCTAAAAATCTGGTGCTTTAGCAGACTAAATGTAATCCAGTTAGTAATTTAAACTTTAAAGTGTTTTTAAGGTGCAGATATTCCTAAAAGTGGTTCTAAAGGCTGGAAGTTTTTTTATTTTAATGCATTCTACGCATGAAGGTAAAAAAAAAAAAACTTCAGTGTGCAGGTGCCCCCGCAGCCACCCCCAATACTTACCTAAGCCCAATCTAGATCCAGCGTTGTGCACGAGAGCAGCGGCTCTCCTGGTCTCTCTCTCCTCATTGGCTAAGATGCAGCAGTAGGAACCATTGGCTCCCGCGGCTGTCAATCACAGCCAGGGAAGAGGGAGTCTATGGCTGAGCCACGCAATCTGTCTTATGGACACAAAGAGCCGGCTCGGGAGTGAGCATGCACAAGTACCCCCATAGCAAGCAGCTTGCTGTGTGGGCACTCGGCAAGAGGGAGGGGCCCAGAGGGCCCACGGGGGACCCGCGAGCAGCAGGATCAGGGCTGCTCTGTACAAAACCATTGCATAGAGGTGATAAGTATGACATGTTTGTTTTTTTTGTTTTTTTAAAATATCCTTTACAAATGCTTTAAGCCCTGGTTCACATTGATGCAAATTGGCATGTCAAATCGGCGGCAATTTCAGCACTAGAATCGGTGTGACATCGGCCGATCGGTGCGACGCCACACTTGCAGCACCGCACCGATGCCCAAAAGTAGTTTCTGTACTACTTTTGGCGATTTTGGGGTGCGATTTCCATTGACATCTGTGCAGAAATTCGCACAGATATCTCTGAAATGGACCCTGAAGTCGGGACTGACATGCGGGAATGAAATTGTGCGGGTTCAGCTGAACTCGATCGATTTCATTCCCGCAGTCAATGTGAACCTAGGCTCACAAGCTTTAAATCTCGTTGACCTCTGTAGCTGCAGACACTGTGGAAAAACTTATCTTCAACAGTGACACAGCTCCTCTATCCTCTTTTTTTTCTTTTTTTCTGGCAGCAGGGACTGTGTACCGTGCCAGCCTTCTAACATGTACAATTGTGCTTTTAAGCTGTTAGAAAGCAACTGAAAACTGAGCTGAGTCTCTGTTGTCAGCTCTGCCTAGTTCTTCCTCGTGGACCACAGAACATCTCCTCTTTATGTTATGAATATTAGAAGAGGGAAGATGTTCTGTAGTCCTGTATAGAGGAATTAGACAGAGCTGATTAAACTATCTGGGATTTTGGTGAAGCAGTGGCATTATGTTGCCAGCTGTGGGTCAGATGCTCAGTGCATTTCTGAAAGGATCAACAGGTATTAACGGGTACTTGCTTTATTTTAAACAGACACTGCCACCTTGTCCATGCAGAGCAAAATTAAAGTGTCTCTGCAAAGGGAATGCCTTGATCACCCTATACTCACCTTACCCGTTCATCCTCGCAACTCCTTGCTGCTTTTTAGCAGCTCTGAAATCAGCTGTTTGGGCAACCTGGGGGAGCAGTGACATCACCCCCCCCCCAAGTCATGTCATTGGCTGCTAGGCAGGGCACCTTCACAGGGGAGAAGGTCACATGCTCATCCATACCCCAAAGTTTTGGTATTCTTGCAGGCTGTGGAGGAGCTGCAAGAGAGTGTAGGTAAAGTAAAAGTTATAAAGGGGTTGGAGGATGACATTTGCAGAGACACTCTGCTGTTCTTAGGCGAGGAGACAATGGGGTGGATTTACTAAAATTGGAGAGTGCAAAATCTGATGTAGCTCTGCATGGTAGCCAATCAGCTTGTAACTTCAGCTTGTACAATTAAGGTTTGACAAAAAATACTGCAAGCTGATCGGTTTCTCTGCACAGCTGCACCAGATTTCTGCGTCTCCGGTTTTAGCAAATCAACCCCACAGTCTCTTTAACACCTTCCCGCGGGTTCATTTGCCAGGAGGGCGTACATGGACGTCCTCCCGTGATCGCACTGCCCGCGCGCCCCCTGCGGAGTGCTTTGTGATCCCTTGGACTCAGCTGATCACAGATCGGGGTAAAGGACAAATCGCAGCAGCCCTTTACCACGTGATCAGCTGTGTCCAATGACCGCTTATCACGGAAGTAAACATCAGTGTCACCTATCAGTGCTGCCTATCAGAGCCCATTAGTGTGCCGCCTGTCGGAGCCCATTAGTGTGCCGCCTGTCGGAGCCTATTAGTGTGCCGCCTGTCGGAGCCCATTAGTGTGCCGCCTGTCGGAGCCCATTAGTGTGCCGCCTGTCGGAGCCCATTAGTGTGCCGCCTGTCGGAGCCCATTAGTGTGCCGCCTGTCGGAGCCCATTAGTGTGCCGCCTGTCGGAGCCCACTAGTGTGCCGCCTGTCGGAGCCCACTAGTGTGCCGCCTGTCGGAGCCCACTAGTGTGCCGCCTGTCGGAGCCCACTAGTGTGCCGCCTGTGGGAGCCCACTAGTGTTCCGCCTGTGGGAGCCCACTAGTGTGCCGCCTGTGGGAGCCCACTAGTGTGCCGCCTGTGGGAGCCCACTAGTGTGCCGCCTGTGGGAGCCCACTAGTGTGCCGCCTGTCGGAGCCCATTAGTGTGCCGCCTGTCGGAGCCCATTAGTGTGCCGCCTGTCGGAGCCCATTAGTGTGCCGCCTGTCGGAGCCCATTAGTGTGCCGCCTGTCGGAGCCCATTAGTGTGCCGCCTGTCAGAGCCCACCAGTGCAGCCTCATCAGCGCACATCAGTGAGGGAGAAAAATCACCTGTTTGCAAAATTGTATAACAAACTATGAAAAATGTTTTTATTTTTTTCAAAATTTTCAATCTTTTTTCGTTTAACAAGAAATTAAAAAAAAAACAGAGGTGATTAAATACCACCAAAAGAAAGCTTTATTTGTGTAAAAAAAAAATGATAAAAATTTCATATGGTACAGTGTTGCATGACCGCGCAATTGTCATTCAAAGTGTGACAGCTCTGAAAATTGGCCTAGGCAGGAAGGGGGTAAAAGTGCCCAGTAGGCAAGTGGTTAAAGAAACAAAACATAGTGAAATATGCTGCATAGAGAAATGTATTGCTGAGATTTACTGAATATTTTTTAATTTTTTTTTTGCTTAGACATACTCTTAATGAATTATTTCACAGTGACACGCGTATTCGGAGCAAGCCAAGAACGTGTGATGTTATGCACAGATATCTGGCAGAAAGCAGTCAGAGGATATTATGTATATAATCTTATTTCGGTTCTTATGAAAAGTAGCCAGCAATTACCTATAATCAGATCTAGGAGCCGAGGACGCCGAACATTTCAGCCGCTTAGCTGGCAGATGTGCCGCTGAAACGTCTTAGATGCTTTAATTTGCAGCTCCTGGTTTAATAATCATCGCTGCTTTTTCTCATCAGGCCTTCACTTTGAAAGTAGTCCAAGGCTGTGCAGAACCGGAGTTTATAGGGGCTCATTTATCAAACCTGGCACAAAGGGAACGTAATGTTGTCCTGAGGAACGGATGAGCAGCTTGAGCAATTTTACCAACCTGACGACGAAAAATGTCAGGTGGAATCAGAATGATATAAGAATCCTGTCCGTTTTGCTTCGCACTGAGAATTGTCCGAGCTTTGGTGGTGTCATTGGAACACTCTCTCTTTGGCATAACCGAATTCGGTGAAGTGTTGTAAGAAGTGACGAGTTTTTATTTTTCTGGGGTTCCAAGATCTCTGTAGATCAGCCGGTAGGCAGGTGCAGTCTATTTTCTCCACTGCCGGTGGCATTCATCCACAGCGGCAGTGTAGGTGGAGGAGGAAGCCGAGAGGAACCTCCTGCTTCTATGGTTTCCTCGGTCACAGAGGGGCATCATCCAATTGGTTGCTGGCGCCCTATTTGACTTTGGCACTCATCTTGGTCAGGCAGAGTCTATTTATGACCCTTACTCCTGGGGTTTGGCGTGCATTTTGCGTGTGGCTAGAGTAGGGAACAGGTCACTCGTCTGTCAGGGACAGTGCTTGACATCAGGGAGAGGTTCTAGATGAGTGGAGGAAGTGCAGGGACACTCCATTCTAACTGGAAGTCTCTCTACTTGGGTACGAACCGGCCAGGCCACCTTCTTCCTCCTCGGAATGTCTTAGACCTTCTGCAACTGGACTATGAGTGTTTCTGTGGTCGCAGCATGCTGCATTCACCCACAAGCCTTCTTAAATAAGGGTTCTTGGAACACTAGGGTTCCTTCAGAGGTTCCTAGGGAGCAGTGATAGTTTGATCTTATGCCTGATGGTGCCTGCATACTGTAGCTCAAGGGCTGGGTTCTATGGAACACTAAGGTTCCCACGGATGTTGCTGGGACTTCTTGAGCAGTGGTGAATTGATATCCTGCCTGATGGTGCCTGCATTCTGTAATTTAATGGATGGGTTCTGTAGAACACTGACGGCTACTAATAGTCTGTACCAGAAGCTTATGTGACAAGGTGACAACGCAGCAGTACAGTTGGGAGGCAGGGACAGTGCATTGTCACCTTATAACAGGAAGAGCCTGAACAAGGACCTTCATGACAGAATCACCAGGTATTATTTGTTTGCCGACCATGCGCTCGCCCACCCAGCTGTGGCTCCAGCACATGCCGATCAGCAGTTCCTGGCCAATGATTTATGGCCGGGACCCCCAGGAAAGAGCTTTGTGTATGCTAACAAACAGCGCAAAGCTCTCTTCTGACAGTGGCGATGTGCCAGGTTTTGTTATAAATAAACCTTTTCTTTTATTTTAGGGGGTAAAAGGTCAAGAATCACTTTAACATCCGAGCAGGTTAGATTCGATTTTAGCAGATCTTGGTTGCTAGTTGGTCGCCTTCAATCAAACTTGTTCTGTAATGTTGAAGATCTTTTGTAGGTTCTCCAAGCCACTTTTTAGCTCCAGTGAGGAAGATACTCCAGCACTGCACTGCCGAAAAAATTTGTTAGTTTTCCTTTTTTTTCCTTCGTTTTTCGGGTCATTTGTTATGATCGAAATTCGCTATTTCGAATAAATTCGTAATTTCGGAAAAATTTGAATTCGTTATGTTCCATTCGTTTGGATGCGGTATTCATAAATGCAGAAATCCGGAAATGCAGAAATCCAAAATAATAACACACTAAATAATAATAACTAAACTATTACTTTTATAGGTATTGGACTTTCCTTTCAAATTTGGCTGTTTAGGAACGTAACGAATACGAATTTATCCAAAGTTACGAAGTATCCGAAATAAAGAATGGTGCGTCGAAATGAACGTAATGAATTAATAATAATAAATAATAAGAAGAAAAGTATTATTATTTATTTATTATTAATTCGTTGCGTTCTATTCGTTTAGATGCGGCATTCGTTGTTTCAGATCATTCGGATACATTCGTTTTAGTTACATTCACTAACAGCCAAATTTAAAAAGGCAATTTCAATACCTATAATTTAATAGTTAGTAATAGTTACTTAGCTTTTTCAGATTATCTGATTTTCGGATTTTCATTCTTATTTTCGGATTTACGAATTTTCGAATTTCGGCGAAAAACTAATTTGAAACGAATTGCACATGTCTGCTGTTCAGTCTTCTAGGATCTGGACACCAAGGATGGGATGGGTGGTTTCACAACTTTCACACCTCCGAACCTGTACATGGACAATGAACATCTGCCTTGGTATGTTCCATAAGGAGTGGACTTTAGCTCCGAAAGTTTTTACCGCCTTCATGACCAGGCCATTTTTAGCTATTTGGCACTGCGTTACTTTAACTGACAATTGTGCGGTCATGCAATGCTGTGCCCACCCAAAATTGATATCACTTCTTTCATACAAATAGAGCTTTCTTTTGGTAGTATTCGATCACCTCTGGGTTTTTTTATTTCTTTGAGCTATAAACGAAAAAGGACCGTCAATTTTGAAAAAAAAAAAAAAACTATTTTTTTACTTTCTGCTATAAAACAAATCCCATTTAAAAAAAAAATAAAAATCAAATTTCTTAATATATTTAGGCCAAAATGTATTCTGCTACATGTCTTTGATTTAAAAAAAAAAAAAAAACAAATCACACTTGGTAATCATACAGTGATAACACTTGGATTTTTTTTTTTTTTTTAATCAAAGACATGTAGCAGAATACATTTTGGCCTAAATATATTAAGAGATTTGATTTTTGATTCATTTATTGTAAAAGTTATAGCGCCTACAAACTGTGTTGTGTGTGTGTGTGTGTATATAGAGGAATTTTTATTCATTTTAAATTTTTTTTTATATACTACCGTAGTAAAGACGGCAACCAGCGACTTTTAACAGGACTGCGATAGTTCAACAGGCAATCTGACAATAACTGACGCTGTGGGGAACTAACTGCCACGGACATCACCAGGGACACTATTAGAGTAATCCGTGCTAATAATATGCACTGTCACTGTACTAATGACATTGGGCAGGAAAGGTTAACACATAGGGCAATCAAGGAGTTTGCCCAACAATGCGTGTGTACAGTGTGCTGCTTTTACTGGGGATTTATTTGTTTTCATTCCTAGCTTGGCAGGGAATGAACAAACACCGAGATCCCCTGCCACTGAACACAGGTCTGTGTTGTTTACATTCACAGAGCTATGTTCGGGGAAGCTCAGAGCCGATCACAGGGTGGCGGCGGTTAATCATTGGCCGGGACCCGGTGATCGGCATGTGCTGTGACGAAGCACAGCAGGGCGGGCACGCACCCCTGCCTACCCGGAGAGTCAGAGTCACATATATATATATATATATGTGTGTGTGTGTGTGTGTGTGTGTGTGTGTGTGTGTGTGTATATGTATGTGTGTGTGTGTATATGTATGTGTGTGTGTGTATATATATATATATATATATATATATATATATATATATATATATATATATATATATATATATATATATAAAATCTGTGCAGCCGGCCCGCAATGTAGCAGTAAAGCTACAGTGCACGGTTGGGAAGTGGTGAAGGTCTGTGCCCCCCCCATGTGGCTAGAAATGCTGGAGGATCTCCCTGACACTCATCACAACTGAAGAAGTTGTTTGGAGAAGCTCTGAAACCCTCTCCAATGTTACATAACAAGTCCAGTTAAATGTGACTACTATGACCCGGATAAATAAGAACCTTCGCTGACCTTTTCTCATTACCTCGGTCTCGGTTCCGGGGTTATGGTCTTCTGATTTTTCTTGGTTTTTGTCCCAGCAGGAGGAGTACGCGGTCGAGTCTACCAATCCTCAGAGGACCAAAATGGACAAACTGATAGAAATCTTAAACAGTATGAGAAATAACAGCAGTGATGTGGATCACAAGCTCACCACGTTCATGGAAGAGGCCCAGGACTCGGCCAACTCGGAGCAGATGCTGGGGGAGATTGTAAAGACTATTTATCAAAAAGCTGTGACAGACAGAAGCTTTGCACACACCGCTGCCAAACTCTGCGACAAGATGGCTCTTTTCATGGTGGAAGGGACCAAATTCCGGAGTATTCTCCTCAATATGCTTCAGGTAGGCTCATTCCTTGGTTGGTGTGTTGGCAAAGTGAGTTGAGAAAGATTTTGTCCTTGGCCACTGATGTCATATAGGACTCCTTTTTGTTTTGTTACTGAGAAATAGCTGCTGATTGCCCATAGCAGTCGAACTAATGAAAACTCATACTGTGATATATATATATATAAGATGAGAATTTGGTTGCTCACCACATAAAAAACTGTTTATATTTACAATATTATCTTAATATTATACAGGATTAATATAGCACAGTGCTTTACAATATAAAGGGTTACAGTTCAATACAGAAGCAATAGAATGGCCCTGCTCGTGGAGCTTACAATCTAAAGGGTGGGGAGGTGGTACAAAAGGCAGTAGCTGCAGGGGATGATCTGATGGAGGTAACTCCAGTACCGTTCGGTGGAGGTGGGGGTAGGCTTCCCTGAATAAAAAGGTTTTCAAGGCTTGCCTAAAGGCAGACTGTGTAGGAGCTGACTGGACATTCTAGGGGAAGGGAGTTCCAGAGGATTGGCAAGGGTCTGGAGAAGTCCTGGAGGCGAGCATGAGAGGAGGTAACAAGGGAGCCAGATGTCTTGGGAGCAGCAAAGAGGACGATTTAGGCAAGATCTGCAGATGAGGTTGGTGATGTAGCTGTGGGCGATGTTAAGGGTGGCTTCCTACGTCGTGGTTTGTACTTCAAATTTTATACGTTGGGGCTAGTGGAAGCCAGTTAAGAGATTGGCAGAGAGGGGACAACATGTTAATAAAATGAATAATCAATGGCAACCAATCAGAAACTAGATTTTAGCTGTCTGCCAAGGCAGTGCTGTTGAAAATGAAAGTTGACTTTGCTCCCTTAGGTTTTCGCGCCACTGCTGCTCACTAATGCTAGCACATGTTTGGGGTAAACAAAGCCTTGAAGCATAACTAAAGACAAAACTTGGGACAGGAAATTAAAGTAAATCTCCCCAATGGGATACAGATAGAGAAAAATAATCTGACGGGTTCTAACCAGGGCCGGTGCTACCACTAGGCAAACTAGGCAGCACTGCTGCCTAGGGCACCCAGCCACTGGTGTTCCTACTCTCTTCTCTCTGCATCAAGCAACTAAGTCCCAGCATCAGCAGGCAGCTGCCACTCCGTTCGCACATAGTGTCAGAGGTGCAGCGGAGGACTGTATCTGTGTCCCGACTCCCAAAGGAATAGAAGCAAGAAAGCATTCATTGATGGGCGCTGGTGAGGCTGCATTTGATGGGCGCTGGTGAGGCTGCATTTGATGGGTGCCTGGCCACTGTGGTTCCTACTCTTTTCTCTCTGCATCAAGCAACTAAGTCCCAGCATCAGCAGGCAGCTGCCGCTCCATTCGCACATAGTGTGTATCTGTGTCCCGACTCCCAAAGGAATAGAAGCACGCAAACATTCATTGATGGGCGCTGGTAGGCTGCATTTGATGGGCGCTGGTAGGCTGCATTTGATGGGCGCTGGTAGGCTGCATTTGATGGGCGCTGGTAGGCTGCATTTGATGGGCGCTGGTAGGCTGCATTTGATGGGCGCTGGTAGGCTGCATTTGATGGGCGCTGGTAGGCTGCATTTGATGGGCGCTGGTAGGCTGCATTTGATAGGCGCTGGTGAGGCTGCATTTGATGGGTGCTGGTGAGGCTGCATTTGATGGGTGCTGGTGGGCTGCATTTAAAGGGCACTTCATTAAAAAGTTGGGATATACATGGGCAGGGCAAAGGGGGTGGAGCCAGGGGGCGGCAAAATGAGGTTTCGCCTAGGGTGTCAAAAATCCTTGCACCAGCCCTGGTTCTAACCCACCCTTGCTCTATCCAAAATGGGAAAAAAAAAAAGTTTTGCCTATAGTTGTACTTTAAGCTGTCCATTGTGTTTCCATGTTGCTGGGCCCTTCCTATGTTATGAACCGCATAGCTTCCACATCACTCAGTCTTTTAAGGATGTTACTTATGAAACAATTTTCACTGCACACAACTGTTTACACTTGGAAGTCCCCTGATAAAACACAGCAGCAAGAGGACAGCTGGGTCTCACAGTCCTGTCCCTCGGGAGAACAGGTGACAGGTCCTCTTCAGGGGGTCAGAATGTCTGTGGGAATTATTAATGTACATAATTACACATTACGCTGTCAGCAATAGTGAGGCCCGTCGTATCTCTTTTCACAAGGAATGTAGAAGTTGCTCTTTCATTACAAGTGTGTCCGTGTGAAACTGGCAGTAGCAGGGATGTTCTGGAGGAGTTAATGCTTAAAGTTTTGATCTGCTTATATTTTGACTCCCCTGGTTCCTCCCTCCACCGCCTCATCAACATACTAATGACATGACTTTTTTTATTAAAAGTTTTCTGTTTTCATCACATACCTAATTTTACAAGAAGTGACTCTATCACCAAGTCTCTGTGCTTCTCTATGGCTGATCATGGCTGGCTGGTGGGAGGAGCCAGCAGGGTGCTGCACATAACTCAAGAGCCCACAGCCCTTGGGAGGACCTATGCACATATCAAAATGCATTGATGGATGGACGTCAGTGGATATCAGTCTGGAGCAGGGCTACTAATAAGGCAGTACAGCCAGCCTTCCTGCACTGGGCCCAGTCCCCATCAGATGAAAAGAGGGGCCCAGGCACATACTCAACAGGAGGGGACCGGCTGTACTGTCTTATTGCAGACACTGATCCTCTTCTGTCTCCAGCTGCACAGCCAGCTTTTCCTCTTTCTCCCTCCAGTTGCACTGCAGGGGGATTGATTCTAGCACATGTGCCCCTTCCAGCTGCTGTCCGGAGCCCCCTGTGTGCCCTTTTCCCTCGCAGGGCTGCCAGCTCCCTCCTCTTCTGTCTCACTGGCAGCTGCTGTGGGCACACAGTGGGATGTTTCTGGATGGAGAGCAGGGGAAGGGACTGGTAAATATGTAATTTACTGGCCCCTTCATGAATGAACACAGTGAGCGATCTGTACTAATCACTCCCGTGTCCATTCATCACTAAAGCATAGTAAACTACTGTGCTTCAGTTTGTAAATGAGCAGGAAGCCTCAGAGTACTGTGCCCTGTGATTTCTAACAGCAGCCCTGGTCTGGAGGAGTAGGGGTTCCCAGGTAACACTCTCTAGGGTAACGCCCTTATGTGATGCTGAGCCTCCATGAAAGAACTGAAATCCAATGAACTAAAGGTGCCGACCAGGGGCAGTCAGGCTGGGAAAGAAAGAATTAAATGTTGCTGGACGTCCTGCAGATATGAAAGAATGCGGGCTCTATCTGACTTGCTGCAGCTTTCAGTGCAGACTGTGAGAAGCTCACAGTGTGCAGTGAAATCACAGTGAGCAATTTCAGAACAGAAGAGGTGACTCTACCAATGTACAAGGCTGCAGGTAAGTCTGGACTTCAGCTTTAAGTGTGTACTTGCCTTGTCACATTAAGGGAGCTTTATACCATCTGTTGCTGCACAGGTTACAAAGACGAAGTTGCAAATAAAGATGACCCCTGCACAATGGTTACCAGCTATTACAGGACACTCTTCTAACAGTCATATAGTGTATGGGATAACTGCATGGGATTGACACCCAAAACCCTCTGCACAACCCCCCCCCCCCCCCCCCCGTCTCCACTGTACTTACCTCTGTGGAGGATGTGCTATTAGTGCCTGTGCAGCTGGTGTAGCGGAGGGTGTTCACCTTTTCAGTTTTAGTAAAATGGTGAATTTACACTTTGAAGAAAATGATTCTCCAACACTCAATACTCGATTAGTCCCATTTGGTACCTAGCAAAGGGGACGAGTTTAAATCCCTTTTTATTAAAACACCTCCTCACTGATGGCAAGTAAGCCACAGAGCATCTTGTTGCTAGGACGTGGGCGGCTATTTCTGCTTAGCATCCTCTATTGCTAGGGCTCAGGCAGCTTCTCAAGAAAGCCGTCCAGCATCCTTCTGGTACTAAGACCCTTTTCACACTGGGGCACGTTTCCAGCGCCTCTCAAGCCACCCCAGTGTGAAAGCCCGAGTGCTTTCACACTGGGGCGGTGCGCTTGCAGGATGGGAAAAAAAGTCCTGCAAGCAGCATCTTTGGGGCTGTGTGGGAGCGATGTATACACCGCTCCCACACCGCCCTGCCCATTGAAATGAATAGGCAGCGCTGCCGAAGCGCCTGCAAAGTGCTTCGGCAGCGCCACAACACGGGCGCTATCGTCCCTTTCTTCGGCCACTAGCGGGGGTTAAAAGCTCCCCGCTAGTGGCCGAAAAGCGCAGCTATAACAGCGGTAAAGCGCCGCTAAAACTAGCGGTGCTTTACCGCTAATGCCCTCACCGCCCCACTGTGAAAGGGGTCTTAGGGGCAGGCAGCTTCTCAAGAAAGCAGTCTAGCATCCTTCCTTTACTAGGGGGAAGGCAGCGTCTCAAGAAAGCCATCCAGCATTCTTCTATTACTAGGGGGAAGGCAGCGTCTCAAGAAAGCCATCCAGCATTCGTCTGTTACTAGGGGGGGCAGCTTCTCAAGAAAGCCATCCAGCATTCTTCTATTACTAGGGGGAAGCCAGCTTCTCAAGAAAGCCACCCAGCATTCGTCTGTTACTAGGGGGAGCAGCTTCTCAAGAAAGCTGTTCAGCATCCTTCTGTTACTAGGGGGAAGGCAGTTTCTCAAGAAAGCAGTCTAGCATCCTTCTGGTACTAGAGGGCAGGCAGCTTCTCAAAGCCATCCAGCATCCTTCTGTTATTTGGGGGGGGGGGGGGCAGCTTTTCAAAAAAGCAGTCTAGCATCCTTCCGTTACTTCCCTGTTTCCCCGAAAATAAGCCCTAGCGTGAGTTTCTGGGATGGATGCAATATAAGCCCTACCCCAAAAATAAGCCCTAGTTAAAAACCTTGTAAAATCATGTAATGTATTCTGTAAAAAGATTATATAATGTGTTGTGTGTCTCCTTGTGTAACTTTTTATTGTTGAAAATACCTTATTTACAGCACTGCTGGTCGCTCACGTGACCTGCTGGAGCTCTTCTCTTCTCCTCCCGGCTGACGTCAGCGGCCCCTTCCTCTGCAGTGTCTGGAGCGGGGTTCTCAGCCTCTTCCTCTGCAGTATTCAGAGCAGGGAAGAAGTGCCCCGGCAGGTCACGTGAGCACCCAGCAGTGCTGTAAATAAGGTATTTTCCATAATAAAGTTACACAAGGAGACACACTGCACACTATATAATCTTTTTTACAGAACAGATTACATGATTTTACCAGGACTTTAAAGTGGTTGTAAAGGTTTGATTTTTTTTTTTTTTTAAATAACAAACATGTCATACTTCCTTCCACTGTGCAGTTCGTTTTGCACAGAGTAGCCCTGAACACTGACTTCTGGGGTCCCACGGCAGCTGTCTCGGCTCCTCCCCGCTAAAGCTACCCCCCTTTGGGAAGCGCTCCCCCGGGGGGTTAGCTTGCGGGCGCGTATCCGGCGTCCATAAATTGCCGACTACAGATCTCGGCCCCGCCCTCGCGTCATTGGAGTTGATTGACAGCAGCGCGAGCCAATGGCTGAGCTGATATCAATCTATCCAATGGAAAGGCGAGAAGACCGGGCCAACATCAAGCGCGTTCTCGACGTGGGACTTTCGAGGGCTCAGGTGAGACCCCTTTCACACTGGGGTGGTTTGCAGGCACCATTGCGCTAAAAATAGCGCCTGCAAACCGACCTGAAACAGCCGCTGCTGTGTCTCCAGTGTGAAAGCCCGGGGGATGGAAAGGATGGTTTCACACTGGAGCGGTGCGCTAGCAGGACGGGAAAAAAAGTCCTGCTAGCAGCATCTTCTGAGTGGTGAAGGAGCGGTGGGGCTGGGGGGCCTGCAATCGCCAAATGTTTTTTCACCTTAATGCATAGGAGGCATTAGGCCCCATTCACACTGGGGCGGGAGGTACGTCGGCGATAAAGCGCCGCTATTATTAACGGCGCTTTAACGTCATTTTAGCGGCGGTATTTGGGAAAAGGTTAAAAACCACCGCAAAGCTCCTCTGCAGAGGTGCTTTGCCGGCGGTATAGCCGTGCTGCCCCATTGATTTCAATGGGCAGGAGCAGTGTATAACCGCTCCAAAGATGCTGCTAGCAGGATTTTTTTTCCCGTCCTGCTAGCGCACAGCTCCAGTGTGAAAGCCCTCGGGCTCTCACACTGGAGACACAGTAGCGGCTGTTTCGGGTAGGTTTGCAGGCGCTATTTTTTGCACAATAGCGCCTGCAAACTGTCCCAGCGTGAAAGGGGGTCTCAAGGTGAAAAAACATGAACCTTTACAATCCCTTTAACTAAGGTTTATTTTTGGGATTACAGAATTTCACAATGCTGACTCCTGAGCTGACGGAGAGGAAATTTGTTGTACATACCGTAAATAAATAAGACACCCCTGAAAATAAGCCCTAGTGTGTTTTTTTGTAGCCAAAATTAATATAAGACCCGGTCTTATTTTTGGGGAAACACAGTAGGGGGCAGGCAGCTTCTCAAGAAAGCCTTCTGGCATCCTCCATTATTAGGACACAAGTGGTTTTTCACCTAGCATCCTTCTTCTCCTCCTTAGGTGGACACAAAGTTTCTGCTTTGGGATTAGTTGGACAAAATAATATTTTATCAAAGTATGAAACATGGCACAGGAAAATTAGGATTTGATGACAATTCAATGAAAAGGTGATTTAAATGAATGACTGTTATTATAATTACAGTGACAATGTCCAATTTCAAAGGAGCCTGACAGGCTGGTTCCTTTTTTAAATGCCATTTTCTGTCATACGATGACTTAAAGGACGTTCGGCGCTTACTTCGTACTTGACCTGTTAATGACAGTCACCTTGCGCCAGAGGTGAAGGCAGCAGAGTAATTTCAATTTAGATAGCAGCCATTTGTCTGTCTAAAGGAAGCCCACCAATAATAAATAACCCACCACAGCGACAGATTTGCTTTAAGGCTTTCAACGCTCTTTTATTGCTAAGCTGCCTTCTGGCTCCCACATCAATCGTCCGTAGACATGCCGCCCACACGCGCGTGGGCAGTGTATGCGGTTGATGGTGGTGAGGGGGTTTGGAGTTGTGACTGATAAAAATGTGTCACATGACAATGCCCGCTGTCACCGAGAATGAACATGTTGTATGAGCGATCTCTACTACATTTAGAAGTGTCAGATTGATATACAAAGCTAAAAGAGTTTCATTAGTCACATCAGGGACTCAAGCCGATGACATGATCAGTTCAATATTTCCTTCTCCTCTAATCCTCTGCGGTTCAGTTGTTGCCGTTCATATTTAGAGCTTGTTGGTCTTTTGTGCCGTTGCTTCGTACTGCAGCCTGAGGACGAGATCTATCAACAGATGGAGAAAGGTGGGGGAGTTAGAAACCCACCCACCACCACCAACTTACTCTGCTTGGCGGTCATAAGACTTTTCGAAGGATTCTTCAGGTTTTGAGCTGTTGGGCAAAGTTAGTAGACCAGGAAAAGCCTACATTTTAGTTTTTTTTTACATAATCCTTTAGATACCGCTTAAGGTAGAATCCTGCCCTTGTCTTATTTTACTTGCCCGGTCACAGACCATGCGGCTTGCCCTTTGTCAGGACTCTACAGTGAACCTGCTCTCCTGGCGCCCAGCCCATGGCCTGAGGACTTCATGTATACCTTTTTGGTGCCTTCAGTGTAACCTTTGGACCCCAGCAATCATCAGTGGCAATCAGGTTTGAGCTGTTGGGCAAAGTTAGTAGACCAGGAAAAGCCCACATTTTAGTTTTTTGTTTTACATAATCCTTCAGATACCACTTAAGGTAGAATCCTACCCTTGTCTTATTTTACTTGCCCGGTCACAGACCATGCGACTTGCCCCTTGTCAGGACACTACAGTGAACCTACTCCCCTGGCGCACCCAGCCCATGGCCTGAGGACTTCATGTACACCTTTTTGGTGCCTTCAGTGTGACCTTTGGACCCCAGCAGTCATCAGTGGCAATGTTGACTTTGTAAAGGGGATGTAACTCCTGTGATCTCAGCCAGTCGTTCAACACATTCCCAATCACTAATGCCTAGTACACACGATGAAAAAATTGGGCGAAACTGCTTTTCGGAGCCATCGGCCAATAATCTGATCGTTGGTACACAGCTTTTGAGAGTCGATCACGACAGTTTTTGCAAAATTTTATGAAGGGACAAGAACAAAATATTTTCTCGTACGATAACAGAACAAACAATTTTCATTTAATCAGCAAGTAAGCAAGGCTCATCAGGCAAAGGTTTCTAAAAATGTTTGCCAGGTATACAGTTGTATGTATTTTTATTTTTTTTTGCAGTTCCACTTTAACCACTTCCCGCCCGGCCTATAGCAGAATGATGGCCGGGCGGTGGTTCAGTTATCCTGACTGGGCGTCATATGACGTCCAGCAGGATAACAGCCGCCGCGCGCCCGTGGGGGGCGCGCACTGCGGCGATCGGTGGTTCGGTGTGTCAGTCTGACACACCGCTACACCAATCTCGGTAAAGAGCCTCCGACTGTGGCTCTTTACCACGTGATCAGCCGTGTCCAATCACGGCTGATCACGATGTAAACAGGAAGAGCCGTTGATCGGCCTTTCCCCACTCGTGTCTGGCAGACACGAGTAGAGGAGAGCCGATCGGCTGCTCTCCTGATGGGGGGGGGGGGGGGGGGGAATCTGTGCTGATTGTTTATCAGCGCAGCCCCCCCCTGGATGCCCGCAGGACCACCAGGAAGGTCACGACACTGGACCACCAGGTATATACCCTAGACTACCAGGGAAATGCCAATCAGTGCCCAGGCAGCTGCCAACCAGTGCCCATCGTCAGTGCCACCTCATCGGTGCCGCCTTATCAGTGCCCATCAGTGAAGGAGAAAATGTGTTTATTTACAAAATTTTATAACAGAAACAAAAGAAAAACTTTTTTTTATTTTTTTAATTTTCGATCTTTTTTTATTTGTTTAGCAAAAAATAAAAAATGCAGAGGTGATCAAATACCACCAAAAGAAAAAAATTAAAATTCTGTTTGGGTACAGTGTAGCATGACCGCGCAATTGTCATTTAAACAGCGACAGCACTAAAAGCTGAAAATTGGCTTGGGCAGAAAGGGGGTGTACGTGCCTGGTGTTGAAGTGGTTAAAAGAGTTAAAGGTAAAGAGGGAGAGTTGGTAGCTCTGTGGCCCCCCTGTATATTACACCTTTTAGGCCCTGACAGTGAAAATCAGCTCACGTTTCATCTCGGATTCTACCTCCGATCGTGCTGTTTGCCCAGACGTTTCACCAAAGTGCAGAAAACAATTTGCTGTTGTTGGCGCGTAACGGCATAAAACAAGCAAACAGACGGGCCTCGCCGGGGTATTGGGCTCAGACATGCAAACCAGAGCGGCACACATGTTTCCGATCACCCGGCGGCCCCTCGCAGGCAGATGTTTTTGTTGTATCGCACAGAATAGATTAGATAGTGTCCTGCAGGATGAAAAGAAGGATTGCTTCACCAAAATGCTTCTTAATAAACAAGTTAATGGATTTCTGAAAACAGTTGGACGACGTTTGATGTTTCTTTTTTTTTTTAGTTTTATAAGTAAAGAAGAATTCCAGTCGCGTGGAAAAGCGGGACTTTGAGGGGCCGAGGTAATCGCAAAATATACCTAATTAACAGGTTTTACCAGTTTACACGTCGGCCTGAAAAAAAAAATGTGCTGGTGAACGCCCCCCCTCCATTTCGTCCTGCTGATAAAAAGCTTAAAGTGGTTCTAAAGGTTGAAGGGGTTTTACCTTAAAGTGGATGTAAACCCTTCCAAATAGCCAGTGAAGTGACTGACCTCAGGTGATACACAGATAAGAGATCCTCCTACATAAGTTGTATCTGTTTATCTGCTCTCTACATCCATCCAAAGCTGTGCCAGGACAAGGTCATCTAGCGCCCAAGATGCCAAAAGGTGACCCCCCCCAATGTATGAGCATTATGTGTCAGCAGAAATCCCAAAAAAATAAAATAAAAATATCAAGCACTAATCTTCAAACTTACCCCTAAGCAAAAATACCCCTTGCAAGCTAAAATTCTCTGCAAACCAAATTCCCCCCTATTCCCACTACAAAACACCCCCCCCCCCCCCGCAATAATCCTCTCCCTCTCTAAATCCCCCCACCTAGTACAAAGCCTCTACCCCTCAAACTTCCCCTCTGAGCATAAATCCCCCCCCCCCCCCCTCCAAAACACCTCTCCCAGAACAAATTTACCCCCCCCCCCCCTCCAAATTTCCCCTCCTAGCACAGATTCCCCACAATCATCCCTACTTGCACAAACCCCCCTTCCTAACAGACATCTACCCTTCTAGTACAAATCTCCTCCCCCTCCAAATCACTCCTAGCACAACCCCCTCAAATCCCCACCACGCCCAGGGCAGCCGCTGCTCTTGCCCACCCATTGTCCCGGCCCTGGCGCTCGAAGTCCATTTTTTTAAAAAAACTTGTGCGTTGTGCTTGAGAGTTCAGAAAAACAGGGGCGGAGAACTGATATTGCACACTTCAGAGCTCGGTGAGGAGAGCTCTGAGAGCTGATTGGAAGGAAAGGACCCCCCCTTTACACAGCACACAGGAACAGGGTTGAGGCTGTCAATCAGCTGGCGCTTGCTCCCCTGTCACCTTTTTTGTCTTTTTTTTTTTTTTTTCTTGGTGTCAGGGAAACTTGTAATAAGTGACTCATGCTGATAGCAGAGGAAGGGGGCAGCAGACAGAAAGGACACTTAGTGCTCTGGATTGAAACAAGTACACACTATAGAGCAGTGGTCCCCAAGCTTTTTGGCATCGGGGACCGGCTGCGTGGAAGAAGATTGTGCCAAGGCCCAGGGGGGAGGGGGGAGCGATTTTTCGTGGGCAATTTGTCGGGGCAATGGCTGGTGTTGGCGCTTCATTCATACCGGGACCATGGTTGTTATGGTGTCAGGGTGATTGAAGCGCATTATTTATAGTTACATTGTAATATACTATGAAATAGTTCAACTCACCATAAGGCAGAATCAGTGGGAGCCCTGGGAGTGTCCCCTGCCACCAGATGCAGCTTGTCACTTGCCATGTCGCTTGCCACCAGATGTGGATTGTCACTTGCCATGTCGCCTGCCCGTGCCACCAAATGTGGATTGTCACTTGCCACGTCACCTGCCCGTGCCCCCAAATGTGGATTGTCACCTGCCACGTCTCCTGCTAGTGCCACCAGATGTGTATTGCCACTGCCTTGGTGGCAGCACTGTTCCATTTAGTTTAGTACAGAGGCCAGTTCTGAGTGAGGGAAGGAGAGTGAGCTGTGGGGGCGGGCGGTGGGAGATGATGTCATCTCTGCTCCTCCGACATTGAAGAGGCTGGGCTGTGAGGGCGGAAGAGCGGTGATGCGGGGCGGGCAGAGAGAGATGATTTCATCTCTCACCGCCCGCTTGTCTTATCCGCCCACACGCTTCTCTCATCCACCCCGCTATTTTGACAGAAGACCGGCTTATTCATGCCACCCGCCCGCCTGGCTCCGACATGCCGCCCACCTGGCTCCGACATGCCGCCCACCTAGCTCCGACATGCTGCCCGCCTGGCTCCGACATGCTGCCCACCTAGCTCCGACATGCTGCCCGCCTGCCTCCGACATGCCGCCCACCCGCCTGGCTCCGACATGCCGCCCACCCGCCTGGCTCCGACATGCCGCCCACCCGCCTGGCTCCGACATGCCGCCCACCCGCCTGGCTCCGACATGCCGCCCACCCGCCTGGCTCCGACATGCCGCCCACCCGCCTGGCTCCGACATGCCGCCCACCCGCCTGGCTCCGACATGCCGCCCACCCGCCTGGCTCCGACATGCCGCCCACCCGCCTGGCTCCGACATGCCGCCCACCCGCCTGGCTCCGACATGCCGCCCACCCGCCTGGCTCCGACATGCCGCCCACCCGCCTGGCTCCGACATGCCGCCCACCCGCCTAGCTCCGACATGCCGCCCACCCGCCTAGCTCCGACATGCCGCCCACCCGCCTAGCTCCGACATGCCGCCCACCCGCCTAGCTCCGACATGCCGCCCACCCGCCTAGCTCCGACAGCCCGCCCCCCTG
Organism: Aquarana catesbeiana; assembly: GCF_042186555.1. NCBI lineage: Eukaryota > Metazoa > Chordata > Amphibia > Anura > Ranidae > Aquarana > Aquarana catesbeiana. Next base: position 61,382,529 of record NC_133324.1, on the reverse strand, counting down.
GCTCTAATGCCGCCCGCCTGTCTGGCTCTGACATGCCGCCGGCCTGGCTCCAACATGCCGCACCTGTCCTGCGGCCCGGTTGCAGAGAGGCCACGGCCCAGTAGTGGGCCGCGGCCCAGTGGTTGGGGACCCCTGCTATAGAGGGATCTGCTTTGTTCATATTTCATGTCTGAGGTTTACAACCACTTTAATTCTTCAGCATGTACTTGGACTGTTATACATTGGACAGTAGGACCTTCAAACATGATCTGACCCTCTAAAGATGCCTGAAGGTCCACCTTCCTTCAAACATCCATGTTTATTTAGCATGGAGGGAGGAGCATGGAATTGCCACCAGCACCAGCTTACCTCCCGACAAATAATGGCTAATAGGAATGGCTTTTATTTTCCTTCGTGACCTTTTTTATTCCTATTTTTCATTTGAACCGTTACAGAAAACATTCCGATTTTACAAACGCATTCCTTTAGCAGCATCAGATTCCCAGTAATAATTTTTCTGTCTGATATACAAAGTTCTTCTATTACTAGTAAGATTTAAGTGGTGATGTTCATACTCCACCACCATGTGTGGCAATGGTTGTTTCCTGACTGTTCAACATCAAAGTGTACAAGTGGGGATCTTTCCAGCGTTCAGGAGACAACAGAAATATGTGTACTCCTGCATCCAATTAAAAGTCCAACCCCCTTCCAAAAATTATTTTTATTTCGAATAGGCATGGAAAGATTAGAACTTGTTTGAATGTTTTCTTCTTTTTTTGACTGACGTCTGTAATAAATCTCCCCAGTGGGGACACAGAAAACCGAAATAACCAGAAGTTGTTTGGATGGGAGGTGCTAGATCTGGGCATGCTCCTAGTTTGGAGTAAAGTCTTTAACCACTTAAGGACCGAGCCTCTTTTTAAGATTTGTTGTTTACCAGTTAAAAACATTTTTTTTTTTTGCTAGAACATTACTTAGTACCCCCAAACATTATACATTTTTTTTTTCTAACACACTAGAGAATAAAATGGCGGTCATTGCAATACTTTCTGTCACACCATATTTGCGCAGCGGTCTTGCAAGTGCACTATTTTTTTGGGAAAAAATACACTTTTTAATAAAAAAAATAAGATAACAGTAAAGTTAGCCCAATTTTTTTTTTTTATATTGTGAAAGATAATGTTACGCCGAGTAAATTGATGCCCAACATGCCACACTTCAAAATTGTGCCCGCTCGTGGAATGGTGACAAACTTTTACCCTTAAAAATCTCCATAGGCGACGTTTAAAAAAATTCTACAGGTTGCATGTTTAGAGTTACAGAGGAGGTCTAGGGCTAAAATTATTGCTTTCGCTCTACCGATCGCGGCAATACCTCACATGTGTGGTTTGAACACCGTTTTCATATGCGGGCGCTACTCACGTATGCGTTCGCTTCTGCATGCGAGTTTAAAAATGTATTTATTTTTTTCTTATTTTACATTTTATTTTTTATTTTTACACTGTTCTTTAAAAAAAAAATTCTGTCACTTTTATTATTACAAGGAATGTAAACATTCCCTGTAATAGAAAAAAAGCATGACAGGACCTCTTAAATATGAGACCTGGGGTCAAAAAGACCCCAGATCTCATATTTACACTAAAATGCAGTAAAAAAAAAAAAAATTGTCCTTTAAAAAAAAATTTTTTTAAAATGGCCCTTTTTAAGAGCTATGGCTGGAAGTTTTGACGTCGCTTCCGCTCCAGCAATGGTATGGAGACGGGTGGGGGGGGGGCATCTTCCCCTCACTCGTCTCCATACCCAGCAAGGAGCAACATCCGATCGCCTCCGCCGCTGCTGACGGTTCCGTTAAGCGGCGGAGGGCACCGGAGCGCGGTGATAAAAGTGATCTTGCGGCGAATCCGCCGCAGAGACCACTCTTATTGGAAAGCGGACCACCGGCCGAAGAAGAGGATACTGGGGGTTATGGCAGCTAGCCGCCTAGGCAGAGGAACATGCAGAGCTACAGTCTGAATAGAGCAGCTCTCTGCTTATCTACAGTGGATATAAAAAGTCTACACTCCCCTGTTAAAATGTCAGGTTTGTGTGATGTGTAAAAAAAAATAAAAAAATGAGACAAAGATAAACAATTTTTTTTTACCTTTTTTTAATGTGACCTATAAACTGTACAACTCAATTGAAAAACTGAACAAAAAAGATAATAAATAACTAAAATTGATATGTAATAATAAAACCCCCTAACCTTAAAAATAAATATATTAAATAATTTAATAATAATAAAAAAATAAACACCCAAATCTGAACAAAAAAATAATAATAAAATGAAAATGTAATAATAAATAATAAACCCCTAACCTTAAAAATAAATATATTAACTAATTTAATAATAACCACCAGAAGCTGAACAAAAAAGATAATAATAAAATTATTAAATAATAAATACTAAATTAAAAAAAATATGTAATAATAAATAAATATTAAACCCCTTTCCCAAAAAATATATTTTTTATTTTAGGGTTGGGAAGTAAAAATAAAAAAAAATAAAATAATGTGGTTGCTGCGCACACCCTCTTATAACTGGGGATGTAGCTGTGTTCAGAATTAAGCAATCACATTCAAACTCATGTTAAATAGGAGTCGGTACACACTGCCATCCTTTAAATTGCCTCTGATTAACCCCAAATAAAGTTCAGCTGTTCTAGTAGGTCTTTCCTGACATTTTTTTAGTCGCATCCTACAGAAAAAGCCATGGTCCGCAGAGAGCTGCCAAAGCATCAGAAGGATCTCATTGTTAAAAGGTATCAGTCAGGAGAAGGGTACAAAAGAGTTTCCAGGAAATTAGATATACCATTGAACACAGTGAAGACAGTCATCATCAAGTGGAGAAAATATGGCACAGCAGTGACGTTACCAAGAACTGGACCTCTCTCCAAAATTGATGAAGACGAGAAGAAAACTGGTCAGGGAATCTGCCGAGAGGCCTACAGCAACATTAAAAGAGCTGCAGAAGACTGTGAGCAGGCAGGTCGATTTATTTGACCTCAAATGAGGCATTGCATGCAGCTTTAGGTGGAGTATTTACCTTTTATTACCACGCTCTGGTGGGCTTTGATGTTCTCCTCTTCTTGGCACTCCAGGCTATACGTGGTTCCTTGTTGTCCTCCATTACAATGAAGGTTTATTGCTCCTTCATTATAGTTTGATGACATCCCGTGTGCCACTGCCGGCCAGAGATTCTTTAACCCTTTCATGACTAAGCCTATTTTTGACATTTGGTGTTTACATGTTAAAATCTGTATTTTTTGCTAGAAAATTACTTAGAGCTCCCAAACATTATATATATTTTTTAGCAGAGAATCTAGAGAATAAAATGGTGGTTGTTGCAATATTTTATGTCACGGGGTATTTGTGCAGCGGTGTTTTAAACACAACTTTTTGGGAAAAAGGGACACGTTCATGAATTAAAAAAAAAAACAAACCGTAGGTTAGCCCAATTTTTTTGTATAATGTGAAAGATGATGTTACGCCGAGTAAATAGATACCAAACATGTCACGCTTTATAATTGCACGCACTCGTGGAATGGCGACAAACTACGGTACCTAAAAATCTCCATAAATTTTTTTTACGGTTACCAGGTTAGAGTTACAGAGGAGGTCTAGGGCTAGAATTATTGCTCTCGCTCTGACGATCGCGGCGATACCTCACATGTGTGATTTGAACACCGTTTACATATAAACGTATGCGTTTTCTTTGCTGCACGAGCTCGCGGGGACGGGGGGGCGCTTTAAAAAAAATTTTTTTTTCTTTAAAAAAATACAAATTTTGATGACTTTTATTGCTGTCACAAGGAATGTAAACATCCCTTGTGACAAGTAATAGGTGGTGACAGGTACTCTTTATGGAGGGATCGGGGATCTAAAAGACCCCCGATCCCTCCTTTACACTCCAAGCTATTCAGATCGGCGATTCTGAATACCGTGTATTTTTTTAAATCAGGCGCCATTGGTAGCCGAGTAAACGGGAAGTGACGTTGTTTCTATTCTCCTAGAAAAGGATGGAAACGCACACTTTTGCAAGTTTTGGCAGGCATTTTTGCGCAATTTTCTGCTCCAAATTACATTTTTTCAAAAACAGGTAATACTGTAATAGTATATGAATAAAAGTAAAATGAATGCAGAAATAACTAAAAATCATAAATAAATTAAATAAATAAATAAACCCCTAACCTTAATAAATAAATTAAATAATTTATTAATAATATTAAAAAAATAAACGCCCAAATCTGAACAAAAAAGATAATAATAAATAACTAAAATTAATATGTAATAATAAAAACCCATAACCTTAAATATAAATATATTAAATAATTTATTAATAATAAACACCCAAATCTGAACAAAAAAAAAAAATAATAAATAAAATTAATATGTAATAACAAGTAATAAACCCCTAACCTTAAAAATAAATATATTAAATAATTTAATAATAATAAAATAATAAACACCAAAATCTGAGCAAAAAAAAATACATAAAATTAATATGTAATAATAAATATAATAAACCCCTAACCTTAAAAATAAATATATTACATAATTTAATAATAATAATAAATACCCAAATCTGAACAAAAAAGATAATAAATAACTAAAATTAATATGTAATAATAAAAACCCCTAACCTTACAAATAACCTTAAAAATAAATATATTAAATAATTTAATAATAATAAAATAATAAACACCCAAATGTGAACAAAAAATAATAATAATATTAAATAATACTAAATAAATAAAAAGAAATGTATATGTAATCATAAATAATAAACCCCTAACCTTAAAAATAAATATATTAAATTTATTATTAATAATAATAAAATAAACACCCAAATGTGTGCAAAAAAGATAATAATCAGATTATTAAATAATAAATGCTAAATTAAAAAAATATATGTAATAAATAATAAACCCCTAACCTTAAAAATAAATGTATTATTTGATTAAATTTATTTAATATATTTATTTTTAAGGTTAGGGGTTTAATATTTATTTATTATTACAGATTTGGGTGTTTATTATTTTATTAAACACCCAAATCTGAACAAAAAAGATAATAAAATGATTAAATAATAAGTACTAAATAAAAAAAAATGTAATCATAAATTAAACTCCTAATCTGAAAAATAAATATATTAAATAATTTAATAATAAACACCAGAAGCAGAACAAAAAAAGATGATAATATAATTATTAAATAATAAATACTAAACAAAAAAATATGTAATAATAAATATTAAACCCCTTACCCTAAAAATATGTTTATTGTCATTAATAATAATATTAAAATAAACACCCAAATTTTAACAAAAAAGATAATATAAATAGTGCATTAATAATAATAATAGTTATTATTATGTATTTATGTATTTTGTGTTAATTAATTATTATTTTAGTATTATTTTTAAGGGTTAGGGGTTACTTATTTTTTTTTACATAGTGTTAGTTTATTGTATTTATTATTTATTTATGGTTATTTGTATTTATTTTACATTTATTTATTCATTTATTAGTAGTAGCAGTAGTAGTATTAACACACTAACCCCAAGAAAGAAAGAAATTAAAAAATAGGAATAACGCCATAAATAAAAAATGAACCCCTAATCCTAACCTTAGCTCTAAACCCTTTACCCTAACAAAAAAATAAAATAATAATAATAAAAAAGAAATAAAAACTGATGAGTGTTTATTATGGGTGTTTATTTTATTATTATTAAATTATTTAATAAAAAAAACCTAGCAACAGTTGATAGATTTGTCTATTGGCTCATTAAAAAAACCCTCAAACGCTACATTAAAACGCACCAAAATCGCACATAAAAACATATGAAAAACCGCTCAGATGTGAATACAGCCTTGGGACGGCTCTCACAGATGGGGGAGGGGGGAGGAATCGGGTGGTAAGTATTACAGCGTATTTCTCTAGTCCTAGACTTAGGGAGCATTCACCCCTCGCAGTGAAGTGGGGGGGGGGGGGGGGCACTTCAAGTGAAATTTTTTGTGTCATTTCCCCGAAATGGGTAGTGGCAGGGCATGTCTGCTAGAATGTTTTTGGTAAGCCCCCTAGATAGGTAGTTGTTGGCAAATAAAATGGAGATTGTTACAGTCTGTTATGGCTAACACTGTATATACCATTGCTATCTATATGGCCAGAGGTGGAGGGATGGAAAGCGGCAGAGTCTTCTCTTCGGGAAGGTCCCGTGTAGAGAAGGTCTGGTAGCACACTGTGGCTTGTGCAGCTGATTAGGCAGCGCAGTATATACATCACACCACGTCATATAGTGCGTTGCGTTCCCTGGGAGGCTCGGCCCGGGACAGGAAACGTGTGTCGGGTTACAAAGCCAGCAGCTGTAATGAGAAAATGATAAATGGCTGTCAGTGGACGCGGGGCAAAGGGCACCAGAAAAAGGGAAATATTAGAGAGAGCGCAGGAAAACACTGCTGTGACAGCCCAAGTCTAGAAGTGAACGTGAAAAAATAAATAAAAGCGCTCACTAGGAATCGGTGAACAACTCCATAGGCTTCATTTATCAATCCACGAGAGGAACAATGTATCACCCGCATTCCTGCTGGAAGAGGAGGATCTGGTTGCTGCAGGCAACATCCCATTCGGTGATCCCTCTTCCTGGACCAGAACTTCTTCCTGGATGTCACTGGGACTTTTTCCAAAGGGCCCGACCACCCAAAAGTGATATTTTATTTATAAGTGGAGCTTGGTGGGCTGTTTCAATCCTTGACTTCTTAGGGCTCATGTAGACGGGCTCATGTAGACGGGCTCATGTAGACGGGCTCATGTAGACGGGCTCATGTAGACGGGCTCATGTAGACGGGCTCATGTAGACGGGCTCATGTAGACGGGCTCATGTAGACGGGCTCATGTAGACGGGCTCATGTAGACGGGCTCATGTAGACGGGCTCATGTAGACGGGCTCATGTAGACGGGCTCATGTAGACGGGCACTGTTGTTGGGCACTGTTGTTGGGCACTGTTGTTGGGCACTGTTGTTGGGCTCTGTTGTTGGGCTCTGTTGTTGGGCTCTGTTGTTGGGCTCTGTTGTTGGGCTCTGTTGTTGGGCACTGTTGTTGGGCACTGTTGTTGGGCACTGTTGTTGGGCACTGTTGTTGGGCACTGTTGTTGGGCACTGTTGTTGGGCTCTGTTGTTGGGCTCTGTTGTTGGGCTCTGTTGTTGGGCTCTGTTGTTGGGCTCTGTTGTTGGGCTCTGTTGTTGGGCTCTGTTGTTGGGCTCTGTTGTTGGGCTCTGTTGTTGGGCTCTGTTGTTGGGCTCTGTTGTTGGGCTCTGTTGTTGGGCTCTGTTGTTGGGCTCTGTTGTTGGGCTCTGTTGTTGGGCTCTGTTGTTGGGCTCTGTTGTTGGGCTCTGTTGTTGGGCTCTGTTGTTGGGCTCTGTTGTTGGGCTCTGTTGTTGGGCTCTGTTGTTGGGCTCTGTTGTTGGGCTCTGTTGTTGGGCACTGTTGTTGGGCACTGTTGTTGGGCACTGCCTTTTGCAGCTCAAATGCAAGACTCAGCAAAAGGCTGCGTTTTGACCTGCTTTGCATGCAATGCAAATGCATCTCAATAGGTCCCGCTATTCAGAGAAACGCAAAGCAGGTCAACTCAACCTCAAAAAGGTAATTGAGGTAAATGGGAATTTACAGAGTTGTGTTTGACCTTCGCATCCAGCCAGTCCACGTGAGCCTGTATGTCTCAGATGCTTCTGCTGTGCCATCCTCTGCACCCTTGCCCCCATTCTCTTCTTGGCGACAATGACATGTGGCCCTGCCCCTGGAACTGCCTGGGATATCCACATCACATATCTCTTATCTCAGGAGACATCGGCTGCAAAAAGCATTAACACAGTGAGATGACGTTCTTCTTTAACCTCTTGCTTACCAGGCACTTAAACCCCCTTCCTGCCCGGACCAATTTTCAACTCTTTTAATGACAATTGTGCGGTCATTCAACACTGTATCCATATGAAATTTTTATCATTTTTTATTACACAAATAGAGCTTTCTTTTGGTGGTATTTAATCACCACTGGGGTTTTAATTTTTTGCTAAACAAAAAAAAAGGAAAATTTTGAAAAAAAAAATCATGTTTCATAGTTATAAAATTTTGCAAACAGGTAATTTTTCTCCTTCATTGATATGCGCTGATGAGGCTGCGCTGGCGGGCACTGATAGGCTGCACTGGCGGGCACTGGCCAATGATAAGATGGCACTGATGGGTGACACTGATGGGGGGGGCACTGAAGGGGACTGATAGGTGTTACTGATAGGTACCACTGATGGGGGCACTGATGGGCACTGGTAGGTGACACTGGGCGGTGAAACTGATGGGCAGCACTGTTGATGAGGCACTGATTGGTGACATTGATAGGGGGTACTGATAGGTGATGCTGGTGGGCACTGGTAGACGGCACTGTTGTGCACTGGTGGGTGGCACAGGTGGGCACAGATGAGCTGGCGGCTGCTCTCCTTGATCAGGACCAATGTCCTTCTGACAGCCGCCGGTGATCGGCTTTTTTTTTTTTTTTTTTTTCTCCTCGCTATCAGCATGAGGAGAAAAAATAGCCGATTACCGGCTCTGTTTACATCACATGATCAGCTGTCATTGGTTGACAGCTGATCACGTGGTAAGGGGTCGGGACTGACCCCTTAATCTGATCTGTGATCCAGCAAGTCTCATAGACTTGCTGATCACAGAGCGCACCATGCTCGACCTGCAGGGGGCACGCAGGCCGCTCAAGCACGGGAGGACGTTTATTGATGCGCTCCCGGCAAGGTAGGTCCGCCCTGTAGCCGTCATTCGGCTATAGCGCAGATCTGAAGCAGCTTTAAGTGGTTGTAGACCCTTACATATACCCACTAAAATGACAAGCCTCGGGTGATAAACAGACGAATCAAATCCTCCTACATAAGTTGTACCTGTTTATCTGCAGCTCTTTCTTCACTACGGCACATAGAATCCGTCCTCTGGATGTAGATAAGGTGACATGGATATCAACTCCACCGGTTGCTCTCTTTGCCTTTTCGCTTAACCGTGAGGTGTAAACAAGAGGAGAGGAATGCCAACATAGCATAAAACCTTGATGGTTTATTGAAAGTTGCACAAATCCAACAAAACCGATATAAAAAGTTCCTGTATAAAAACAATATGCAGATCGCATACAAACTAGCGTGGTGAGACTGAGCATAGACTCCACCCTACTAGTTTCGTCATCTCCCCCGATGACATCAGTTATGACGAAACTAGTAGGTTTTTTCCTATCATGGTGGAAGGTGCATTCTGGGTGTCCAATCTTTGAGACACAAATGCAAAGGATATTTCACCTATTTTTTTGGAATTCATTATGGACTGATCACTGTTATACATGTATTTTATTTATGTTTTGGTTATATTATTAGCGCGGAAATCTTTATTTTCTACTATTTTACACGAATGTTCTATTGTGCGATTGCCAGCTGCTGTTTTGTGACTATTTAATCACTTATTTCCTTCACCTGCGCGATCGCTATATACAATTTTTTTTTCTTCTCTTTCTTCACTACAGCCTTCTAAAACACAGATCAAAGGCTATTTCTCCCCTACAGCAGGCAGGGGGAGGGGATCTTATGCCATACAATATACAGCATAGATCAGGGAGTAGTTGAGTGTAATCTGAGATCTGAGTGAAGGGAAAGGACACCCCCCCTCTACACAGTGTCATAGGGAAACATTCTCAGCTGAGGTTGTTAATTACCTTCTGGGTACTGGAGGGGGGGGGGGGGCCTTCTCTGGTGTTGAGATAATTGGTCAGAAGTGATTAATGCACATGGAAGATGGAGGAGAGAGAAATCACACTAGGTGCTTTGGATTCAGGCATGTACAGATTAAAGAGGAATGTTGAGGCAGCACAGTGGCTAAGTGGTTAACACTTTTGCCTGACAGCACTAGGGTTGTCTGTTTAAATTCCTACCACGGCTCTATGCATGTTCTCCCTGTGTATGTTTCCTCCAACACTCCAAAGGTTAATTGACTCCTGTCTAAATTGGCCCTAGTATGTGTATGTATGAATGTGAGTTACACACAAAACCTACTCTTAAAAATGCTCCCTCCCCCCTCCTAACACCTATTCTAACTGTGTAAGAAAGCACTCCCTAGGAGCACATTTAACCTTTGATTACCCCTGATGTTAACCCCTTCCCTGCCAGTGTCATTAGTACAGTGACAGTATATTTTTTTTTAAGCACTGGTCCCCAAAAAGTGTCACTTTAGTGTCAGATTTGTCTGCCGCAATGTCGCAGTCCCGCTCCGCTAAAAATCGCTGATCACCCCCATTATTGGTATAATTAAATAAAATACCTTACTTATCGGCGTATAACACATGGGGGTGTGTTATACGCCGATAATTTACCTCAGAGGGGAAGGAGGGGGACGAGCGCCGCCAGAATTCACCGAGCCGTCATCTCCTGTTTACTCGGCTGTAACTCTGTTCTCACGTCACACACGCAGTCCCGCCTCCGCCACTGGCATTGGTCCAGTGTTCTGTCTATCACAGGAGCTGGTCCAATGGTGATGGCGGAGGCAGGACTGTGTGTGTGTGTGTGTGTGTGTGTGTGTGTGTGTGTGTGTGACTGCCGAGTGAGAGCCGAGTAAACAGGAGATGATGGGTCGGTGATTTCCTGCACTGATCAGGCTGCATTGATAAAAGATGGTGAGGCTGCAGATGAGCATTGAGGCTAAAAATGGGCATTGATCAAGCTGCATTGATGAGATGGGCTGCAGATGGGCATTGATCAGGCTGCATTGAGGCTGCAGATGGGCATTGATCAGGCTGCATTGATGAGCGATGAGGCAGCTGCAGATGGACACTAATCAGACTGCATTGATGGGCACTGACTCTTATTTTAATTCAAAGTTGTTTATTTAAAAAAATATTTTCTTTTCCTGAAACTTCCCACTTAAAATGAAGGTGCATGTTATACGTCGATAAATACGGTCAATAAATCTATGCTGTAGTTTGTAGATGCTAAAACTTTTGCGCAAACAAATCAATATGCATTTATTGGGATTTTTTTTTTTAACAAGAATATATAGCAGAATATAGATTGGTGTAAAAACTGATGAAGAAATTACATTTTTTTTAAATGTTTTTTTTTATTGGATATGTTTTATAGCATAGTAAAGTAATAAGTAAAACATTTTTTGTTTTTTAAAATTGCCGCTCTTTTTTTTTTTTTGTATCTAGTGCAAAAAAACAAAAACCGCAGAGGTGCTCAAATACCACCAAAAGAAAGCTTCATTTGTGGGAGAAAAAAAGGACATCAATATTATTTGGGTACAGCGTCGCACGACCGCGCAATCAGTTAAAGTAACGCATTGGCGTATTGCAATAAATGGGCCCGGTCAGGAAGGGGGGGGGTAGTAAAACCTGAAGTGTTTAAACAAGGGTGTGTGTGATTGAGTTCAAATAAATATATGACAATGAACGAACTACTCAGTTTTTTTTTTTTTTTTGGCACGTTCAATGGCACATTGCAGCTGCATAAAAATATATTTATATAAAGGCTTAATGTGCCGCAGTTTTTTTTCTGTGCTTTTTTACCTGCAATTTTTTTACGTTAGTGACAGGGTCTCTTTAATTGCATACATCATGTTAGGAGAGGGAATAAAAACAAGCTGTGTAACATTTCCTTGGCTGTCAAAGGGTTAAATCAGAGTGGTGACAGCTAAGAAATGATTCTGTATATCTAGTATAGATCTCCTCATTTGCATATTGGCATTCCACCCCATTTTCACAAATAAATAAGGTAAGGCTCGACCCCCTATAAGATGTAATATTCTGGAGGCATGCATCACTCTACGATAAGTGCAGGAAACGATCTATAAATATTTGGTGCACTGACCCTTTAACAGCTAGAGACGGGGCACATTTTGCAGCGCTGCTGTCCCCCGGCTGCTCGGTTTACATCCTGGAGAGTCTCCTAATTATAAATTCTGTGTGTAGCGGCGGGGATGTGTGTGTTTATTGCTGCAGAGTCTCCTGAGGGATGCTGGATGGGGGGGAGAGGATTTCCGCCAGGCAGTCCAGCAAGTGAGCGCTTCATACCAACCAAGGGCTGGGAACCTCAGTTCTGGCTTTTTCCAAGGCTGCCACTCTCGGAGGATTGAGGCCCGACGTAATTCCGTACCAGTAAACTAAGTACTAATAAATGATGCATGAATCAATGATAGGGACATGTTATGCACACATGTTTTGAATATTAATATTGAACATATTCATCAAAATGCAAACACACCAACCACTACCACAGTGACTGGCATTGCTTGCCTTTGTCCCTGGTGAACGTAAGGGTAAAGATTTTATAGATAAAGAGATTGACTTTTTAAGTAGACGGACACCCTAACTAAGTGATATTTAGTTTTGTGAAAACTCTGTGTATTATGAACAGTTGCTTTTTTGTAAATTAAAGCCCAACTCTGGGCAAAAAAAAAAAGTTTTCCCATGCAGTGGGGCTGTTCCCGCACTGCACGGATCAACTGCTCATTTATGTCTAGAGCAGGGGTCTCCAAACTTTTGAAAGAAAGGGCCAGATACCTGTCCTTCAAACTTTGGGGAGGGCCGGACTGTGGTTAGTGGGAGTAGAAAAGGTCCCGACATCAGTGGGAATAAATCATGCCCCTTCTTGGGTGTCAGTGAGAGGAATGGCACCCCATCAATGGTATCAGTGGGAGGACTTGGTGTCATTGTGAGGAACTGTGCCCCATTTTTGGTGTCATTGTGGGGAATTGTGCCCCATTGTTGGTGTCATTGGGAGGATTTGTGCCCCATTGTTGTCATTGGGAGGAATTGTGCCCCATCGTTGGTGTCATTGGGTGGAATTGGGCCCCATCGTTGGTGTCATTGGGAGGAATTGTGCCCCATCTTTGCTGTCATTGGGGGGAATTGGGCCCCATCGTTGGTGTCATTGGGGGGAATTGGGCCCCATCGTTGGTGTCATTGGGGGGAATTGGGCCCCATCGTTGGTGTCATTGGGGGGAATTGGGCCCCATTGTTGGTGTCATTGGGGGGAATTGTGCCTCATCGTTGGTGTCATTGGGGGAATTGTGCCCCATCATTGGTGTCATTATGCCTGATTATTGGTGTCGTGAGGAATTGTGCCCCTCCATTGGTGTCAGTGAATGAAATGGTGCCGCAAGGGCCGGATAAAAGCAAGCAAAGGGCCACATCTGGCCCCCGGGCTACAGTTTGGAGACCACTGGTCTAAAGGATTGGAGAAAGCTTATACTAACCTGAGCCTCTGTTCCACCAGCAAACGGCACTCCCCCACGATCCTGTGGTGGACTGTTCCTGATGCCTTCACATCCAGAGCAGGTCTACAGGCTACATCCCTGTTAACCACTAACACTACTATTACTTCTAAACTTCTCAGTCTAACCTCATCGATTGACCTGGAGCAATGGATACAGGCTCCTACCCACTCCAGCGGCAACACCCTTGACCTTGTCTTCTCCTATCTGTGCACTCTGTGCAACCTTTCCAACAATCCACTACCACTCTCTGACCACCACCTTATTAGTTTTGCTCTCTCCCTGTCTTCTACCTCTTCTCCCTCCAACCACCTAACAGTTACACGTAGAAACCTTCGCCACCTCAACCCTTCTCTTCTCTACTCTGCCACTGATCACCTCTATGACAAAATCTCACCTCTGTCCTGCCCCAACCTAGCTACTTTCATCTACAACAGCTCACTGTCTTCCTCCCTAGACAAGCTTGCCCCCCTCACTACATGCAGAATTAGGCCCCGACCGCTACAACCCTGGCAAACAGATGACACCAGAAGTCTCAGAAAACGTAGCCGTGCTCTTGAGCGCCTGTGGCATAAGACTAAGACCCAGGAAGACTTCACACAATATAAATCAGCCCTCCTAAAATACTATTCCTGCCTTCACACTGCCAAACAGACCTACTTTATCACACTCATTAACACCTTCTCATCCAGTCCACGTCAACTCTTCTCTACCTTCAACACTCTACTCTGTCCTCCACTGCCTCCACCCACCAACTCACTTCACTGCCCAGGAGATTGCCAATCACTTCAAAACTAAGATTGATACAATTCATGAGGAGATCGCCAATGCGCAAAAACCTCCCCCATGCAACACCCCATGTCCACAGATACAATCATTACTTCCCTCATTCAACCCTGCTACTATTACTGAGGTTGCTAAACTTTTATCTAACACTCATCTAACCACCTGCCCCTTGGATCCTGTTCCCTTGCAAATGCTACGCTCACCCTCTGACTCGATTCTAAACTCCCTAACTCACATTTTCAACCTCTCCCTCTCTTGTGGCATCTTCCCAAACTCTCTAAAACATGCGCTAGTCACCCCCATACTTAAAAAGCCCTCATTGGACCCCACCAATCTCAACAACTTACGTCCCATCTCCTTACTCTCCTCCTCCAAACTTCTTGAAAGACTGGTCTACAACCGACTAAGCGACCATCTGACCATGAATAAACTTCTTGATCCCCTTCAGCCCGGTTTTCGCCCTCAACACTCCACGGAAACTGCTCTCCTTAAACTCTCAAATGACCTACTAATGGCTAAAACCAGTGGACACTATTCTGTACTACTTCTCCTGGATCTCTCTGCTGCCTTTGACACAGTGGACCACTCCCTCCTCAAAAAAAACTCCACTCCTTTGGTCTCCGTGACTTCGCTGGTTCTCATCCTACCTATCACACCGCTCCTTCAGTGTCACTTACAACTCTACTTCCTCCTCTCCTCTTCCTTTCTCCGTTGGGGTCCCCCAAGGTTCTGTTCTTGGACCTCTCCTTTTCTCAATCTACACCACCTCCTTGGGTCAGTTGATTGCCTCCCACGGCTTTAAATATCATCTCTACGCTGATGACACCCAAATCTATCTCTCCACCCCCCAGCTCTCTCCATCTGTCTCCTCACGCATTACCAACTTACTAGCAGACATATCAGCCTGGATGTCACATCACTTTCTCAAACTCAACCTATCCAAAACCGAGCTCATGATATTTCCTCCCTCAGGTGCCACTTCCCCTGATTTTGCTGTCAATATCAATGGCTCTACTATCAACCCATCTCCCCACGCCAAGGTCCTAGGTGTAATCCTGGACTCTGAACTAACCTTTCGACCCCACATTCTATCACTATCCAAAACTTGCCGCCTCAATCTCCGCAACATCTCCAAGATATGCTCCTTCCTAACCAATGTCACCACAAAGCTTCTAATCCACTCCCTGGTCATCTCTCGCCTCGACTACTGCAACTCCCTCCTCATTGGTTTACCTCTAAATAGGCTATCCCCACTTCAGTCCATCATGAACGCTGCTGCCAGGCTCATCCACCTCACAAACCGCTCAGCGTCTGCTACACCCCTCTGCCAATCCCTCCATTGGCTGCCACTCAGTCACCGAATTAAATTCAAGATACTAACTATAACTTACAAAGCCGTCCACAACCTGGCCCCCAGCTACATCTCTAACCTAGTCACAAAATACCAACCTAACCGTTCTCTTCGCTCCTCCCAAGACCTCCTGCTCTCAAACTCCCTTGTCACCTCATCCCATGCTCGCCTTCAGGACTTCTCCAGAGCCTCCCCCATCCTCTGGAATGCTCTACCCCAATCCGTCCGATTTTCTCCTACTTTATCCACTTTCAGATGATCCCTGAAAACTCATCTCTTCGGAGAAGCCTATCTGGCCCCCACCTAACAACTGTACATTTATCTTCTCAATCAGCACATCGCCCACAGTTATTACCCCTTGTATCTCTTGACCTTCCCTCTTAGATTGTAAGCTCTAAGGAGCAGGGCCCTCTGATTCCTACTGTATTAAAGTGTATTATATTTGTACTGTCTACCCTCAAGTTGTAAAGCGCTATGTAAACTGTTGGCGCTATATAACTCCTGTATAATAATAATAACAGGCGTGATGACATCAGGAACAGTCCATGGCACATGACCACTGGACCGCAGGGGGGTGGGGGGGGCTTGGATGGCCAGGTTGGGGGGCAGGAGCCACAGGTACCGATCTTATGAGGGAAGTGTCAGATTAGGTAAGTATATCTCCGTTCTCCAATCTCCTAGACAAAAACGAGCAGTTGATCTATGGAAACAGTCCGCAGGATCTTGCAGAAGCGCCATTTTCAGGTGGAGCAGAGAATCAGGTGAGTATATGGTTTTTTTTTGTTTTGTTTTGTTTTTTTCATTCCCCTAGACAAAAACAAACAGTTAACCCGTGCAGTGTGGAATTGGGCTTTAAATATAATTTTCACTTTTTTCAACCTTTTGTTCCATCTCAGTGCTGCTGTTCTGGAGCCTTTTGGCAGCAACTTCCTGTCTACAGGTCTACTTCGGTAATGGCTGCATGGCATTTCTCAGGGTGGGTTTCCTGATGGTGATAACAGTGGACTATGTCTGCATGATTGTTAAAACGGACACTTGTCTTCAGCAGCCCATGAGACAATGTAACAATGCAGGCGCACTATTGGGAGACGGGGAACAGAGTGTTTTCACCCTAAAACAGGAAGTGCCTTAGAAAAGGACCTTCGAGGCAGGATCACCAGGGACTATTTTTAATGAAATCTGCACATTTAAAAACACTGAAAAATACTCTTGAAAGGACAATTAAATGTTAAAACGTATATATGAGATATTTGTGATTGGGTAAACAGCTACTTTATACTTATCAGTGTGTGTTACTTTTTTTTATGTATACCTCGTCAATATGGTCACAGCGGCCACCCATATGTGCTACCATTTTTCATACTTGGGCTCTGCTTCCAGCTTTGCAGTGCTGCACAGCGGTTGTACTCTATTACTTCTCATAATGAAAATCTACGAGTTGACTAAAAACAATGCACTCCCTGTGTTTCCCTTGTCCCTTACACTGCCTCTAGTGGCTAATCTACCAATTTCTACATTTAAGTTGTGTATAGCCAAGACATTTCTATTAAAGCTGGACTACAACTTTATAACTAAAATTCAGAACGCTTTACCAAATATTTCCTAAGGGCCCCATTCACACTTACGAATAGGGCCATTAGAGATTACATGCGGGAGACCTAGCTGGAGTTCCTGGCGATTAGCTGCGACCAAAAGCCCCATTGAAAACCAATGGGATGCTCGCAGCTCGCATTGCTTTCAATTGGGCTTCTGCCCCTGGCTAGTCATCAGGAACCCCTGTTGGGTTTCCCGCATGCAATCGCTAATGACCCCATTCTCAAGTGTGAATGGAGCCAAAAGTCATCTTGTTGTGCATTTTCTTCCCATGTCGCCAGCCTCTCCATAATCCTAAAGTTAAATACTACTTCCTCCTCCAGCTTACTTCCTTATTTCCAGCTCTGTGACAGTAAGCATCATACAGCTGCTTTCTGCAGGTGCCAGGTCATTTAGACTCCCTTTTGTCGTCATTGGGACGTTCCAAATACCTATGGACAGGATTGAATGCATTGCAGTTAACATTCAATCCTTCTTAGTCACACCTAACTCCAAAGCCCTGCTTTGACTTTCTGACTTCAAACAATCTCCAGAACTGCCCTGAAATGCCCCGAAATGTCATGACTCCCAAACAACCATGGTACATGTAGTTGAAAAAGTGATCAGCAAACAAGAACTTCCCCCAGGCACCCTGGACTTGCAAACAGCTCTGGAAAAAAAATGATGCCACAGGTACTCTAAAGCAGTGGTTCTCCACTTTATTTAGACTAGCTCCTTGTAACTTTTTCTAAAACCTTCCATTCCCCAACAGTATAGTTTGGAGATGAAGGTTCTGAAGGAAGTTAGGAGATACTGCAGCAAACTTAATGGCCCCTTAGGGGATGTGGCTTTTAGAGGGAGCTGGGGACAACTGTCGGGGTTGGTGCTCTCAGCAGGGGGCTGGGGTTCTCAACTGGACTGGTGGTATTGCAGGGTCAATGTGGGAGACTGAAGAGCCCTGGGGGGGGGGGGAGGGCTGGGGAGCACTTTGGGACATTATGGGCTCTGCAGCAAGGTATAGGGCACTACTTGGAACTTGGGGGATATTGTGGGAGGTTGGCAGGGACTGATCTCTAAAGGTGCATTGGGGGAGCCGTGAGAGGTTATGGGGCACTATTTGCCACTATGGGAGATTAGGTGGCACTGTAGAAGGCTAGGGGATCTGCAACTAGCTGGAGGCATGGGAGGAGGAAAGCTGCAGCCTTGGCAGTGGGCCACAGCCCTGTGGTTGAGAACCACTGCTCTAAAGAGCTGAAAGCAATAGAGGCAAGTAGGGACAACATCAACTGTGCGGTTGTGGTTGCAGTTCATAACTTATTACATATAATTGCGGTGGTGAGATAATCCTGAAGTTGAGAGATTTGCCCTCATTGTCCTGTTGTGACCATGTTTGCTGAGACAGTAAGTGATGGGGAAATCCAAATTCTGAGCGTTATCACCACAATAGGAGTTGAAAGGTATCTTCCAAAGAGCACACTATCTAAAAGGGAAATTCCTCTAATTTCTTAGCGAGAACTCTCCCCCACGCTATCCCTTTTTTCGTTCCAAATGACTGGCCCTTCTCTTAAACTCTTAACATTTGCAGTTATGTAATGGGTCAAAATAGCATGAAGAATATGAGACTTTTTTGGGTTTGTCTGGTATTACCCGAAGAACCTGGGTCTCAGTAAATCATATTAATCAGATCTGGCTGACGATGGAACATATTTTTTTGGCGACTCCTCTGCTGTTCAGACGCATATTTAAACGCGCAGTTGAACCTCAGGCCGTAACTTCTTGACACTTAACACATTTGTCCTCCATATTTACTGAAAAAATATTATGTTCCCTTTCGCGTACGTCCTCCACCCAAAGAAAATATCAGAAGTGAGAATCGTTTTCTTAAAAACAAACATAGACTGGGGCAAAATAAAAAAGGGAAAGTTTCTCAAGCTTACAATTTACGCCGCGGAGACCAAGTGTGACTCGCTGTAAATTTCCCTGAGAAGCTACAGGGGTGAACTGGAAAAAGCTGTAGGAGCCATAAACCTAAAACATAAAAAAAATAATTGACATGCAAAGAACACTCACATGTATTCGAACTCCTACTTTCCCAGAAACTATGATGGTTTGGTGCTCATGTTAGTTCACCATGCCACCTGTTGTCCTATATTAGTGTTTTTAATTCCTCCTTCACTACCTGTCCTCTTTCCCCTTTTCCCTCTCAAAAAATTCAGCCAGGGCCTTTCTCTATGACATATCTCTTTTTTTAGATTACAGTGAATCTATTACTGAATTTCTCAATTTAAACTCCCTGTGAAAACTTTAGTCACCCCAAAATCATCACATGCGGGAAAAAGGGTTCGGTTTGTCTCTGCCTTTGGAAGTCTGAAGCTCCCCTGCTATCCAGTAGGTCCACTCTCTTTTGGTCACTGGAAGCCAGCATTTGGTCACATACTATGAAGGAAAAGGGCTCCTGTGGGATGTAGTTCTGGGGATGTGCCTGCCTCTATAACAGGGATCTCCAAACTTTTCAAACAAAGGGCCAGTTTACTGTCCTTCAGACTTTTTAAGATTGTGGCCAGTGGGTGTAGAAAATGTCCCAGATCCAGCATCAATTAGAATAAACATGGCCTTGGGGGTTGGTGGTCAGTAGGAGGAGTAGTGCCCCATTGGTATCAGTGGGAGGAATAGTACCCCATCATTGGTATCAGTTGGTATCAGTGAAAGAAATAGTGCCTTGTTGTTGGTATAAGTGGGAAGAATAGTACACCGTCATTGATTCTAGTGGGAGGAATAGTGCCCCACTATTGATATTAGTTGGAAGAATAATCAATACTGTTAATGGAAGTAACTATTCCTTTCTATTGGTGTAAGTGGGAGAAATAGGTCCCGAAGGGCCGGATAAAGGCTAGCAAAGGGCCGCATCTAGCCTTCGGGCCACAGTTTGGAGACCATCTATCTATAGGAACTGATCTCCAAGAAGCTTCCCCTAAAAGAATTTACCAATCTTGGTGATGACATAACTGGGGGTAATAATAGTGGCTTTGCACTACAAAACAACATAAAAAGAAAGACTAATGCTGGAAAAAAAAGCGCTAAAGGGGGGGAGCATGGTTTGGGTAATGCCTAGATATATAATTTAAGTATTTTAGACTATTTAGTCTTTTTTTTTCTGAAAATCCTCTTTAAGGGCTGTATGTAGAACAGTAATACAGTTATGGGCACGAGAAGGTGATGTAAGAAGGACTTGGACAGTTACACTGACACTTCTACCGCAGATATATCGGGTGCTATGTGATTAGCTGCATCCATCTCCTGAATTGCACCGTTGAGTACCTTGGCGCCATTGAAACTCTCATAAAAATAAGTCTCTTATCCCTTGTGCTTGTGGCCTAAGTGGCCCACACAGCTGTATACCCTGCTGTTAATCAGCTACTGATAGCTGACATTTGGGTCTTGGATGACACAGACCTGCCGAAATCCTTGTTCTCTTTTTAGAAGGGAGTTGTCTTCATTGCAAAGCGTGCATAGCAAAGTATTTATTATTAGAGGGGAGCATGGCGGTGGTTGTAACCTCACACTGCTTTCCTTAACAACCGTTTCCACCAACAGACTCGACATAAGGATGTGCGTCTCGCACCTCTCTCCTTGCTGATAAAGCAGACTGGCTCATCTCGGATGCTTGAATCCGATGACCCAAGGCAGCCATTCCATCTTTTCTGAGGTGGTAAAGCAGGGATGTCTTTTACTTTGGTTTGTTTACTTCCCCTTTATGTGGTCAGGATGTTTTCTGAATTGCTCAGCGGAGTGCATTGAACCATTGACTCCTGCCCCAGAAGAATTTACAGTCCTACATCCCTATCACAGTTAAGGAGACACACAGTAAATCTGCCAGTATGTGGTAGGAGTCATTGGATATTTATATAGAAACCTAGAAGTGTGAGGGCAGAAAAACCAAGTAGCCAATTAGTCTGCCCCTTTATTTCCAGTATATGTGTATATCAGAGTATAGAAGAAATGTGTTTGTTCCAAGCATAAATTCACTTACTATTGACTGACCCAATGCCTTTGCTGGAAGTCTGTTCGAAGCATCAACTACTCTCTAAGGTTCTACTTTCTAAGGTTAGTTAGTAGTTTTGAACTTTCCTTTTGCAGCTTGAAGTCATCTCCCTGTGTTTTTGATCTTCGCTTCATATTGAAAAATACCTCCTGAACATTATTCACACCACTGATGTATTTAAAGGTTTCAGTTTATGTCTCTCCTTTCCCTTCTTTCCTTAAGACTCTACATATTAAGTTCCTGCAGTCTCTACTGATATTTTTATCCTTCAGACCTTTCACCATTCTTATTGTCTCTTTTTTGGGCTAGTTCTGTCATTTCAATATTGTTTTGTAAGTGAGGTCTTCAGAGCTGGACATGGTATTCTATATGAGGTCTAACTAAAGATCTAAATAGAGGAATCAGAACCTCCTTCCTCCAGCTGTTTATCCATCTAGTGATAACTAAATATCTACATACAGGACTCAGAACCTCCATCCTCCTGCTAGTGACCCTTCTAGTGATAACTAAAGATCTATATAAAGGAATCGGGACCCCCTTCCTCCTGCTGGTGACCCCTCTAGTGATAGCCAAACACTAACCATAAGTGAAAGAAAAGTTTTTGTGTTATCATTCATATTCTCTGAAAAATGGCCAAGAAATCATAAATTCAAAATGAGCACAACTGTATATATGGGAATCCGAACCCCCTTCCTTCTGCTGGTGATACCTCTAGTGGTAACTAAAGATCTATATTTGGCAATCGGGACCCCCTTCCTCCTACTGGTGATACCTCTAGTGACAACTAAAGTTCTATATAGAGGAATCGGAACCTCCATCATCCTGCTGGTGACCCTTCTAGTGATAACTAAAGATCTATAAATGAGAATCGGGACCACTTCCTTCCTGCTGGTGAACCCTCTAGTGATAATGAAGATCTATATAGAGGTATTGGAACCTTCCTCCTCCAGCTGGTGATCCCTCTAGTGATAAATTAAGATCTTTACACTATATTACCAAAAGTATTGGGACCCCTGCCTTTACACACACATGGCATCCCAGCCTTAGTCCGTAGGGTTCAATATTGAGTTGGCCCACCCTTTGCAGCTTTAACAGCTTCAACTCTTCTGGGAAGGCTGTCAACAAGGTGTAGGAGTGTGTCTATGGGAAAGTTTGACCATTCTTCCAGAAGCGCATTTGTGAGGTCAGGCACTGATGTTGGAGAGAAGGCCTGGCTCGTAGTCTGCGCTCCAATTCATCCCAAAGGTGCTCTATCGGGTTGTGCAGGCCATTCAAGTTCCTCCACCCCAAACTTGCTCATCCATGTCTTTATGGGCCATGTCTCCAGTCCCTGCTTAACCGGCCAAATTCCGATCCGTGTATGGCTGGCTTAAGTGTTTTGTTTTGCATTTAGAAACATTAAACTTCAGCTTTCACTGCTTTGACCAGTCTTTCAGCAACAATCATGTTCCATGTTGCAAAAACCTCCAGGAATATCAACCCTACTGCACACATTTGTGTCATCAGCAGTTTGTGTAAAATGTTATCAATGTCGATGTATATTTAGCCATTTGGTTACTGTTTTTTTAAAAGGCTGACAACATTTACATATGGACTCTGCATAGTACTACTTATTTTTTATGCACAATAGATGTAATGGATATAATAATCACGGTGCCATGAAGTCTGAGATGAGTGGTAATTGTTCAGGTTGCATTGCTAAAGGTATTATTTGTTGTCAAAATGCCAGGGTGGATATGTTAAAACAGCATTACACGGTATGTGGGTGATAGATGGTGTTGAAGGCACCAACCCAGTTCAGTGATACTTCATAGATGGCCTCTTTCATGCCTCTTCTAGCTGTTCAGTTGTCCTCTATCCAAAATGTGTATCATCGCACTGTCCTTGAAAGAATCTCCCTTTTCTTTAAGGTGCAGCAAGACTGCTGAGTCCTTACCTACAGACATTGTATTACTATGTGGAAGCCACTGGCATAAATGGCAAAAAAGTCTTCTCAGAACAGGTCCAGTTGAATGTGACTACTACTAGCTTTTTTTTTTTTTGTGACTTATTAAAAGCATTAGCATTCCTTCAAACCTGGTTCTTTTTGTATAGACGTGGCTCCCCCTGCATCATACGAATAAGCACAAAAGTTAGAGGGAGGCAATTAGGAAAGTAGACACTTTAAACTTCTAGTCATAAAGGTTTCCATGTATTTTCAAGAGTTATGGAGCAGCCATTGCTGAAGACTTTCTAGAGTAGGCTTTAGGACTGATATTTTCATCCTTGTTAAAGGGCCTGATCACACCAGGTCTAGTAGGATTGTTATGAGCAACTGTTCCAGCACGGTCCCCACTGCAAGACTAGGCAATATGCCCGGTCTCCTACCAGACCAGTTCACATCAGTGTTGCATTGATGCTCTGGACAAAAAGTATGGCATGCAGTACGTTTTTCAGTGTTCTAGCACAGCCATTAGTGTGAGTGGGCTCTTACTTAGCCAGTCATCGACCTGTAACAAATGTAAGACACCTGAGGTCAGTGACTGAGGTAGTGAGGGAGAGGTGAGTATGACAGCCCCATGACCTGTACATGCAAACACAAGTCAATTGTAGCAGCTCCCATATATGTAGCCTGACCAGTTTTCTTTAAAGTGGTTGTAAAAGTACAGTGGGGGAAATAATGATGTGATCCCCCTGCAGCTTTTTGCCCACCTACAAAGAAATGAAGGGTCTATAATTTGTATCATACCCTGTTTCCCCGAAAATAAGACCTAGCGTGATGGTCAGTGATGGCTGCAATATTAGCCATACCCCCCAAATAAGCCCTACCTTGTTTCCCAGAAAATAAGCCCTACCCTAATAATAAGACCTACAAGGACTTGGGGTAGGGCTTATATTGCAGCCATCATCGACAATCACGCTAGGTCTTATTTTCGGGGAAACAGGGTAGGTGTACTTTAAATGATAGAGACAGAATATCAACCAAAAATCCAGAAAAAACACATGATACAAATGTTATAAATTGAGTTGCAGCTCAGTGAGTAAAATAATTATTTGATCCCCCTACCAACCAACGATAATTCTGGCTCCCACAGACTGGCTACAGTATGTGGTACACAGATTAGTCCAGTCAATTTAAGAAGGTGCTCCTAACAACAACTTGTTATGTGTATAAGACACCTGTCCACAGAATCTCTTTCTTCCATTCAAACTTCACCATCATGGGCAAGACCAAAGAGCTGTCAAAGGACATTAGGGACAAGATTGTAGACCTGCACAAGGCTGGAATGGGCTACAAGACCATCAGCAAGAAGCTTGGTGAGGAGGAGAAAACTGTTGGAGCGATTATTCACAAATAGCAGAAATACAAAATAACCATCAATCACCCTCGGTCTGGAGCTCCATGCAGGATTTCGCCTCATGGGGTAAGGATGATCATGAGACATGTGAGGGATCAACCCAGAACTACACAGGAGGAGCTAGTGAATGATCTCAAGGAAGTTGGGACCACAGTAGCCAATCAAACCATTGGTAACACAATACGCCGCCATGGATTAAAATCCTGCAGTGCCCACAATATCCCCTCCTCAAGAAGGCACATTTACAGGCCCGTCTGAAGTTTGCCAACGAACATCTAAATGATTTCGAGAAGGATTGGGAGAATGTGCTGTGGTCAGATGAGACCAAAATTTAGCTCTTTGGCATTACCTCTATGCACCGTGTTTGGAAGAAGAAAAATGCTGACTATGACCCTAAGAATCCCTACAGTCAAGCACGGAGGTGGAAACATTATGCTTTGGGGCTGTTTCTCTGCTAAAGGTACAGGCCGACTTTGCCGCATTGAGGGGCCAATGGACGGGGCCATGTATTGTAAAATCTTGGACGAGAACCTTCTTCCCTCAGTCAGAACACTGAAGATGGGTTGTGGATGGATCTTCCAGCAAGACATGGACCCAAAATATACCGGCACAGGGATGCATGTGACGCCCCAGCAAGAGTACAATGGCAGCTGAAGGCATCCAGTGCTTCTCCACACCCAAATCAACCAACTCTACAAAAAAGTGACTACCACCCAAACCTAAAACTGGCCTTTGCAGTAAGATACATAAGGACACCACACATTGCAAACAAACTTGTCAGTTTCCCAGCAGATTTCGGGGGACTATTTTCATAATTGGAGCAGAGTTTAGCAGCGTGGACAGCGGGAAAGGTCAGTATTTACTAGTCTTTTACAGATATGTCTTTTTTGGAAATTTGATACAGCGACAGGGTCAGTTTAAAGCTCTATGTGCTCCCTTCTGTTTTACCGTTTATCTTCTGGGAGTTAGGCAGACCAACATTAGTCATCTTAGCGGGTTGAACAAAAAAATATATGGCCCAATTCTCCCATCCACACACTTGATGTGGATGGGGGAATCCTTCCCGCTGATCAATGCTGCCAGCTATAGCCGGCAACACTGATCGGTCAGGAAAAACCCAACAGGCTGCCTGTACAGAAGTCAATGGATAGATTGACTTCTGTATAACCAGCCTGCCCATACTCAGATCGAAATTCATCCGGTCCTTGCTGAACCAGCCAAATTTTGATCCATGTATGGCCTATTTTAGCCGTTAGGGCTCAGCTGTCATCCAGAACATTAGTGACCTCATACGCAACATAACCTTGCACCTGCCATGGTGGTGTGTGAGCAAAGTTGGTGGGGCTTAAAGCATCCCTTTCCTTTTTTGATTTTTACAGATCCTCTGCGAAGTATGTATATGTCAGCTTATAAACAACTCGCCATAATAAAAAAATTTCTTCAGCATGTCCTCTTAGACCACGTCTGGAATCTTCGATTTTGACACTCGTTGCACAAATGAGGTTATGCCATGGTATCAGTTGTGGCTGCACAGCCCATGAGCAGCATCAGTAGCCATGGGAAGTGGTTAGAGATGGAGAGGAGAACTTCTGACAAAAAGTCCAAATTTGCAAATCATTAGCAGCGCTGTTTTGGGGAAAGGAGATTGT
The DNA here is from genome assembly GCF_042186555.1 of Aquarana catesbeiana. Lineage (NCBI taxonomy): Eukaryota > Metazoa > Chordata > Amphibia > Anura > Ranidae > Aquarana > Aquarana catesbeiana. The sequence continues at coordinate 61,356,470 of NC_133324.1, read as the reverse complement.
GTTTTAAACCAAGGGGTCTTCAAACTTTCTAAATAAAGGGCTGGTTTGCTATCCTTCAGACTTTAGGGGGTCCGGAATAGGGCCAGTGGGAGTAGGATATGTCCCAGAATCCAGTGGGAAAAAACAACATCCTATTGTTGATGTCAGTAAAGGAATAGTGCCCCATCCTTTGTGTCAGTGGACGGAATAGTGCCCTATCATGGAATCAGTGGGAGGAATAGTGCCCCATCATTGATGCCATTGGAAGAAATGGTTCCCCCTTGTTGGTGTCAGTGGGAGGAATCGTGCCCTTTTGTTGATGTCAGTGGAAGAAATAGTGTCCCATCATTGGTGTCAGTGGGAGTAGAAAATATCCCAGAATCCAGTGGGAGTAAACAACGCCCTCTCTTTGGTGTCAGTGGAGGAATTGTGCCCTATTGTTGATGTCAGTGGGAGGAATAGTGTCCCATTGTTGGTATCAGTGGGAGGAACTGTGCCCCATCATTGGTGTCAATGGAAGGAATAGTGCCCCATCATTGGTGTCAGTGGGAGGAATAGTGCCCCATCATTGGTGTCAATGGAAGGAATAGTGCCCTATCATTGGTGTTAATAGAAGGAATAGTGCCCCATCAATGGTGTCAGTGGGAGGAATAGTGCCCAATCGTTGGTGTCAATAGAAGGAATAGTGCCCCATCATTGGTGTCAGTGGGAGGAATAGTGCCCCATGGTTGGTGTCAATGGAAGGATTTGTGCCCTTTTGATGATGTCTTGTCTGTGGAAGGACATTGTTGGTGTTGGCAACAGGAAGTATGCCGCATTGTTGGTGTCAGTGGATGAAGCAGTACCCCAAGGGCAGGATAAAGGCAAGCAAAGGGCCACATCCGGCCCCCGGGCTGCAGTTTGGAGACTGCTATTTTAAACAACTGATGAAGCAACTTCTGAGGGTACCATTGTCTTTACATGCATGTAAATGTAGCTTTTTCATTTGCAAAATACCTTAAAAATGTCCAAAATGTAATTTGAACAACAGGACGAACGTAGACCGCACACAGCCTTCACCCATACTCTACCGTCCAGGACAAGAGTTCACAGTTTATGATTATTTAAAATGCAATATCTAGTCTGTCGGGGACGACACTTGTTTGTCCTCATGTTTGGTACTCCTTGTACCGTGACGCTGCTCCATGTTCTGTTGCTGTCTCCGGCAGAAGCTTATATTATGGCCTCTCATATTTGCACAGCGGCATTTAGAAGATGTTGTCTGGTCGCCTGCCTCGTTATCACTGTGCTGCATTCGCAGACCTTCACGGAAAACTTTCCCAGAAGTCAGACTTTCAAAGAGTCAGCAAAGGCCGTGCAGTTGTAATTTTCTCCCCCGTGTCTCCTGCCCTCTGTTCCTACTCCCCCATTAAGTATCAGTTAACAGCCAGCCTGCCAATTTAATATAGATTGGTATGTGCAATATTTAGGTAAGAGGCAATTTATCTTGATATGTGACAGATATGTAATTTTTTTTTTTTTAATTAGGTTCTTATTCTATGTGAGAGGCTACAAAGAGGGGCCGGGTTCTAGAATGCTCCGTAATTCAGGAGGAAAGATGCCTTGCAGTTTTTATCTGGCATAAAAGAAAGTTTTGCTGGAAGGCAGGTTGCTTACAGTGAGATGATGTGTGTTTGAGATGCCGATGCAGTAGCTGAACCGTTAAAGTGTTACTAAACCCAGGACCCTGAATTCACTATATCTGGTCTCCCACAGTACACAGAACATGGAAATGCATTTATTTTAGTAAACATATAAACTGCTAAATACCTTTCCTCATCAGCAGTATATAGCAGTCTTGAGATTTCTATCAGTTAAAGCTTGTAGGAGGAGTTTTCATTCTCCTCTGATTGTCCTATGAGGCTGCATGACCCCTGACCCTCTGACTGGACAGTGCTGATTGGCCCTGTGCTGATCACATGCACCCTCCCAAGAAAAAAAAAACTCTCTAGCAATATCCATACCAAACTGAGCATGTGCAGAGTACCCCCCCCCCCCCCATCATACACACCAAACTGAGCATGTGCAGAGTACCCCCCCATCATACACACCAAACTGAGCATGTGCAGTGTAACCCCCCCCCCCAGCTCTGTTTTATCAGCAGATTGGGGACAGTGGAAAAAGGGGAGGATCAAACAGCCTTTTTACGCAATGCAGAGGATTAACCCCCTTAGGTTCCACAGTGAGTATAACAAGCATGCTTTACTGCATATACAGACTTGTTTTACTGTTGCGGGTTTAGTAAAGACACAATGTTGGATTTCGGCGACTGTTTTTGTAGTCAGTATTGTAGATAGGCATCAGAATTTTCATTGGCTCTCATTTTTACCATGATCGTTTTATCATCATATATGGTTATTAGGGATCAGTTACAGGACAAGAGCTAGGTTTATAAGTAAGCTGTGCCTATAGTCTGCTGCTGTATCAAAAAATATAAACCTAAAAAACAATTAAATAAACACATACTTCTTGTTCATAAAGTCCAGCACTGTCTTCTGCGCAAGTCTTTGCAGCTTTTTTTTTTTTATTTCCCTGTGCCGCTTTCAGGGATTTGGGAGGTGGCTTTTACCTCCCGATCGCTTTACCCCCCCCCCGCTAAGCCACCGCTGTATATGAATGCAACCACTGACCTGAAGACTCCTGAGATGAATATTGTGTCTCGAGTGGCTGCTGGTGGGCTGAGGGTTACGTCATCTGTGCCTCGGCAAAGGAAGGGGAAGTGGCTCCCAGCACCAAGAACAGAAGGCACAAAGAAAGTACCTGCAAATGTGTAACAGAGAGGAGGAGGGAGGGTGGAGGATTGTATTGCGGCTAAAGCTGAGTTATAGACTAGTCATAGGTGTGTGCAGCCTATTGCATTAAAGTGGAGTTTCACCCAAAAGTGGATCTGCTTTCTCCCCCCCCCCCCCCCTTCGGTGCCACTTCCGGGAGACGGCGCCATCTCTCCGCAGTTTGGCCATCTCCTCCTTCCTCCACCACTGGGCCAGTTAGAAACTGTGGCGCGCTTTGCGAATGCGTAGTAGAGAAACGGCTGTTCTCTACTACGAATGGCGGCGGCAGCACCTGAGAGGCGATCCAAAAATCGGCTGGGCTGATTACCTATAGGTACTGTAAATATCTCCTAAACGTGTGCTGTTTAGGAGATATTTACTGTATACTGCGCCGATGATGTCATCGGCGCATGCGCTTTGAAGGAACGGCCGCCTGTGTCATTTCTTTAGAAGCGAGTGCCGTGACTGGCAGCTCCTGCGTGCATGCGCGGTTGTGAAGTCACGTGGCTCCGGTCAGTCACATAGCCTGAGTCCGTGGCCCCGAAGGAAGAGGGGCAAACATGGATGCGGCCAGCAGGGACAGCGCAGGCTTCGTTTGCAGGTGTCACATATTGTGTGTAATGCGATGCTGGCTCAGGCTCTTAGCAGCTCTGTGAGAGGGCTGAGTCCAAGTGCCAGTCCAGGTGGATCCTGACATTAAAGGGACGTCAGCCCCTTTATGGGAGATATGGGCAGACAGCTATACCGAGATTCTGCAAGAGCCTGACCATGCTCTGCAGGCTCCAGAAAAAAATGCACAATATTTTACCTTCAAAAATATGCGCAATTATATTTTTTTTTAAAAAGTGAACTTAGCCTTTAAAGGTGTAGTCCAGCTTTGTGACCATGTTTCAGGTTCCACTTTTATTTAGGGTGTATCATGAAACCTGGTCATAATCAGCAACCTCCCACCTTCAAAGTCCACCCACCCCCCACCCACCACTTCTCTGAATTGCGGGTTTGTTCTCCTTTATCCTGGACTGTAATGAGTGTAATGAAGATTTTTTTTTTTTTTTATCTGTGGGTGGCCTCATCCGTTCTCAGAGATTTTCCGGATCCATTTACAGGTGGCGTCATCTACTCCCAGGGATTCCCAGATCTATTCACAGGTGGCGTCATCTACTCCCAGAGATTCCCAGATCTATTCACAGGTGGCGTCATCTACTCCCAGAGATTCCCAGATCTATTCACAGGTGGTGTCATCTACTCCCAGAGATTCCCAGATCTATTCACAGGTGGCGTCATCTACTCCCAGAGATTCCCAGATCTATTCACAGGTGGTGTCATCTACTCCCAGAGATTCCCAGATCTATTCACAGGTGGTGTCATCTACTCCCAGAGATTCCCAGATCTATTCACAGGTGGTGTCATCTACTCCCAGAGATTCCCAGATCTATTCACAGGTGGTGTCATCTACTCCCAGAGATTCCCAGATCTATTCACAGGTGTTGTCATCCATTCCCAGAGATTCCCGGATCCATTCACAGGTGTTGTCATCCATTCCCAGAGATTCCCCGATCCATTCACAGGTGACCTGATCCATTCACAGGTGTTGTCATCCATTCCCAGAGATTCCCCGATCCATTCACAGGTGACCTCATCCATTCCCAGAGATTCCCAGATCCATTGAGGGGTGGCGTCATCCATTCCCAAAGATTCCCGGATCCATTCACAGGTGGCGTCATCCATTCCCAAAGATTCCCCGATCCATTCACAGGTGACCTCATCCATTCCCAAAGATTCCCCGATCCATTCACAGGTGACCTCATCCATTCCCAGAGATTCCCAGATCCATTGAGGGGTGGCGTCATCCCAAAGATTCCCGGATCCATTCACAGGTGGCGTCATCCATTCCCAAAGATTCCCGGATCCATTCACAGGTGGCGTCATCCATTCCCAAAGATTCCCGGATCCATTCACAGGTGGCGTCATCCATTCCCGGATCTATTCACAGATCTCAATGAAGCACAGTCCAATCGCTCTTGAAGTCCATTGATTACCATACCTGTAGGTCTTTACCTCTGTAGAAACTTGAGGCTGTGATGTAAACCATGCAGGAGCCTGTGCACAATCGCACCCATGACGCACTGATCGCAGTTGCAATACTCTGCAGGCTTCAGTGCACAAATGTAATAAATGCACATTTTTTTTTTTTTTATTAATGAGGGTGCATTCATTCCATTTTTGCAGAAAGCGGAATATACCTTTAAAATTTTCAAGATTAAATATGGTATCAGTGATTTGGGTTTACTTGTACTTCAAATTTAGTGTAATCAGGATTCCACAAGAATTATTCCCCTGAAGGATAAAGCAGCGCACGCTGTGATGAGCTGGTCTGGAATCATGTACGATCATCAACGTCGCCAGATCTGATCATGCCATCACGTTAGAAGAGCGAATCTGATGCATTTAATACGTTTATTCCCACATCTAGCGGATGGCTCCCCGAGGCCCTGTCCGTTCTGACAGCTGCTGAAGAACTTAGCAGTGTGATCCTGCTGAAGCGGCTCACTAATGGTTACCATGTGTCCTCCGCAGAGTTGCTGCCTATTGCCAGCTGCCTTCTTTGAAGGGGTCTCCATCACACCGACCATGGAAACGTGAATGAGATTGGACAGCGGAGCGTTGTGTCCTTCACACGACCTTCAGACTCAGGTGGGGAAAGGTTATGGGAAGCTTGTGATCAGCACGTTGGGGAAATAAGTTCCGAGCATACAGAGAAATGATTGTCTTCTAAGTTACAGTTGTCGGTGCTCTGCAGAAATTTAGCATCATACATCCCTTCCCTCTGGCGGCTCAAGGCATCATGGATGTGAAAGTAAAAAAAAAATACTTTTCATACACCCCCTGCCAAACAACACAGCCAGGAGTTAGTATATGTGAACCCTAACAGTGACCTTCTCGAATTTGCTCCCTTTTGGGCTGTTAAAACGATATTAAACCCAAAACCAAAAATGTAATCTATTGCCGCTTACCAATTATTAGATGTGGTGGCAGCATTTGTTTTCTTTTTTAGGCCTCTGTTTTCACCTGGTGATCTGGCCAGTAACACACATCCTGTATAAGAGCACCCCCACTCTGGATGAAGGAGCACAGGGGCCACCTTTGGACAGCAGTATTGTCAGTCCGGGAGGGAGGGGGAGTGTTATACAGTGAGGGAAAAAAATATTTGATCCCCTGCTGATTTTGTACGTTTGCCCACTGAAATGATCAGTCAATAAAAAAAAAAAAACGCATTTCAAAATAAGTTATCAATTGATTTGCATTTTAATGAGTGAAATAAGTATTTGATCCCCTATCAATCAGCAAGATTTCTGGCTCCCATGTGTCTTCTATACAGGTAACAAGCTGAGATTAGGAGCACTCGCTTAGAGGGAGTGCTCCTAATCTCAGCTTGTTACCTGTATAAAAGACACCTGTCCACAGATGCAATCAATCAGTCAGATTCCAATCTCTCCACCATGGCCAAGACCAAAGAGCTGTCCAAGGATGTCAGGGACAAGATTGTAGACCTACACAAGGCTGGAATGGGCTACAAGACCATCGCCAAGCAGCTTGATGAGAGGGTGACAACAGTTGGTGCGATTATTCACAAATGGAAGAAACCCAAAATAACTGTCAATCTCCCTCGGTCTGGGGCTCCATGCAAGGTCTCACTTCGCGGAGTTTCAATGATCATGAGAACGGTGAGGAATCAAAACTCCACAGGAGAATCTTGTCCATGATCTCAAGGCAGCTGGGACCAAAGTCACCAAGAAAACAATTGGTAACACGCTACGCCATGAAGGACCGAAATCCTGCAGCGCCCGCAAGGTCCCTCTGCTCAAGAAAGCACATGTACAGGCCCGTTTGCTAATGAGCATCTGAATGGTTCAGAGGAGAACTGGGTGAAAGTGTTGTACTCAGATGAGATCAAAATCGAGCTCTTTGGCATCAACTCAACTCGCCGTGTTTGGAGGAGGAGGACTGCTACCTATGACCCCCAAGAACACCATCTCCACCATCAAACATGGACGTGGAAACATTATGCTTTGGGGGTGTTTTAAGGGGACAGAAAAACTTCACCGCATTCAAAGGACAATGGACAGGGCCATGTACCATCAAATCTTGGGCAAGAACCTCCTTCCCTCAGTTAGGGCATTGAAAATGGATCATTGATGGGTATTCCAGCATGACAATGACCCAAAACACACCGCCAAGGCAACAAAAGAGTGGGTCAAGAAGAAGCACATTAAGGGCCTGGAGTGGCCTAGCCAGTCTCCAGACCTTAATCCTATAGAAAATATGTGGAGGGAGCTGAAGGTCCGAGTTACCAAACGTCAAAGGGGAAACCTTAACCGCTTCCGGACCAGCGCATGCCGATATACATCGGCAGAATAAGACTGGTGGGCAAAAGGGCATACAGGTACGTCCCCTTTAAGAAGCGGCGCTCTCTCGATGTTCGCCGGGTGCCTGTGATCGTGTCACGGAGAGGTAGAACGGGGAGATTGCTATGTAAACAAAGCATTTCGCCGTTCTGCCTAGTGACAGGACAGAGATCTGTCATCGAGAGCAGTGATCGCTGTCTCGTGTGCCCCTCCCCCCCACAGTTAGGATCACTCCCTAGGACACACTTAACCCCTTCATCGCCCCCTAGTGGTTAACCCCTTCCCTGCCAGTGTCATTTACACAGTAATCAGTGCATTTTTATAGCATTGATCGCTGTATAAATGACAATGGTCCCAAAATAGTGTAAAAAATGTCAGATGTGTCCGCCATAGCGTCGCAGTCCTAAAAAAAAAAATCCCAGATCGTCGCCATTACTAATAAAAAAAAATTTATAATAAAAATGCCATAAAACTATCCCCTATTTTGTAGATGCTCTAACTTTTGTGCAAACCAATCAATATACGCTTATTGCGATTTTTTTTTTTTTTTTTTTTTTTTTTTCTTTTTCTTTTTTCCAAAAATATGTAGACGAATACATATCGGCCTAAACTGAGGAAAAAAATAGTTTTTTTTATATATTTTTGGGGGATATTTATTATAGCAAAAAGTAAAAAATAATGCATTTTTTTTCAAAAATGTCACTCTTTTTTTGTTTATAGTGCAAAAAATAAAAACCGCAGAGGTGATCAAATACCACCAAAAGAAAGCTCTATTTGTGGGAAAAAAAAGGACGTCAATTTTGTTTGGGTATAACATCGCACGACCGCGCAATAGTCAGTTAAAGCGACGCAGTGCTGAATCGCAAAAATTGCTCTGGTCAGGAAGGGGGTTAATCCTTCCGGGGCTGAAGTGGTTAAAGGGGTTGTAAACCCTTGAAGTTTTTCTGCATTGAGGTGAAAAACCTCCGGTAATGCTGCAGCCCTCCCGAGCCCCCGTTTTTACTTACCTGTACCCCCTCTATCTTGCGCTGGGGACCAGCAGGTCCTGATTGGATGGATTAATAGCAGCGCAGCCATTGGCTCCCGCTGCTATCAATCGAGTTTAATGACGCAGGGGGCAGGGCCGAGTTTGGCATTCTGTGTCTATGGACGCAAATGCTGGACTCGGGAGCGTGCCCACACGGTAACCCCCCCCCAGGAGAGGGCTTCTCCTAGGTGGTTTCCAGATGCGGGGAGGAGCTGGAAACCACCGCCACCGGGTGACCCCAGAAGAGGAGGATCGGGGCCACTCTGTGTAAAACTAACTGCACAGTGGAGGTAAGTAAGACATGTTATGAAAAAAAAAATAGAGGGTTTAGTAATTGACTTGGAGAGGATCTGCAAAGAGGAGCCGGACAAAATCCCTCCTGAGATATGTGCAAACCTGGTGGCCAGAAATGTCTGACCTCTGTGATTGCCAACAAGCGTTTTGCCACCAAGTACTAAGTCATGTTTTGTGAAGGGGTCAAATACAGTGGAACCTCGGATTGCGAGTAACGCGGTTAATGAGCGTTTTGCAATACGAGCACTGCATTTTTAAAAATTGTAACTCGGTTTGCGAGTGTTGTCTCTCAAAACGAGCACGATTCAGGCCAAAGCGGTGTGCAGTACCGCTTTTGGCCTGAGGTGGGGGGGGGCGCCGGAGCAATGCCAAACGTCCCGTTCGGAAATGCACGGAAAGGCCCGAGTACAGCACGGCTCACTTCGGCAAATCTCGGGTAGGAAGTCTTTCCGAGGTTTGCCGAGGTCAGCCGAAGTGTCCTCGGGGCCTTTTCGGCCATTTCCAAGGCTCTCCGGCGCCCCCTGCCTCTGGCCGCATCCCCTTGAAGTCAATGCGGAACAAATTATTTTAGTTTCCATTGACTTCAGTGGGAAAACTCGCTTTGATATGCGAGTACTTTGGATTACGAGCATAATCCTGGAACGCTAATCCTGGAATTTAGGAGCATAATCCTGGAATTTACAATGTAAACATCCCTTGTAATAGAAAAAAAGCATGACAGGGCCTCTTAAATGTGAGCTCTGGGGTCAAAAAGACCTCACATCTCATATTTACACTAAAATGCAATAAAATAGAAATAAAAAAAAAAAGAAATGTCCCCTTTAAGACCATTGGGCAGAAGTGACGTTTGACGTCGCTTCTGACATCCAATGGTGTGGAGCCGAATGGGGGCCATCTTCCCCTCACTGAGCTCCATGCCTGTCAGGGAAGGGGACCTGGTTGTCTCCGCTGCTTACCGGCGGGTCCGGTAAGCGGCAGAGACCAGCGGAGCATGGCGGGAGCCCCTCTCCTGCCCCCCCGATAAAAGTGATCTTGCGGTGAATCCGCCGCAGAGACCACTTTTATCTGAAAACGGACCGCCCGCTGAAGAAGATGATACCGGGGTTATGGCAGCTATCTGCTGCCATAACATTGATACTCCTCTTCAAGCAGCCAACGTAGAACGACAGCGGGCGTTCTGTAAGTGGTTAAGGGAAACAGGAAGTGAAGCCTTGCGGCTTCACGGTTGGTTTTTTTCCTGCTCATGCGCGAGTCGCGCTGCACTTTCCGAATGGTCCTGTCGTCTTCTGGGACTTGTGTGTGTGTCCCAGAAGGCAGCGGTGGGAAGCAGAAGACGACGAAAATGTCGTAGATTGGCAATCTTACCTGGAAGTGGGAGCGGGTACCTGTCAAAACCAGGTACCCGCTCCCCCCCAAAAAAGTGCCAAATGTGGCAGGGGGGGGGGGGGGCATGCAAAAGCGAAGCTTCCCCTTTTGGCTGGAGCTCTGCTTTAAATTCTGGTCTGTGTGTCCCTTCTACTCACCGACACTCGATGGGTGACAGAGCCGTCTTCTGCCCCAAAACTCTGAATTCACTTCCAGAGAACATCAGAGTGTCCTCTTCTCTAAACTCATCCAAATCAAATCTAAAAACTTTTTTTCTTTAGACAATCTTTTTACATAATTTCCCTTTCTTCCTTTGTTTTATCCTGTGTATTTCTAGTGTTTTCTTTGTAAAGTGCTTTGAGAAGCTACCTTAATAAACAAAGTTTAGAATTAGAATTATTAATACACTGACCTTTTCTTCTATCAGCTTCTGCTGGCATTGCTCTCCAGGCTGCTGGAAAGGATTAGAAGCAGAGTGCACTTAGTATAATTCCGCCTGGGACAGGAGCTGGCCAGAGGAAGCATTGGGCTTATGCGGCTCCTGCATCCTCCGTGGCTGGCTGCTTCCTCCGCTGCCAGTGCCAGATCCATGCACACGGATGGCAGGTCAGCAACCCGTTGATTGGGTGATCTGGGCTTGCAGACCCACCATCCCGAAGCATAAGCACGCGCTTTCCTGGTTTTCAGGTCGTTGGCCAAATCAGAGGGCTCCGTGAGCCATGGGCTGAGCACTCCTGTTTTTTGGTTAAATAAATTAAACTGATCATTGTAAGCACCCCTGTCATTGTTGAATGGTTTGTCTCGCCCCTGTAACTGATACATCTGCAAGAGAGCTTGTTCTTTTGAAAAACAGACTTACTGGCCAGATCATTAGATGAAAATAGAAGAAAAAGAAAGCCTAAACAAGAAAACGAAGGCAGCCATCACATCTGAGAATTGGCAAACTGCAATATGTTTGGTTTTGGGTTTAATACTGCAAAATTGTGTAGAATTGTGCAAAAAATTGTTGCTCCTGCCAGAAATCCTCTGGGTTGGCAGCTTCCTGTACTTACTGACTGTTATTATGTTACTTGGATAGTTTGGAACAAGGTGCAATATTCCGCTACAGACATCAGTCCTCGTTCTTTGTCCTTCAATCTAGGGAGCTGGTTGCTGGCCACTTATGAACTCCAGACACAAACTCCAATAGAAAAAGAAGAGAAGTGCCCACACCATTTACCATTCAGTTTTTTGGTCTCTTCCTCATACAGACCGCTCAATCTGGTATATGCAAGAGCTGACGCGTTTCACTCTGTTGGGAGCTTACTCCTAGACTTGAATAGGCCGTCTCCAGTCTCAATGTATGGGCCCATTCAACTCGATGTATCAGCACTGTAAAGAATTTGATCGGACAGGCTGTAAACACCGGAGGAGACCCCAGTTTTGCAATGGAGGTAAGTAGGCACTTCATCTGGGTGTGTCTAAATGGCCAGCTTTTCTGCTGTGCCCTTCACCTCATTATTTAACATTTTATGTAGCTGCCAGGGGAATAAAGAAGAAAAATACTATAGAGCCGGGGTCTCTGAACTACGAACTGCAGGCCACATGCAGCCCCCCTATGAGATTTTATCTGGCCTGCACTATGATCATCAGACCCGTGGAACAGACTGAAGATTCTGATCAATTGGTCTCCACTTCTCCCCCCAAGTCTACAGTACAGGGCTGGATGTGATTGAGATGGGGGGGGGGGCTTCTGATGTGAAGTTATTTCCTGCAGCATGTTCAATCATTTCAATTTAATTCATTCATTTATAAAACTGATTTTACAATTCACGAGACGAAAAAAAAAAAAAAGTAGGATGTGGCTCTCATACTGAAAAGTTTGAAGACCCCCTGTTATAGCTCTGAATCAAGTCTGCTGGAGCTGCTGACATCACATCCAAGATATACAAAACCATTCTCCTGTGCTTGGGTGCCCAGCCCTTTCAAGTCAGCCCTTTTGTATGGGATGTCAATGGCCTTGCTGCCCTCCTCAGAACAATGGGTGTCCATGGAACTGAGACATATTAAAAAGAAGGGAGGGCGCACCGACCTTGTGCGTTACCAAAAATAATTTTAATAAAGGTTAAACAGCAATGATTACACTCGCATAGACGCGTGGTATACAAGCATATCAACGCAGCAGCAATAACAAGCGGAGACTCTTGGGTCTATAGCAGGAACCAAAGGTGTTGGAGGACCAGACGGTATTGCAGGGTGGCTAACGCGTTTCGAGGGAGGACCCTCTTCCTCAGAGCCAAAGCGATGAATGACTGGCCTCTTCTAACTGTCTCTATATATACACACGCATATATGCACCTATGTACATGCCCATATGATGGCAGATCTTGCCACACCCATCCACATAGGCCCCACCTTCATTTTAAATGAAGCTTCTCCCTTCTTTTTATATGTATCACATCCAAGATGGCGGCATCCAGCAGCAGTCTCTGACCTTTTGGGTGTCTACACAAAGGAGGTTTTTACAGGTAAATAACATGAATAAAATACATGAAATGCACAGAAAACTATTTGGGAAGATGGTTGTTAAAAAGAATAGTCACTTTAAAGAGAGCCTAGGGCAAGTGATATAAAACACATTTTTGTTTCTTCTGTGTAGGGACTGCTAAGCTGCTCAGCGCCTATTCTTTGGAGGACATTGGTTTTAAAAGAGAAGTATGCGAGTAGAATGCCAATCGCTTGGTGCGTTTGACTGTTCAAGTCGTTGCCGATTAGAAAGTTGGGGTGAGGTCAGGACTCTTAATCTGCAGGAAGTGGTTTGGAAGTCATTGTATCAGCATGACAGCCAGGAAGCTTGCATTTTCAGAAGGGGAAGTTGGCAGTGGCAGCTTCTATATTCTCTCGGCACAGGTTTATTTTTAGAATTAAAAAAAAAACTACATCAAGGGTATACTATATGCGATAATGTTTGTCCTGAAATGTAGCAAAATGTTCTGTTCTTTACAATAAATCGGGGCTCTCCAAACTACAGCCCGTGGGCCATATTTGGCCCAAAGCAAGATTTTATCCGGCCCTCTGGTGTAAGAGAGGACTCTGATGGGGACCTTGATATAAGAGAGGACTTTCATGGGGACCCCAATATGAGGGGCCTTGATATAAGAGGGGTCTCTGATGGGGGCCTTGATTTAAGAGGGCACTCTGATAAATACCTTGATATAGGAGAGGATTTTGATGGGGACTCTGGTTGCCTTGATATAAAAGGGGACTCACATGGCGACCCTGATATAAGAGGGGACTCTGATGGTGGCCTTGATATAAGAGGGGAGTCTGATGGGGACCCTGATATAAGAGGGGACTCTGATGGGGACCCTGATATGAGGGGACTCTGATGGGGACCCTGATATAAGAGGGGACTCTGATGGGGACCCTGATATAAGAGGGGACTCTGATGGGGACCCTGATATAAGAGGGGACTCTGATGGGGACCCTGATATAAGAGGGGACTCTGATGGGGACCCTGATATGCGGGGACTCTGATGGGGATCCTGATATGAGGGGAGTCTGATGGGGACCCTGATATAAGAGGGGACTCTGATGGGGATCCTGATATGAGGGGAGTCTGATGGGGACCCTGATATAAGAGGGGACTCTGGTTGCCTTGATATAAGAGGGGACTCTGGTTGCCTTGATATAAGAGGGGACTCTGATGGAGGCCTTGATATAAGAGGGGACTCTGATGGGGGCCTTGATATAAGAGGGGACTCTGATGGGGACCCTGATATGAGGGGACTCTGATGGGGGGCCTTGATATAAGAGGGGACTCTGATGGTGACCCTGATATGAGGGGACTCTGATGGGGGGCCTTGATATAAGAGGGGACTCTGGTTGCCTTGATATAAGAGGGGACTCTGATGAGGGGCCTTGATATAGGAGGGGACTCTGATGGGGGGCCTTGATATAAGAGGGGACTCTGATGGGGACCCTGATATAAGAGGGGACTCTGATGGGGACCCTGATATAAGAGGGGACTCTGATGGGGACCCTGATATAAGAGAGGACTCTGATGGGGACCCTGATATGAGGGGAGTCTGATGGGGACCCTGATATAAGAGGGGACTCTGGTTGCCTTGATATAAGAGGGAACTCTGATGGGGGGCCTTGATATAAGAGGGGACTCTGATGATGACCCTGATATATGGGGACCCTGATATGAGGGGACTCTGATGAGGACCCTGATATGAGGGGAGTCTGATGGGGACCCTGATATAAGAAGGGACTCTGGTTGCCTTGATATAAGAAGGGACTGTGATGGGGACCCTGATATGGGGGACTCTCATGTAAGAGAGGAATCTGATGGGCTCAAGTTTATTTGAATTTATTTTGTAAAGTGTTTTTCTGTTCTAAATCATAGAATGCTGATTAAAAAAAAAACTTCAGACTCAATGTATTCATTTAAATCGATTCTTTCAATAATAATAAATGTTTTCAGGCCCCATACATTTACAATCTCCTATCTGGCCCTCATACTGTAAAGTTGGAGACTTCTGCGGTAAATAATGCCTGTCATCTAGGAGTACATAGGGGACGGTCTTCGGCCTTCTAGTGGTAGGAATCGTGTATTACACTCAGCCCTGATTTTAGATTCAGCACAAGAGAGAACCCCGGAGCTCTGAGCATTGATTGATGAAGATCAGTGAAAGGTCTGTATGAAGTGTCCTTCAATTCACAGGACGGATTTACTGACTTTACTGTCTTGTATGTAAACCCAGGCACTCCATTCTTATATAAGCTTTATACGTGTTGATGCAACTTCCAAAGTCATTTTTTTTTTTTTAATCATTTTCCAGCTTTGGTTGAACTAATCTCTGGTAATGATGGTCCTTGTTATTATTACACAGGATTTATATTGCACCAAATAGTTTACAAGTTGTTTTAGAAAGTGAAGGGCAGACAGCACAGTTGCAATACACTTCAATACAAGAGGGGATCAGAGGGCCCCGCTCATGGGAGCTTACAATCTAAAAGGGAGGGTCAGACATTCAGGAACTTCTTCTTATAGGATGACAAAACTGTACCCCTGTCTCCCAATTGTACTCCTGTGATAAGCGCTTCTCTGAACGTTGGGGCTCATTTCACATGAACCTCTGGAGCCTCTTCTCACCCTGTCACCTGGTGGAGAACAGAAAAGGAGCGTTTGGTCAGAAAAATGCCAAACGTGCATCAACATGCGTTAACGCTAGACGTCTTTTTTTATATGCATTTCTGCGTTAATTACTTCTAATGGGCAAAATAAATGAATATTCTGACCAATAAAATGCATTTACCGGGACCGTCCTGGGATTTGATTTAAGTCCTGGTGAATCCAGGCTGAGTCCCGGAGCGGAGCCCCATGGCGGATCAAGTTCCGACACTTGGATCCAGGGACTTGCCCAGCAGAAGCGCACAAGCACAGCACTTGTGCTGTGTGTCTGGGGTACCGCATGGCAGCACATCTCTATTTTGGCAATCGGCATTTCTTATGGCCGGCTGCCTCTCACACGAGTGCAGAGTGGCTAAACCCGCCTCCTTCCCATCTGTGATGCTTTCCTGTACACAGACAGGAGGAGGAGGCGGAGGGAGGGACAGGGCTCTGCATATGCCCCGCTGATCTGAGGTCTGTGATAAACATTCAGCTTGCACTGATGGGCACAGGTTGGCACTGATAGGCAGCACCGATGAGGAGGCACCAATAAGCAGCAGTAATGAGGAAGCATTGATTGGCAGCACTGATGGGCACTGGTTGGCAGCACTGATGGGCCCTGGTCGGGCTGCATTGATAATCAGAACACTGATGATCGGTGCAGATGTCCCTTTTCACTCTAGCCGGTTACTGGCTCTTTCCTCTCCTGGCGCTGGGGCAGCGTAAGGAAAGGAATGGCAATAAACGGCAAGTGTGCCTACATAGTGATCCACTGTGATTGGACACAGTGATCACGTGGTAAAGAGCCGCTGTCATTGGCTTTTTACCCCAATTGGTGATGCGCTGTGTCCGTAGGAGCACTGATCACTGCGCCGCGTGCGTGCACGGCAGGAATAGGAAGACATTATATGACGTCCTCCCAGAACTAGAGCAGTCCCGCCCGGCCATCGTTTAACTATACAGCAGGCAGGAACTGGTTAAGGTAGGCTCAGACAAAGCAATCAAAGCTAATTTTTATAGGTACAAGGAAGCCTGGGTTTTGTTTAACCACGCCCCTTAAGTCCCTCTCACTGTTAAGAGTTTGGCCACACCCACATTTTGCTTTGTGCACCGCAGGTCACTTTCTCCCTCAGGTCCCTCATTCCGAAGTTCAAAAGTTGGGGGGGTATGGTCTGCAGGAGTGGGCGTTCCTAGGCAGGTTGTATCTGCATACTGCCAACCCACATGTGACGCTGATCCTCCATGATGGAAGAACTGAAAACCAATGAATGGAAGGGGGCAGGTCAGGGACAAGTCAGGCTGGGGAGGAAAAAGCTGAATGATGCTGGATATTCCCCAGCCAGGAAATGAGGTGGGCTCTGTGTCTTGCTGCAGCTTCTAATACACATTGTGAGAAGCTTACAGTGTGCAGTGAAATCATAGTAGTAGATTCAGTGCAGGGGAGGAGCCTGTAGGGAAGGCTTAATTCCTAGAATGTAGTAAATATGTAAGTGTAATATAATTAGAAGCATAAGTTGTGTTGGGAAGCCACTTCTTGTATGGAGACGAGACGCATAAGAATCTTTGTCTGTGGAATGTATCATATGACTTCCTTATTGTGTTCTTATGTGCTGATAGAATACCACATTAGTGCATGGATGGGAACTCCACTATAGTTTCCTGTGCTATCAATAGATGGCGCCACTATGAGCTGTCATCGGGCAGCCTGTGCAGTGGGAAGTGGTGTGGTTCTATACAAGTCTGCCTTGTTTCCTATCATATAGAATCTTTAGATCCATTTTTTTATAGCTCTTAACACTGGATATTTTGCAAAATGGAAGGAAATGTGCATTTTAGTTTGGAGGAAATAGACATTAGAAATGTTGGTTGTGTGTAATTCCCACTGTAACCCATTGTGACCTCCTGAGCACATTTTATGGCTTAGACAGTTTTCTGATTGTTCCTTATAACTCGTTCCCCTTAGGAGGCTTTTTCTTTCTTTCTTTCTTTCTTTCTTTCTTTCTTTCTTTCTTTTTCTTTCTTTTTCTTTCTTTTTTTCTTTCTTTCTTTCTTTCTTTCTTTCTTTCTTTCTTTCTTTCTTTCTTTCTTTCTTTCTTTCTTTCTTTCTTTCTTTCTTTCTTTCTTTCTTTCTTTCTTTCTTTCTTTCTTTCTTTCTTTCTTTCTTTCTTTCTTTCTTTCTTTCTTTCTTTCTTTCTTTCTTTCTTTCTTTCTTTCTTTCTTTCCTATTTAATTGGAACAATGCAGTTTTTGATTCTTCTTTCCATAAACATTAAAGCAACCCTATCACTGTGTTAATGAAATAGAGTCCCGTAATAGAAGAAGGCTTAGATGTACCTCTCCGGCAGGTGATGACTCAAATCCTTGCTTTCTTGAAGACCTCCAGGTGCCACTGGTATCTGGCACGTACAGTGGGTATAGAAAAGAATCGCCCCCCTTTAAATTACCGTATTTATCGGCGTATAGCACGCACTTTTTTCGCGGGTGCGTGTTATATGCCGACAGCGTACCTAGGAGGGGGACGGGTGCCGCCGGAAATCACAGAACCGTCGTCTCCTCTCCACTCAGCTCTCACTCGGCTCTAACCCGACTCACACGCAGTCTCGCCTCCGCCGCCGGCGTTGGACCAGTGTTCTGTCTGTCAAAGGAGCTGGTCCAATGTCGATGACGGAGGCGGGACTGTGTATGTGACTGCCCACTGAGAGCCAAGGAAACAGATGACGGCTCAGTGATTTCATGTGAGAGATGGTGAGCTGCATTGATGGGGGAGATGGGCACAGAACAGGCTGCAGATGGGCACAGAACAGGCTGCACTAAAGCTGCAGATGGGCACAAATCAGGCTGCACTGAAGCTGCAGATAGGCACAGATCAGGCTGCACTGAAGCTGCAGATGGGCACAGATCAGGTTGCACTGAAGCTGCAGATGGGCACAGATCAGGTTGCACTGAAGTTGCAGATGGGCACAGATCAGGCTGCACTGAAGCTGCAGATGGGCACAGATCAGGCTGCACTGAAGCTGCAGGTGGGCACAGATCAGGCTGCACTGAAGCTGCAGATGGACACAGATCAGGCTGCACTGAAGCTGCAGGTGGGCACGGATCAGGCTGCACTGAAGCTGCAGGTGGGCGCAGATCAGGCTGCACTGAAGATGCAGATGGGCACAGATCAGGCTGCACTGAAGCTGCAGGTGAGCACAGATCAGGCTGCACTGAAGCTGCAGGTGGGCACAGATCAGGCTGCACTGAAGCTGCAGGTGAGCACAAATCAGGCTGCACTGAAGCTGCAGATAGGCACAGATCAGGCTGCACTGAAGCTGCAGATGGGCACAGATCAGGTTGCACTGAAGTTGCAGATGGGCACAGATCAGGTTGCACTGAAGCTGCAGATGGGCACAGATCAGGCTGCACTGAAGCTGCAGGTGGGCACAGATCAGGCTGCACTGAAGCTGCAGATGGGCACAGATCAGGCTGCACTGAAGCTGCAGGTGGGCACGGATCAGGCTGCACTGAAGCTGCAGGTGGGCACAGATCAGGCTGCACTGAAGCTGCGGGTGGGCAAAGATCAGGCTGCACTGAAGCTGCAGGTGGGCACAGATCAGGCTGCACTGAAGCTGCAGATGGACACAGATCAGGCTGCACTGAAGCTGCAGGTGGGCACGGATCAGGCTGCACTGAAGCTGCAGGTGGGCGCAGATCAGGCTGCACTGAAGCTGCAGGTGGGCGCAGATCAGGCTGCACTGAAGCTGCAGATGGGCACAGATCAGGCTGCACTGAAGCTGCAGGTGGGCACAGATCAGGCTGCACTGAAGCTGCAGGTGGGCACAGATCAGGCTGCACTGAAGCTGCAGGTGAGCACAAATCAGGCTGCACTGAAGCTGCAGATAGGCACAGATCAGGCTGCACTGAAGCTGCAGATGGGCACAGATCAGGTTGCACTGAAGTTGCAGATGGGCACAGATCAGGTTGCACTGAAGCTGCAGATGGGCACAGATCAGGCTGCACTGAAGCTGCAGGTGGGCACAGATCAGGCTGCACTGAAGCTGCAGATGGGCACAGATCAGGCTGCACTGAAGCTGCAGGTGGGCACGGATCAGGCTGCACTGAAGCTGCAGGTGGGCACAGATCAGGCTGCACTGAAGCTGCGGGTGGGCAAAGATCAGGCTGCACTGAAGCTGCAGGTGGGCACAGATCAGGCTGCACTGAAGTTGCAGGTGGGCACAGATCAGGCTGCACTGAAGTTGCAGGTGGGCACAGATCAGGCTGCACTGAAGCTGCAGGTGGGCACAGATCAGGCTGCACTGAAGCTGCAGGTGGGCACAGATCAGGCTGCACTGAAGATGCAGATGGGCACAGATCAGGCTGCACTGAAGCTGCAGGTGAGCACAGATCAGGCTGCACTAAAGCTGCAGATGAGCACCGATCAGGCTGCATTGAGGCTGCAGATGGGCACTAATGAGGCTGCATTGTTACTCAGTGACTATTATTTTGCTTCAAAGTGGTTTATTTGAATAAAAAAGTTTTCTTTCCTGAAACTTCCCTCTTAAATTTGGGTGCGTGTTATACGCCGATAAATACTGTAATCACGTTTTGTTGCTTTTCAGCCTGAAATGAAGACAGACATCGTTTATGTTTTATCCAGCTGTATAGTTCAACCTATAACATCCAAGTGAAAGATATAACACCAACATGTCAGAAAAAAAAATAATCAAAAACTGAACCACTGTATAGTGCATCCCTTGCTTGTGGTCAGGGTGCCAGCCCCTACGTCAAAGTGTTTCATTTTGTAAAGGTTAGTTTAGGTCCCTGGTGCCCATCCTGCGGCCCTTTGGTATATGATGTGCAGCCCTCGGACCTTAGCAGAGGGAACATTGATTAGGGTAATAGCATTGATCTCTACTAGCCCAATGTAACATGTTCCCATTTTCATATTTTCTTCTGCAGCATATTCTCAGCCAACAATGTATGATGTCCGCACCCTCTGACCCTCATTTCCTCCATTAGGTTTGCAGTTTGACAGTCCTCTTAAACATGGCCTGTATTGAATATTATGTGCGGCCCTTTGGTGATGTGAGGGGCCGCATTTAAAGCCCCCTTTAGCTCATAGGTTGACGAGCACTGGTTTAAGCTATACATACTCTAAATTAGAAAACAACATTCATAAATCAGACCCATTCCTCTAATTCCATTTTCAAAGCAAATCTACATGCAGGCCTTGGGGTAGCCAGGAGAAAGGAACACGCGTACCATGAACATGGGCCTCAAGGGATTATTTATATTCAGTCTGACCCGGCCTCGACAGTTCCAATAAAAGAAACCTCAAGTTCTTCTCTCCTCTATAAATAAAAAACAGCTTTAAATGGAGAAGTATTTCTGTCTCCCTCGAGCCCCGGTGAATTACAGGTCACCATGGTAGGGTGTGTGACTGGCCCCGGGAGGCCTCTACAATCAACTGTCACTCTTCGCCCCATCCAGCAATAGCACGCCACAACGCATGGCAGAAAATAGATAAAACCCTGCCGATACTGAGTTAACCTTTTACTTCACAAGGCATAGGGCTGACAAAATGGCTGCATGCTCCCACAATTCCAAGCTTTCTGCTACTCCCGCTCTGTCTTCGTTTTCATGGAGGCACGTTTTTCCAGAGGTTAAAGTGGAACTATAATTTTCCATCTTTTAGAACAGAACCGTCCTTTTCCATCAATTAGAACGGAGCTGTCCTTTTCCATCTCTTATGCCGCATACACACAAGTGGACTTTCCGGCAGAAAAGGTCCAACGGAACGAATCCGTCGGACATTCTGATCGGTTGTGGGCTTCATCGGACCTTTTCTGTCGAAAAAAATCTGACGGATCTTAGAAATAGAACATGTTTCAAATCTTTCCGACGGACTTGATCCTATTGAAAAAAACGTTAGTCTGTATGCTAGTCCAACAGACCGAAAACGACGCAAGGGCAGCTATTGGCTACTAGCTATTGAACTTCCTTTTCTAGTCCGGTTGTACGTCATCACGTTCAAAGCGATCAGACTTTGGTGGGATCGTGTGTAGGCAAGTCCGTTTCGTCGGAACCCCGTTGAAAAGTCCTTCGGAGTTCAGTCCGACGAGAAGTCCGCTCATGTGTACGCGGCATAAGAACGGAACCGTCCTTTTCCATCTCTTAGAACGGAACCGTCCTTTTCCATCTCTTAGAACGGAACCGTCCTTTTCCATCTCTTAGAACGGAACCGTCCTTTTCCATCTCTTAGAACGGAACCGTCCTTTTCCATCTTTTGGAACGGAACCGTCCTTTTCCATCTTTTGGAACGGAACCGTCCTTTTCCATCCTTTGGAATGGAACCGTTCTTTTCAGTCTTTTGGAACGGAACCGTCCTTTTCCATCTTTTGGAACGGAACCGTCCTTTTCCGTCTTTTGGAACGGAACCGTCCTTTTCCGTCTTTTGGAACGGAACCGTCCTTTTCCGTCTTTTGGAACGGAACCGTCCTTTTCCGTCTTTTGGAACGGAACCGTCCTTTTCCGTCTTTTGGAACGGAACCGTCCTTTTCTGTCTTTTGGAACGGAACCGTCCTTTTCTGTCTTTTGGAACGGAACCGTCCTTTTCCGTCTTTTGGAACGGAACCGTCCTTTTCCGTCTTTTGGAACGGAACCGTCCTTTTCCGTCTTTTGGAACGGAACCGTCCTTTTCCGTCTTTTGGAATGGAACCGCCATTCTCTGTCTTTTAGAACAGAACCGTCCTTTTTCCAAGGCTCATTGATGCCTGTGGGGAGAGAAGGCTGACCTGTGTAGTCCAATCCAATAGAAGAGCTACTGTAGCTCAAATTGTTGAAAAGGTTAATGCTGGTTCTGATAGAAAGGTGTCAGGACACACAGTGCATTGCAGTTTGTTGTGTATGGGGCTGCGTAGCCGTAGACTGGTCAGGATGCCCATGCTGAAACGTGTCCACCTACAATGGGCACGTGAGCATTAGAATTGGACCACGGAGCAATGGAAGAAGGTAGTCTGTTCTGATGAATCACATTTTCTTTTACATCTTGTGACTGGCCAGGTGTGTGTGCATCACTTTTCTGGGGAAGAGATGGCACTGGCTGTAGCTGCTGATCGAGAAAAAATTTCCAACAAGCCCACTCGACAGAAGTCAGTTGTTAGACTTCTGTCGAGCGGAATGGCCATCGATAGTTTGAAATTTGGCCATTCCCTGCTAAAGCAGATAAATGTTGATCGATCTATGACCAGCTTAACATTCCTGTTCATAGGAATATGGAGTGGAAAGTAGAGAACATGAACGTACTGATAGTTGTCTCCACAGCTTCGTCTCAGAATACCAGAAATCGTGGCAATGTTTTCAGCCTGCCTGGCCTACTGTGCACCCCAATGGCAGCTGTCAAGTTTGTTGGCCTCCCATGGAAGAAAGATCTAAAGTCAACTGCTATCCTTGATCTTACAGTGGGCAGGCTTTGTCAGTTTGTGAAAACACAAACATAATCGCCTGTTTATTTATTGTGTTGATCTCTGTGATTGGTCAAGGTGATTGCATGGTACAGACAGGGCCAATCACAGCGCATCTGTACCATCTGGTAGTTGTGACCAATAACAGCTGCCACAATAGAACACATTGAATGGATGCTATTCATAAAAAGGTTTTCTTATAACAGTGATCATCGCTGTTATAAGTAATCATAGTGTAAAAAAAAAAAAAAAATACTGATCACCTCCCCATAGTGGTACAGTGTCACTATGGGGCACTACTCTGGTCACAGTATATAACAAAAAAAAAATATATTAAAAAAATCTTTTTTTGTTTTTAAATTCTAGAAAAAAGTTTTATAAAATTGAAGAATTTAATTTTTTTTTTTTTTTTTTTACACGCGGTAAGTATGCCTGATCACCGCCACACCAGTCATATGAATACTGCTCTGGTGACCGTATGTAAAAATATATGTATAAAAATAGTGGGTAAAAAAAGCTCATTTTATTTTTTTATATTTTCCAAAAAATTGTGACAAAAAATTACAACTAAGAAAAAAATCACCACACCTCTTACGAAGTACCTTGGACTTTGACTTTCAAAAGAGTGGTCATTTGGGGGATGCTTGGACTGTCTTACCATTTTATGTCCTCAAGAAATGTACATGAGGACTAATCAATTTTCAGTACATCAGGACTACATCATTTTCAAAAATATATACACCATAAAAAAAAAAAAAAATCCAGTGGGTAAATACCATCGAAAGAAAGCTATATCTGTCATCATTTCATATGGGTACAGTGTTACCTAATTGTCATTCAAAGTGTGACAGCGCTGAAAGCGGAACATTGGCCTGGGCAGGAAAGGGGTGAAATTGTCCGATATTAAAGTGGTTAAAGTCACTTTCTGTTGAGCAACTTACTACCTCGACTGGAAGTCTTTTCCGAGAATACTCCTTTCTGTATAATAATACTTTCTAAAGTTTGGTTCAAACCTCCTGCAATTTGAGGTCATTTCCCGGTGTTCTTGACCTTGGCTTCATAATGAAAATACTGTCGTCCTGAACCTTACTCCACACCCTTCATGTATTTAAAGGTTTTAATTATGTCCCCTTTTTTTTTCCTCTCAAGACTTGTACATATTTGGTTCCTGCGATCTCTCCTGATATGTTTTATCTTTCACCATTTTTGTTGCCCAACTCATTCAGGACCCCTGTGCTGCAGGGCCCCCAGTGCTAACCACCTTCACAGACGGTAGAAACGTCTATCCGCTCTTTTATGACCTGCAAATACACGTCTTCATGGTAACTTGTTGCGGGCAGATTAAAGTTTCATCCTCTGCTTCTATGGAATAATACAGGCTGACAGTAAATACCAGTCTGGGACATGGTTAGAAATTTAAGACTTGACATTTTCCATTTGCAGTGCGGCTCCATCTCCTTGGTTAATTAAACCGGCGTACTGTCCAGAGGAGACGGCGTAGGCCTTGAGCAAACACATTAGCTGTCACCCAGAAAGACTGAGCGTTTTACAAGGGAACGGTTAGCTCAGATGCATTTCATAATAATTGTTATTGCCGCCCTATTGTTTATTCTTTCCTAAGCCACGGAAGGGATTTTTTTCCTCCTTATGAGAGCAAAAGTTGATGGCAAACCCTAAAGTCTTTCCTAAATATGTGGAGCGCTTCAGAAACAAACAACAATATACAGTGAGGCAAAAAAGTAGAACTTGCACAATTGGTGGCTGACTAAATACTTTTTTGCCCCACTGTATACATGTAAATGCATATAAAAAGTCTATATAAAAAAAATAAATCAAAAACAAGCATGTATGAAACAGTCCACCACAACAAATGTGTGTCCTCATAAATGATTCTTCCATGCACCAAAAGTAACACTTCACCGAAACACCACTTAGTGTATGTAAATCCACCTTACCAGATGGAGAAGACCACCTATGACAAATGGTCTAGATCTCCACTGAACCTTCCATATGCATATCGCTCAAAAAATGCATCCACCGAAAATCATAAATGAGTAGAAGAAACTCTCATGGTGTAGTAAGTATGTATACCAATTTATTCAAAAGGATTATAAATACTCACAAAATGACAGGGTGAAATCGGCGTAATCTTGTGTACATCATGGTACAAACATCCAATTCTCTCCTCGTGCTGCACTACAGCTCACTTGTGGGTTTTGGCCTGTGTGAATCAGCATCTACGTTGGCCCCGGGTGACGCGTTTTGTCACAGTGGACGTTCTCAGGAGGAGTGGCCATGTATCGGGGTTTTTTTTTTTTTTTGTTTAATCCAGCGGACTAAATGAAAAAAAACTGAAGAGCTCAGGAGGAGGTCTGTACTATCTATGCAATGTTCAGTGTAGTGTACAGCGATCTCCCCCCGCTGAGCTTGTGTTCTGACGGAGACAGCCCCCCACCAGAACACACTGGTCAGCGCTCTCAGCGATTGAATGCCGATTGGCAGACCTTTTTCAGTCATGCCTCTTTGAAAGAAGCCAGATCGGATGCCATACACGTAGGCTGAATGTCAGCCAGCCGGTTTCTATTGAACCGCCCGATATGCCGCCCATGGCATACGGCTGGCAACATATGATCTATGGAAGCTTTACCAGTCTCCTGGTTGAAAGCAGAATCCCTGCTTCATCTTAAAGCGCATCCCTACCCTGCCAACACCCCAGATATATTCAGTGTTGGCTTATTTTTATGTGCAACCTAAAGTAGATGTAATTCCTAACTGAATGACAATTCTACTGTGTATCAAAATAGTTGTTAGTTTTTTTTGTTTCGTTTTAAGCATTCGTTGCACCTTAGTGCTTCCTTTTCTTTTGTAGCCACTTCCCATCTACATGCCCTTCAGTAATGACTGCATGGCATTTCTCAGGTTGAGTTTCCTGATGGTGGCAAAAGTAGATCATGCCTACATAATGGGTGTTGAAACAGCTACTTGTAGTCTTCATTGTAAACCCGAGTGACCATGCAGGAGCAAAATTGGGAGACAGGCACAGAGCTTAGTCGCTCTCTAACAGGAAGTGCCTGAACAAGGACCTTTATGGCAGGATCAGGTATTTTGGCAGGGGAGTTACATCATTGATGAGCACCCAATGGCTGAAGACACTGATCCAAAAGAAGCTTCAAAGAAGATGTAGATGACATTCATAGGAAGCGTGGAGCTGTCACTGCTAATGTGCCACGCCTCCACTACTGCAACTCCCTCCTCATTGGCTTACCTTTAAATAGGCTATCCCCCTTCAGTCCATCATGAATGCTGCTGCCAGACTCATCCACCTAACAAACCACTCAGCGTCTGCTACCCCTCTCTGCCAATCCCTCCATTGGCTACCACTCACCCAGAAAATAAATTAAAAATACTAACAATAACTTACAAAGCCATCCACAACTCTGCCCCCAACTCCATCACTAGCCTAGTCTCAAAATACCAACAATTCTCTAAACTGGCTGTCTTTCAGGACCCCTCCTGAGCCTCTCCCATCCTTTGGAACTCCCTACCCCAATGTGTCCGACTATCTTCTACTCTGTCCACTTTTAGGCGATCACTGAAAACTTTTCTCTTCAGAGAAGCCTATCCCGCCTCTACCTAACAACTGTACTTTTATTTTCTCCATCAACTCATCCCCCACATTTATTACCGTTCATATCACCTGACCCTCCCTTTTAGATTGTAAGCTCTAAGGAGCAGGGCCCTCTGATACCTCCTGTATTGAGTTGTATTGTAGTTGTACTGTCTGCCCTCACGTTGTAAAGTGCTGCACAAACTGGCACTATATAAATCCTGTATTATAATAATAATAGGATACTATTATTGAAGACTTTTCCCCCCTTCAACAATGACAGCTCCATGCTTCCCATCAGTGCCGCTGACATCTTTTCTGAAGCTTCTTTTGAACCAATGTCTTCAGCCATTTTTGGGTGGCCTTTGATGATGTAACTCTCCTGGCGTCCATTCTCTCAAATGCCCATTATGGGCCAGCCGTGTACCCTATATTGTGCATGGCAAAAAAAAAAAAAAAAATTTGCCAGGGAAAATGGATTTTTTGGCAGTAAACAAATTCAAAGTTCTCTTCTGCCAAAAAGCTCTACCTTTTTTGTAGCATTTTTTTTTTTTTTTTGCTGTTGGGCTTTAGTTCCACTTTAAGGCTCCATTCACACTTGTACGACTCCAAAGTTGCGCCAACCTTGCAGTGCAACTTTGTATGGGTGCAACTTGGATACGACTTTAGCTTTGACCAGTGATAATGGACAACTGTTGCATTGTATAACATTCAGGTACAACTTTCATGCAACTTCTACGGGTCATCATTGAAGTCTATGGCCCTCAAGTTGCATAAAAGTTGGACCAAAGTAGTGGCTGAACTACTTTGAAGTCGCTGCAACATTATTATGATTATTATTATCATTCAGGATTTATATAGCGCCAACAGTTTACGCAGTGCTTTACAATATAAAAAGGAGACAATACAGTTATAATACAATAAAATACAAGAGGATTTATGGGGCCCTGCTCAGAAGATCTTACAATCTAATAGGGTGGGGCAGGTGGTACAAAAGGTTGTAACTGTGGGGAATGAGCTGATGGAAGTGGTAAAAGATTAGTTAGAGATATGATAGGCTTTCCTGAAGAGATGAGTTTTCAGGGATCGCCTGAAGGTAGCAAGATTGGGGATAGCGGGACTGGTGGAGGTAGTGAGTTCCAGAGGAGGGGCTAGCCGGATAGATGGAGGTAGCGAGTTCCAGAGGAGGGGAGAGGCTCTGGGGAGGACGATTTGGGTGATATTTGGAGACAAGATTGGTGATGTAGCTCGGAGCAGAGTTGTGAATGGCTTTGTATGTTGTGGTTAGTATTTTGAATTTAATTCGCTGGGTGATTGGGAGCCAGTGTAGGGATTGGGAGGAGAGGGTTGGCAGACACTAAGTTGAGCATATATGAATGGTTATCATTGGAAAACATGGGGAATGACTTGTCATGCAAGTTTGATGTCCAAAGTTGCATGGCAAGTCACACAAGTGTGGATGGAACCTAAAAATATTTGCAGGGCTGTTCGCAAGCCAATTGAGACATGGCTGAAATCAGCATTGCTACTGCCCAGACTAGCTTTATTGATGGACAAAACTGTCAGAAAACATCTCCCCTTTAAAAAAAAAAAATCAGCTACTATAAATAGAACCCAAAATCTTTGCGTACGGTCGCTCCATGCTTTCCCAAGACCCGCATGACCTTTGATGGGTTTTTTTTGGCCTTCAAAATAGTTGGATTTTACGAGTCCCATATTGTGTAGGAAACCAAATTTACAGATAAAATATGCACCTCGGCTTATTTCAGAAATTACACCCTGCCAGGATTAATAATCCCAGCGGGCACGGCGTACCAAAGACGCGAGATGGTGCTAGAACAGTACAGCGGCTCTCGTGAACCAACAGAACTCCAATCTGCTTAGAGCACATATAATAGTGTCGCCCCTGAGCTTTCTTAGTAGAATTATTGAAAGCTTTAACCTGACAAAACACTAATTACTTAACAAATGTTTAATTGTCAGCCCTCCCCTCCCCTCACTATTGTGGCGGTCAGTGTCTTCCCGTCTACCCGTCTGATGTCTTTGTCACCCCGCAGACTGTGCCAGGCTAATGCATTAGTCTGTCAGACCTGCCATCTGTCACCCTGTGAGCTGTCTTTAATCCCGGTCCGTCTGAACAGCAACTTAAGAATTTTCTCTCAATGACTGCATTGCATTAGAGGGCCAGGATTTCCTGGAGATTATTGCCATCATGTCATGTAGCCAATGGGACCCAAAATCCCTTTTAATATGTGGAAAGAAGCTCCCAGACGCCTCCTGTCCCCGTCCATTAACCCATTTTCTGCAGACTCACTGGCTGCCCCCTATGGCTGCCAGACTTGTGCCACGTGTCTTATTTAAAGGGGAAGTCTCAAAGGTTTGGAAAACGTTTTACATTTTACAGCTTTAAAAGTCCATTGTCCAGTTTTTTTTTTTTTTGTTTTTACGGATTTTTTTTTTGGGGGGGGGGGGGGGTTGAAAGTTCTTACTATTATATATATATACTATTATAACTATAAATATTTTAAACAAAACACATCCATGACGCATAGCAGCCTAAGCAGGACAGTCCCTTCCTCTACTAAGGAAGAAGAAGGGTTGTTCCTTCAGCAGCACTGTATAATCTGATCTCCCTGCTGTTCAGTTCTACAACAGTAGCAGGCTTTTAAAGTGTTACTAAACCCACAACAGTAAAATCAGTCTGTATATGCAGTAAAGCCTGCTTGTTATACTCACTGTGGAACCTAAGGGGTAATCCTCTGCATTGTGTAAAAAGACTGTTTTATCCTGTCTTCTTTGATCCTCCCTTCCTTCCACTTTCCCCAATCCATCTCCTGGTAGCACTGAGCCTTTGGAGTGCACATGCTCAGTTTGGTGTGTACTACGAGAGTTTTTTTTTTTTTTTCCTGGGAGGGTGCATGTGATCAGCACAGGGCTAATCGGCACTGTCCAAACAGAAGGTCAGGGGTCCTGCAGCCTCATATGACAGAGTAGAATGAAAACTCCTCCTACAAGTTTTAACCAGATACTGATAGAAAGTCACAAGACAGTTGTGTAGTGGGTAGCACTCTTGCCTAGCAGTAAAAGGTCGCTGGTTCGAATCCCAACCACGACACTACCTGCCTGGAGTTTGCATGTTCTCCCTGTGCCTGCTTGGGTTTCCTCTGGGTACTCCGGTTTCCTCCCACACTCCAAAGACATGATGGTAGGTTAATTGGCTTTTGTCTAAATTGGCCCCAGTATATGAATGTGAGTTAGGGACCTTAGATTGTAAGCTCCTTGAGGGTAGGGATTGATGTGAACGTACAATGTATATGTAAAGCGCTGCGTAAATTGACCGCGCTATATAAGTACCTTAAATAATAATAAGTCTGCTACATACTGCTGATGAGAAAAGGTATTTAGCAGTTTATATTTACTAAAATAATTGCATTTCCATGTTCTGCGTGCTGTGGGAGACCAGATATATTTAATGCAGGCTCCTGGGTTTAGTAGCACTTTAATCTCTTCATGCCAACTGTACACAAATATGCAGCCTCGGCTTGAAGGGGTTGTACCGGGGTGATCCCTGCAGCTGCACGCATTGCCCCGGTACCGTTTTTTTTGTTTTTTTTTTTTTTGTTTTTTTATATAGACGTTGGTTGGCTTTCTTGGAATAACAACTGATGCAACTGAGCCCCGAGCGACCAGCCGACACGTCCGCCGTCTGGCTGAAGACCCGAACGATGCCGGAATTGTCTGTGATCGGGTCTCGGATCTAGTAACCCGGAAGCAATGTCATGACTTCACTTCCTGTTTACTGAAGACTTAAAGGCGCCAAATTTTTAAAAATTACAGCATTCAAAACAGCCAAACTTGGCGTTTTGAATGCTTTTAAGTGCAAAGAAGGGATTTGGGATCTTATAGACCCCAGATTCCTCCATTAAGATTACCTGTCACTGCCTATTACTGTCGGAAGGGATGTGTACATTCCTTCTGACAGCAATAAAATGATCACAAAAATTCATAAATAAAGAAAATTAATAAGAAAAAAATTAAAACTTTAAAGCGCCCCGTCCCCGCGTAAGTCACGCCCGTAAATGTAAACGGTGTTCAAACCACACATGTGAGGTATCGCGGCGATCGTTAGAGGGAGAATAATAATTATTATAGCGCTAGACCTCCTCTGTAACTCTAAACTGCTAACCTGTAGAAATTTTTAAAGTGTCGCCTGTGGAGCCCAACCCCTTGATCGCCCACTAGTGTTAACCTCTTCCCTGCCAGTGTCATTTATACATTGTGATCATTTTTTTTTTTTAAGCACTGGGGCCAGATTCGTCTGCCGCAATGTCGCAGTCCCGCTAAAGATCGCCATTACCAGTAAAAACAATAAAATAATAAATGTCCATAAATCCCCTAATTTTGTAGACGCTGTAACATTTGCGCAAACCAATCAATTTATGTTACATAGTTGGTAAGGTTGAAAAAAGACACTAGTCTATCAAGTCCAACCTGTGTTTATGCTTTTATGTCAATATTACATTATATATCCCTGTATGTGGTCGTTTAGGTGCCTATCTAATAGTTTTATTTTAATTATCTATGCTCCCTGCTGAAAATACCACCTGGGGAAGAGCATTCCACATTCTTACCGCAAAGAACCCTCTACGCAGTTTCTGGGTAAAATAGCTTTTCCTTTAGTGAGTGGCCATGAGTCTTTTTAAATGTCTTTTCACGGAAAAGTTTTATCCCTATTGTGGGGTCACCAGTACGGTATTTGTACATTGAAATCATATCCCCTCTCAAGTGTCTCTTCTCCAGAGAGAATAAGTTCAGTGCTCACAACCTTTCCTCATAACTAAGATCCTCCAGACCCTTTATTAGCTTTGTTGCCCTTCTCTACAATACGCTTATTGCCCCTTTTTTTTTTTTTTTTAACCAAAAATATGTAGAAGAATACATATTTGCCTAAACTGATTAATTTTTTTTTTTGTTTATCTTTTTTTTGTTTTTGTTTTATGTATTATAGCAGAAAGTAAAAAGTATTGTTTATTGCGCAAAAAATAAAAAAAACGCAGAGGTAATCAAATACCACTAAAACAAAGCTCTATTTGTGGGAAAAAAAAGACATCAATTTTATTTGGGTACAGCATCGCACAACCGTGCAATTGTCAGTTAAGCGATGCATATTGGCCTAAACTGATTCATTTTTTTGGGGGATATGTATTATAGCAGAAAGTAAAAAGTATTGTTTATTGCGCAAAAAATAAAAAAACACAGAGGTGAACAAATACCACCAAAAGAAAGCTCTATTTGTGGGGAAAAAAGACATCAATTTTGTTTTTGTACAGCGTCGCACGACCGCTCAATTGTCAGTTAAAGCGACGCAGTGCCGTATCGAAAAAAATGGCCTGGTCATTAAGGGGGCAAATCCTTACGGGGCTGAAGTGTTTAAGTAGAATTTCTTTGGAGAGCTTTTATTTTCAGAATATTCATTTGATTTTCTAATATTTTTAAAGATTAATTCCAGTTATGGATATTTTATATACAGTTAGATTGGTCCAGCTTGGATCAATATAACTATGTTTTAACCATTCCTGGCTGATACCCCTTGACGCTGGAAATCACTGAAGTAGACATCGCTACTCCAGTGATCTCTTGCTTCCGGGTCCTGTGCTGAGCGGCTGCCCAGCTGCATTTTGAACACAGGAGGTCTTCTGCTCAGCAGGGGGTGCCATTCAGAGGATGCTTTTCTTTTTGTTTGAATGAATGCAAAGTGTTCTCTGATTGGACGAGGTGGAGAGGCGCGGGGCTGTGATATCATGCTCTCTCCACCTTGTCCAATCTGAAGGACACCCACGACGAGCAGTTGACCTTCTGTGGTCAGAATGAAGCAGGGTGTCTGCTCTGTGCAGAACCCGAAAGCAAATGGAGATCACTGGAGTTAGTGGTGTCTACTTCAGTGATTTACAACTTCCAGGGGCATCATCCAGGTATATTCATAGTTACATCCAAGCCGGACCAATGCAACTCTGTATAAGGTATGCATACCTGGAAATCATCTTTATTGGGTACAAATACTGCTTTTTTTCTACTGCAGTACAACTTGGTCAAGGTCCCTGTGATTGGGCAGTAAAGGAGCAGCAAAAGACCAGTGCAGTCAACCCTGTGTCCTTCCATCCAATCAGCCAACTCCCTGTGCCATGTAGATAAGCCTGAGTGGCTTACCGTGGTGCACCTTCATCTTTCAGTCTTAAAGTGATTGTAAACCCTCACCTTGTAAAACAAACCCGTTCAGTTTAAAATAGAAATGAATCAATACAAAGAGAACAGGAGACTTTTTCATCCAAGTACATGGTACAGCAGACATATCAGGAATATGAAGTGTTGGGTTTATATATTCTAAAGTGGAGTTCCACCCACTTTTACAACTCTTCAGCATCCCTCACTAAACTGTAAACTAATTGGATATTTTTACATTTTTTTTCTCAGCACCTACTGTATATCTGCTGTATTCATTTTTCACTTCCTCCTCCCTGGCCGTGGCCCATCGCATCATTTCCTGTTTGCAATGCCTTCTGGGAAGGGGCAGCAACTTCCTCTTGACACTGCCGGAAACCTGACCTGAAACCTATTACACTGCTTGTGCTGCACTGAGCATGTGCGAGATCTGCAAGGATGAGATCCAGGATGAAATACAGTCTGGCTTCAGATGCCCACACTTAAGATGGCCACGGCCTGCTGTAAATTTATAAAATAACAAACTACTGCTATAAACTAACAAAACAGACCATAGTTTACAGACTAACTTTACTAGAATACATTAAGCTTGTGTATTATAGGGGTATTTTTATTTGAAAAGTATAATTTCGGCCGGAACACCACCATAATGCAGGGGACTAACAAAATATATTTCTCCCTTTTATTCCCTTTTGGTCCGTTAAATAAACCATTAAGTGTTTTTTTGTTTTTGTTTTTTTATATGTCTGTTTAACCACTTTCCGCCCACCATATAGAAATATGACTTCTGCAAAGTGGTTGCGATATCTTGACCGGACGTCATCTGACGTCGCCAGGATATCAAGCCGTTGCGCATCCCGGGGGGTCCGCATAGCTGCGATCCTCCTTGCGGTGTGTCAGTCTGATTCACCGCAGCTCCGATCTAGGTAAAGAGTCTCTGACAGAGACTCTCTACCATGTGATCAGCCGTGTCCAATCACGGCTGATCACAATGTTAACAGGAAGAGACGGTGATCGGCTTTTCCTCACTCGCGTCGAGTAGAGGAGAGCTGATTGGCTGCTCTCCTGACAGGGGGGGGTCTCTGCTGATTATCAGGGCAGCCCCCCCCCCCCCGAGGATGCCCACACTGGACCACCAGGGACGCCACCAGGACCACCAGGGATGCCCACCACTAGTCACTAACAGGTATGCCACCCTAGACCATCAGGGATGCCAAACAGTGCCCACAATGGATGCCAATCAGTGCCCTCAGTGGGCATCACTGATTGGCCGGTATTATTGTTTGCCACTGATTGGCATCCATCAGTACCATCCATTAGTGCCCATCTGTGCCGCCTATCAGTGCCCATCTGTGCCGCCTATCAGTGCCCATCTGCGCCACCTATCAGTGCCCATCCGTGCCACCTTTCAGTGCCTGTACCTATGTGTACCCATCAGTGCTGCATATCAGTGCCGCCTATCAGTGCCCGTCAGTGCAGCCCCATCAGTGAAGGAGAAAACTTACTTATTTTACAAAGCTTTGTAACAGAAACAAAAAAAAAAAAAAAACATTTTTTTTTTTTTCAAAATTTTCGTTTTTTTTTTATTTGTTTAGCAGAAAATAAAAATCCCAAAGGTGATCAGATACCACCAAAAGAAAGCTCTATTTGTGGGAACAAAATGATAAAAATATTGTTTGGGTACAGTGTTGTATGGCCGCGCAATTGTTATTCAAAGTGCGACAGCGCTGAAAGCTGAAAATTGGTTTGGCCAGGAAGGTGTATAAGTGCCCAGTATTGAAGTGGTTAACAAATCCAAAAATGGAAAAAAAAAAAATAGCTGTTCATCCAGCCAGAATTCTTGTGAACTTCCTGTGCTGTCTGCTTCTGAACATTTATCAGTTAGCATTATCCCCTGCTATCTCCTTGGACTACAAAACACCTGCCCCTATTGTGGAGAAGAGATGAACTGGTTATGTAGTCCTATCACACTCCCATTTCCTAGGGTGACAACGCTGCTTAGTATGGTTGCCACTCTTTGAGGGGGGGGGGGGGGGGGTCATACAAGCTTAAAAAAAATGATCAATTTATTTTCTGATCAATCTCTTCCTATAGGAATGATCAACTGACAACGCAATTTATCAATATACGACACACTGGTAAGCAGAATCCGATCGATAGTTGCAGCTGCGGCCCGTCTATAAGGTGTGCAGGGGCTCCGCCCCCTAATCTCTATGCTCCTCCCCCTAATCTCTATGCTCCGGCCCCTAATCTCTATGCGGGGTGCCGGACGCATAGAGTACGAGAGTCGGAGGCTCTAATTGGCTTCAAAAGTTTGGGCTCTGTGTGCAGAGCACTGCGCCCCAAGTCCACCCACTTGTGACATTAGCGAATCAACATTCGCTATTGTCTTCCTGATTCTCCTCCCAGCCAATCAGGACAGGAAACGGGTCCTAATACGGAGTGGCCTGGAGGAGAAGCTGCCCGCGACCTGGATGGGGGTAAGTGAGGGTCTGGCGGGCTTGCAAGCAGGCGGGGGGATTTTGTTTGCCGTCCCACCCCCCCCCAAAAAAAAGTGGTGCAGCAGCCGCCGCTGGATAGTTACGATTGTAAGTCGTTGATCGTATCTTTGTTCTCAGCATGCAAGTTCATATTCTGATCAATCGAAATACAATCAAATATATGGGCAAATAACCTCATTGCTGCCAAAATTAATAATTTTCATTCCTGGCCAATAGACACCGTTGATCTAATCCAATCCAAACCAAGTCTAAATTCAGAAGGGTAGTTATTGCTAATCGGTCGGTTTCCAATTTGATTAAAATAAACTTCAATCGGATACTAAAATCGAAGTGTGTGTGGCCGCCATACAACAGGAGGTGTGTACTGCTGACATGCAGCCGCTTTAGGCAAAGCAATGTACCCATACGTCACTGCCCACTTCTGGCTTTTGGGTGCGCACCCCCTGGCTGGCACGCGCTGCAATTGTACACAACAGGAGCCTGTCAGCAAGTCCTGGCCAATGATTCACGTCTGGGACCTGCTGATTGGCTGTGTGCAATCACAGCCCAGAGCTCTGTGTTGGTAAACAACACAAAGCTTTGTACAGAGGGAGCGACCTGTCTATTTTTCAGGGATGAGAAACTGAGAGATCTCTTGGTAAAAGCAGTATGGGTAGCCGTACACACGTTACACATAGGCACACATTTAACTCTTAGATCACCCTAGATGTTAACCCCTTCCCAGCCAGTGTCATTAGTACAGTGACAGGGTATATTATTAGCACTGATCACTGTATTAGTGTCACTGGTGATGTCGGTGGCAGTTAGTCGGTTTCCCCCCGCGTCAGTGTCAGATTGCCGACCACGCTATCACTGTCCCATTTTATAAGTCATTGATTGCCACCATTAGCAGTTTAAATTAAATAAAAAAATTTTAAAAATAGGAATTCCGGTATATATACCATAGTTTGTAGGTGCTATAAATTTCACAACCAATCGATATACACTTATTGGGATTTTTCTTTTTTTTTTTTTTTTTTGGCCAAAATGTATGAAGAAATTCAATTTTTTTTTTTAAATATTGTTGTATCTTTAATTTTCAGTCTTTTTTCTTTTATATCGCAAAAAAATAAAAAGCCCAGTGGTGATCAAATACCACCAAAAGAAAGCTCTACTTGTTACATAGTAGGTGAGGTTAAAAAAATTCCATCAAGTCCAACCTATGTGTGTGATTATATGTCCGTATTACATTGTATATCCCTGTATGTTGTAGTCATTCAGGTGCTTATCTAATAGTTTCTTAAACTATCGATGCCCCCCGCTGAGACCACCGCCTGTGGAAGGGAATTCCACATCCTTGCCACTCTTATGCCCCGTACACACGGTCAGATTTTCCGATGGAAAATGTCCGATCGGAGCGTGTTGTCGGAAATTCCGACCGTGTGTGGGCTCCATCGGACATTTTCCATCGGATTTTCCGACACACAAAGTTGGAGAGCAGGAGATAAAATTTTCCAACAACAAAATCCGTTGTCGGGAATTCCGATCGTGTGTACACAAATCCGACGGACAAAGTGCCACGCATGCTCAGAATAAATAAAGAGATGAAAGCTATTGGCCACTGCCCCGTTTATAGTCCCGACGTATGTGTTTTACGTCACCGCGTTCAGAACGATCGGATTTTCCGACAACTTTGTGTGACCGTGTGTATGCAAGACAAGTTTGAGCCAACATCTGTCGGAAAAAATCCGGAATGTCCGAACAAAGTCCGACCGTGTGTACGGGGCATTACAATAAAGAACCCTCTACGTAGTACTTTTCTTCTAATTTTAATGAGTGGCCACGTGTCTTGTTAAACTTCCTTCCGCAAAAAAGTTTTATCCCTATTGTGGGGTCACCAGTATGGTATTTGTAAATTGAAATCATATCCCCTCTCAATTGTCTCTTCTCCAGAGAAAATAAGTTCAGTGCTCGCAACCTTTCCTCATAACTAAGATCCTCCAGACCCTTTTATTAGCTTTGTTGCCCTTCTCTGTACTCGCTCTGTTTCCAGTACATCCTTCCTGAGGACTGGTGCCCAGAACTGGACAGCATACTCCAGGTGCGGCCGGACCAGAGTCTTGTAGAGGGGAGAATTATCGTTTTATCTCTGGAATTAATCCCCTTTTTAATACATGCCAATATTCTGTTTGCTTTGTTAGCAGCAGCTTGGCATTGCATGCCATTGCTGAGCCTATCATCTACTAGGACCCCCAGGTCCTTTTTCATACTAGATTCCCCCAGAGGTTCTCCCCCCAGTGTATAGATTGCCTTCATATTTTTGCCACCCAAATGCATTATTTAAAATTTTTCTACATTAAACCTCATTTGCCATGTAGTTGCCCAACCCATTAAATTGTTCAGATTTTCTTACAAGGTTTCCACATCCTGCAGAGAAGTTATTGCCCTGCTTAGCTTAGTATCATCCGCAAACACAGAGATTGAACTGTTTACCCCATCCTCCAGGTCGTTTATGAATAATTTAAATAGAACTGGTCCCAGCACAGAACCCTGTGGGGCCCCACTACCCACCCCTGACCATTCCGAGTATTCCCCATTTATCACCACCCTCTGAACTCGCCCTTGTAGCCAGGTTTCAATCCATGTACTCACCCTATGGTCCATGCCAACGGACCTTATTTTGTACAGTAAACGTTTATGGGGAACTGTGTCAAATGCTTTTGCAAAATGCAGATACACCACGTCTACGGGCCTTCCTTTATCTAGATGGCAACTCACCTCCTCATAGAAGGTTAATAGATTGGTTTGGCAAGAATGATTCTTCATGAATCCATGCTGATTACTGCTAATGATATCGTTTTCATTACTAAAATCTTGTATGTAGTCCCTTATCATCCCCTCCAGGAGCTTGCATACTATTGATGTTAGGCTAACTGGTCTGTAATTCCCAGGGATGTATTTAGGGCCCTTTTTAAATATTGGTGCTACATTGGCTTTTCTCCAATCTGCTGGTACCATTCCAGTCTGTAGACTGTCAGTAAAAATTAGGAACAATGGTCTGGCCATTACTTGACTGAGTTCCATAAGTACCCTCGGGTGCAAGCCATCCAGTCCTGGTGATTTATTAATGTTACGTTTTCCAAGTCTAATTTTAATTCTGTCCTCTGTTAGCCATGAGGGTGCTTCCTGTGATGTGTCATGAGGATAAGCACTGCAGTTTTGGTTACTGAAGCCCCCCGATTCCCTCGTGAAGACTGAGGAGAGGAATAAATTCAATACCTTCACCATCTCCACATCCTTTGTAACCAGATGTCCTTCCTCATTCTTTATGGGGCCAATATGGTCTGTTCTCCCTTTTTTACTGTTTACATACTTAAAGAACTTTTTTGTTTTTTGTTTTTTGCTTTTCTCCGCTATGTGTCTTTCGTGTTCTATCTTAGCCACCCTAATTGCACCCTTACATTTCTTGTTGCATTCTTTATAAAGTCTGAATAATGATGATGATCCCTCAACCTTGTATTTTTTGAAGGCCTTCTCCTTTGCTTTTATATGCATTTTTACATTGGGGTTAAGCCATCCAGGACTTTTGTTCGCTCTTTTAAATGTATTACCCAATAGGATGCACTGGCTAATTCTCTTATTTAATATGCTCCTAAAGCAAACCCATCTCTCTCTGTTCTTTGTTCCTAAGATTTTATCCCAAATTATATCTTCTAGCAAGGTTCGTAGTTTAGGGACGTTGGCTCTTTTGAAATTCAGTGTCTTTGTATTTCCCTTATGTTTCCTATTTGTGTGATTTATACTGAAGCCAATTGACCTGTGATTGCTGGTTCCTAAATTGCCCTGTATTTCCACATCAGCGATCAGGTCTGTATTGTTGGTAATCAGTAGATCTAGTAACGCTTTATTTCTAGATGGTGCGTCTACCATCTGACCCATGAAATTGTCCTGCAAGACATTTAGGAACTGGCAAGCCTTAGACGAATGCGTGGTTCCCTCCGCCCAGTCTATGTCTGGATAATTAAAATCCCCCATTATGATGACACTTCCCATCCTTGCTGCTAATCCAAATTGAGATAGGAGGGTCCACCTCTGCCTCCTCCCTCAGGTCAAGGGGCCTATAGCATACTCCCAGTATTATTTTCCCCTTAGCTTCATCCCTTTGGAGCTCTACCCATAAAGACTCCACCTTCTCCCTAGCTCCCTTAGTGATGTCTTCTCTCACATTCACTTGTACATTATTCTTGATATATAGACCTACCCCTCCCCCCTTTTTTACCCTCTCTATCCCTGCGATAAAGGAAATACCCTTGAATGGTTGCCACCCAATTATGAGATCTGTTGAACCAGGTCTCTGAAATTTCCACAAAATCCAAATCCCCCTCGTAGTTCACCCATTTTTCCACCAAGCTCCTAGCATTGGTGAACATGCCAAGTAGTTTAGACCGGTCGCATACTATCCTCCTATTAGGTGTTCCCAGATTGAAACTAGGACTTGTTACTATACTTACCTTGGGTTTATGTGCTTTAGTCAACCTACCACTAATGCCCCCAACACTACCCTCTGGAATATGTTCCGTGCTGACTATCTCTACCTCTGGACCCTCCCCCTCATCGCCTAGTTTAAAAACCCCTCTAACTTTTTGTCTTTCTTTACTCCCAGCAGATCTGCACCCTCCTCATTGAGGTGCAGTCCATCCCTTCTATAGTACTGCTGACCGCCTGAGAAGTTGGCCCAGTTTTCCTCCAGGAACCCAAACCCCTCCTTACTACACCAGCTCCTCAGCCACTTGTTTACTTCCCTAATTCTCCCTCTGCCTTTCTGGTGTGGCTCGAGGTACCGGTAGTATTCCTGAGAATACTACCTTGGAGGTCCTTTTCCTCAATTTAGCTCCCAAGTCCCTAAAATCGTTCTTTAGGACACTCCATCTGCCTCTGACTTTGTCATTGGTGCCAACGTACACCATGACAGCTGAGTCTTCCCCAGCCCCTCCCAGTAATCTGTCCACCAGATCCATAATGTGCCGAACATGAGCACCCGGTAGACAGCATACAGTTCGGCGCTTCATGTCTTTGTCACAGATTGCCCTCTCTGTCTTTCTAAGAATTGAGTCCCCTACCACCAGAATCTGTCTTTCCTTTCCCTTCGCTTCCCCCCACTCTCACTGGAGGAGTTTTTCCCCTGGCAGCTGGTAGAGTCCCTCAGCTCCAGCAGTGCTGGTCTCTGGTTTCAACAATGTCACTCAATGGAGCGTACTTATTGGGATGCTCCAGCCCTGGATCGGCCTCCCTGGAACTTCCCCCTCTACCCTTCCTGACTGTCACCCATCTACTCTTTTCTGGTGCCTGCACCTCTTTGTCTCCACCTGCCTCTGTGCCGGCCCCTGCCGGGTACGTTCCCGGCTCTCCTTTAGTATGGATGGTCTTCTCAGTGCTGACAGTTGCTTCCCTAGATTCAGAACCAGGGAAACAATGTGCTTACATTTTGCATAGCAATATTCAAGGAACGTATACATGCTGCAAGGTGTACACCGAGTCGCATCTCCATACCCGGCGGGCATTGTACCTACCAATTTCAATGAGGATTATACCCTGTCCAAATTACCTACCAACTAGCTTCCTGACACTAATTCTCAACAATACACTACACAGGTACTCAACAAGACAATATACAGGTACTCGCGGACCCACGTGCACTCGCACGTGTAAAAAAAAAATTCTATAAAATTAATTTGTGTACTGCGTTGCATGACTGCGCAATTACAAGTTAAAATAGCACAGTGCTGAATAGTAACTAATGGCCTGGTCATGAAGTGGATTACCAGGTTATGATTCACCTGCCAAATGATTGTTCCTATGAACGTTTATTGTACAAGCATAGCAGGTGGATTTTAATTTTTTTCCCTTCTTTTTTTTCATGCTTTGTTGTATCTCAGTGCTGCTGATCCCCTGCAACCTCTTTGAATTTGTGCAGCAATGGCGTTTCTCAAAGCTTTATTCCCAATGCTAACAACTGTGCATCAAGCCTGCATAATGTGTGTTGAAATGTCCACCTGAAGCCCATGAGACAAGGTGACAATGCAGGAGCACATTTGGGTGACAAACATAACGTTGTCACCCTATAGCAGAAAGGTAGGGCCTTCACGGCAGGACCACCAGGGATTTTTTTTAATGACAGGTGCAGATTAAAGCGTTGAAATCAACTTTTGGAATAACATTAACAATTTAAAGATTAAAGGTGAGATTTTAGCAATTGGGTTTACATCTCCTTTTTAAGACTAAAAGGCAATTAAAAATCCATAATCCTGTGCAGTGCTAACACTTGGCCAGGACAAATCACAATAGATAACAATCAAATGTTCATCTCATATCTTTTTTCTTTTTCCACTCTTCCTCAACGTCCAGGATCCTGGCAATGATGATGTCTGTTTAGATAAATGCAGTGACAGAGGTCACAGGTCATCTTCGCGTGCGTTCCTCCAGCTTGAATGCCGTTTGCACTGGAACATATTCCCTTTGAAGTCTGAGAAGACAGTCCATTTGGAATGAGGCCCTTCCCTGAGAGAAAGGAAGAGTCTCCCATTCCATTGTGGACAGCAGAGGCTTAGGAAGTGCCGGGCACTTCAGGATATGCCAAGAATAGTGTTGGCGTCTGGAGAGGAAGACAGCGGTGATAAGGTCCTGCGACTGGCAGCCGGCGTACCCACCTATCTGATCTAGTCTGCGCCGCTCATTGCCAGGAACTGCACAGCAGCATCAAACACCCATGTTTGTTTTTCTTGTGGTACAAATTCGCCTCATTAGTCTCTGTTTACATGGCAGCAGGAGCTGAAATGCCACGTCAAAACACGCCAGTTTAAAGTGAACCGATCAACCATTATAATTATTTAGAGCAGAACTTCAGCTCCCTCTTCCCTGAACTCCCCCTCGGATGTTTTTTCTTAACAAACAACCCATACATACAAACATGCGCCCAATACATACCCCCTCCCCAACCCAACCCCATTTCACAGAGTCCTTACTTTCCCCTTCTCGAACTTCCACACAGACCTCATATCCCTTCCTTTTTTTGAGTCCTCAGCCCCAACCCCCTGCCCCCCTTTTCACACATTGGAGTCCTCCGTAACCCCCACTTCCCCTACATTTTGGAGCCCCCCTCCCCCTTCACATCAGAGTCCTCAGCCCCAACCCCCTCCCCCCTTTTTACTCATTAGAATCCTCTGTAACCCCCACCCCCCCTTCATTTGTGCAGCCCCCCTCCCCTTTCACATCAGAGTCCCCAGCCCTAAACTTCTGCCCCCCTTTTTACACATTAGAGTCCTTGGTAACCCCCCACCTCCCCCTTCATTTTGGAGCCCCCCCTCCCCCTTTTACATCAGAATCCTCAGCCCCAACCCTCTGCCCCCCTTGTCACACATTAGATTCCTCTGTAAACCCAGCTTCCACCTTCATTTTGGAGCACCCCCCATCCCCCTTCACATCAGAGTTCTGAGCCCCAACCCCCTGCCCACCTTTTCACGCATTAGAGTCCTCAGTAAGCCCTCCCCTCCCCTTTCACATCAGAGTCCTCAGCCCTAACCCTCTGCCCCCCTTTTTATACATTAGAGTCCTTGGTAACCCCCCCCCCCTTCATTTTTGGAGCCCCCCTCCCCCTTCACTTCAAAGTCCTCAGCCCCAACCCCCTGCCCCCTTTTTGCGCAGAGTCCTCTGTAACCCCCCTCCAATTTGGAGCCCCCCCCCCCCCTTCGCCCCTTTTCATCTGAGTTCTCCACTTTCCCTCATCTTTTCACATCCTAGTCCTCATTAATTCCCCGCACACTGTTGGGCGCTATAAAAATACTGTGTAATGAAAAGCAAAAAGAGCTTAAAGTGACAGATTCTGGTATTTCTCTCAAAGAATGCAAATCATTCTCTGATTGGACAAGCTGGAGAGGCGAGCAAGGCAATTTGTATATGGTCCCCATGCCAAGCGGGTGACCCTCTGTGGCTACCATGCACTTGTGGTCATTGGGAAGAATTACCCGCTTACAGATAGCTAAAAAAAAAATCAATGGTGTTATTGGGAGTTTATCTGAGAGGCAGAAATTGCTCAGGGAACCCTAAGCAACCTCTGGAACCTTGGTTGAGAAACCCTGACTTAGACAGTAGGGTATTGCGAGATCTTTTTTCAACTACAGTAATAGATAAAATACTTCTGCTTTCCATCTGAGGAATATTTTTGTGTAACCCATTCTTGAAATCCCCCTTGCTGTCAGTAATCTAGGAACTGCATTTAGTATAGGCCAGCATTTCTCAACCTTTTTAACTTAAAGGAACCCTTGAAATAAATTTCCAGTCTCAGGGAACACCTGGTAATAGTTACTGTATCTACAGCTCACTGAACATTAGTGTTGTGGTCAGTGGGAAGAATACGCCTTACATTTGTGGCTAGTGGGAAGAATCACCTTCTTACATATAGTTAAAAAGGTCATTGTGTCAATAGAAATCTGAGAGGCAGACATCACCCCTTGCTCAGGGAATCCCTTAGCAACCTCTGGCGGATCCCTAGGCTTCCATGGAACCCTGGTTGAGAAAGGCTGCTATAAGCTATAGCAGTCTCTTTCAACCAGGGTGCCTTGAGGTTTCTTCAGGGGTGCCTTGGCAAGATGCCTAAAAATTGCCCACAAATTGTATACAAGCCGGCGTGTGGATGGAAGCCTACCTTTTTTAGTTACACAAAGTCATAGGTTTTCATTGTGCACCATTACAGCCTTCTACCTAATGGTGCCCTAACGACCAATTATTATTATACATGATTTATATAGCGCCAACAGTTTGCGCAGCGCTGTGGGGGGGGGGGGGTCGCAGCACAATTAGAATACAGTTCAATACAGAAGGGACAGGAGGGCCAATGGCATCATCATTTGATATGGAGGATGTCGGTCACCTGCACAGCATCCTTGTCTCCCCCTCTTCTTCCCCTCTCCAGCATTGGGGTCACATTAGCTGAGTGATGGAGAAAAACTGAGGGAGAAGAGAAACATTGGAATACTAGTCAGTACCAGTTTGCAGAAGTGTATTTGCTTTGGAAGAATAAATCGCCTCTAACGTCCTACATTTGTGGATGTAATTTTTAAAGGGTGCCTTCACTGAAAAAATATTGAGAAACACTGGGCTATATTTTATATTGTGTATTTCCAGTCCTTCCACTGAACCCATC
Organism: Aquarana catesbeiana; assembly: GCF_042186555.1. NCBI lineage: Eukaryota > Metazoa > Chordata > Amphibia > Anura > Ranidae > Aquarana > Aquarana catesbeiana. The sequence continues at coordinate 61,312,484 of NC_133324.1, read as the reverse complement.
CAAGTCAGTTTAGGATAGGGTTGCCACCTCATCCCTTTAACCTTCCTGGCGGTATGATTTTTGCGTCTCAAAGCGGTACAAATATTTTGCATAGAAATTTGGCGTTTTATATTGTAGGCCTGTAATTCTTAGCAATAACACACTTAGATCTGTCCACCAAGAGTCTAGTAGATATCCCGGGTACGATGAAGTCTGAAACACAAAATCATAAATTATAATATAATAAATATAAATTAAAAAAATAATATAATAATGAAATAAATTTCCCCACGATTCGCTATCGCTCAATTCTGCAACTATTCTAATTTACTATCGCTGTTTTCTAACTTGTCTAAAGCCACTTTTGACGTAAAGGGATACTTTTTGGTTGCTATGGACAATCTCAAGTTTCCAGGCAGAAAGAACAGTATATATAATATAAAACTGCATGCAGGGCACTGGACAAAGCACTGGGGACAAAAAGGGATGTGAAATAATTTCATACAGTACTGTAATCTGTAAGATTACAGTACTGTATGTGTTATGATTTTTGCATTTTTTTTTAATTTGCCACCAGGCTCCACCCCAGTGCGTCGCGACGCTCACAGGAAACAGAGCCCACCACAGAGCGGCTTCGGGCAAAGGACAGAGCCCGCAGACACCGCGGGGGGACATCGCAGGATCCTGGGGACAAGGTAAGTAACCTGCACCAGGATACTGAGATGTAATCCCGAGTGTGGCTCGGGGTTACCGCTAATTGTGCTGATATTTAACCCCAAGCCACACTCGGGAAAACCGTCAGGGAGGCTACACCTGAACACATATATGAGTTACACAGGTTCTGAGGCTAATTTAATGCAGATAAGGCACTAGGTGAGCTTAATTACCACCTCAATCAGCCACAGAACCTGTGTAATTCATATGTGTTCGGGTTTAAAGGGATGAGGTGGCAACCCTAGTTTAGGAATCCATGGATTACCTTTTCCCCCATTGCTTCTTCTTCCTCTCCCCACCAATGTCCCATCACGATTTCACTATTGCTGTATGTTTGCCTGTACCCTCATGTTCCTGCCTAACCTAGCTCCCTCCAAATGCAGTAATTAAGGCAAGAGGACACCTTCTGCCAAGGTAGTAGCATCTTGTAGACCTGGGTGTTGTAGAGGTATAGTTCCAATATTATTTTAGTGGCATACAGTTTCCTGATTAGCGTTAGGAAACAATCCACTGGCTCTATTCGCTGCCTTAGCTCTTAAAACTCATTAAAACCTATTATTGGATTGAGGGAAAGTAGCTGGGGACACATGTACTTCCAGTAAGTTTTAGCTATCTTGAGAACGAAAGCGAATAGCTGATTTCTGCAGGAGGTGATAATGTTGCTTTGGAAAAAGTAACACTTGTGTGTTGTGACAGTACGCGCCGCGTTGGACGTACACACAAACACTGACACTAAGGCCTGGGTCAGCGGTTCACACATAGTAACGCGGTTCCAATACTGAGACCCCATAACAAATTCTTCACAAGTGCATTTTTGTCTGTGTCACCAGGAAAGGGCTATCGGATAGCAGACAACTATGCAAGCTATTCAGTGCTTCCAGGAGGGGTGCCCAGGAATAAAGCAACAGGCTTGCTCGCTAGCAACACTGCTGGGCCTGTGTCACAGAGGCAAGACTCTTAGTGTAACCCTGGAGGACGAGGTCAGATCCTTTTTAAAGAAGCACTCCACTGAACATAAAAAAAAAACCAACACTTCAGTAGCTTCTAACCACAGAACTGTTTAGATCTCTAAATTGAACCTGTTAACAAATGTTGTCTTTGAAGTACGTAGGGCTTCTAATCAACTGATATCTGAAACCATATGGCCATAATAAACACAGTCTCTTTAATGGAACTTATTATCATGCATGCCAACACCCCTGGTAGATGGAAGCAGCTATAAAAAATTTCTTAGTGCTACTGATCACATCTAGCCTCTTTGAGCTTCTTCTTGTCTACATGCGCCATATTCACCATCATCTGCACACCATTGCTCTGGTCTGGCTTTCTGATAATGACGACAGTGGACCATGCCTGAGCATTGTGTGATTTGAGCCAATAGAGAAGAGGAGGAGTCCATTTGGTACTGGGTCCAGATCTTAACTCATGAGAAGAAGTGCCATTATTGCTGTTGAATAATATTTCAGCTTGTGCTAACCGCTCTGAATAAGGGTAGTTGTGGTCTGGTAAGCCCGCACCTTTATCATTTTTTTGGTGTTGGTGGATGTTGCTGGCACATCTTGAGAACAACAATTTGAAATGCTGCACGTGTAAATGGGACTTTCTTTGGTTTTGGGACTTTTTGATTCAACTTTGCATGGACACTTTCTTTCACATTTTGTTAATGTTTGCATTTAATATTTGCACTTTAGTCAGTTTTTCTTATGATTTAAGAAGAAATAATGTTTTTCTTTTTATTTTAGCCAAGTACATTTACTTTACAAAGAAACGCGGTCACCTAGTCTAATCAGGGCAAAGTAACAGTAATTTGGGAAAGCCAACTCCCTAACCAATCTATGCTTCCCTTTGTAGCACTCCCCTTGTCTCTCCATTCTCTGTCTGGGCTCCATGAATATAACAGCTGGAGAAGTTCAGGGGTAGTGGTGTCATCACTCCTTCTGTCATGTGCTTGGGCCTAGTGATTGTCTACTGGAAGGAAAGAGGTCACCTGCTTCCCATACCTAGAAATACCAGTATTTTTGTAGTGGTGAAGGTGGGTATTAAGTGGTTTGGATGTGGTCTTTATACAGACACTGTCACTGTACCATGAAAGGCAAGGTAACAATATATTTGTAAGATAACTGCGAGGCCAGAGGGCTCCGTGGTCTGTCTGTTTCGCCATTTCAGCCACCTCCATCACTGCACTATGGCTGGTAAATATAACACTTATCCATGGAAGATACCTTCTCTTCCATGGATGATCTACCCAGCTGTGAAAATGGTGAGGAGAAATTACAACAAGCACCTCCTTGTTCTGTGATATATGGATGACTGCTTGGACCTCAAGGGATATGGAGCCTGACAGATGTCCTCAAAGTTATGAAACAGCTGGTATGGAAGGTGCAGTCATTCAGCACAATGTGTCTACACTATAGGGAGATATATACTGTATATGTCCTGTCACAACTATTTTTTGAAAGTCTTGGATAGAATGGGAAAGGATCATAACCCCTGTGGGGGGGGGGGTGTATAAGACAAACCCTATACCACTCCAGATCGGTCCACCTCAGTACTAGCCTCCTTATCTTCTCCCACCAGAATGTGCTCGCCCGGTTCACAACCGTGAAGACTTGCAAGGAAAAAGATGGATGACCGCACGCTGCTGAATGGGAGATCCAAAAGCTCTCTATTTTTTATCAATCCATAGGTAAAAACATCACAGCCATACAGAGACCAGAGGAACTGCTGACACGCTTCGTAATGACTAAGCGCTTTTCAGCGTGAAAGACGTCAACAGTTGCACTGGTCTTCATGGCTGTGGTGTTTTTACCATGAATTGATACAAAAAGCTTTTGGATCTCCTATTCAGCAGTGTGCGGTCATCCTTCTTTTTCCATGTAAACCATTGTAGGGTTTTACTTTTTTCCCGGGACCCTGTTGGAGAGATTTCCCCTTACTTCCTGTCCGGCTTGGCAACACAGCGCACCACAAACTACAGTAGTACATTATCATGCATTGGTGTGTGCTGCAACACTTTTGCTTTGGGGATGCATTGTCTTAGTGTGTCGGGTTGTCTTTTATAAAGGAAAGGCACTACAATGCGCTAATACAAGTAACGTGCGTTAATGCGCATTGTGATAGCATGCACGTTACCACAATGCACTGCTCTCTAAAGCTGGAAGGAAAGATGTCTTCGGTTGGTCAGATCTTGTCTGGCTACCCTTTGCCTGTAGCCATCTTTAGAAAGTGCATGCTGGAGCATGTAGTCCTTGGCAGCTGATGGAACGATTTCTCTTTGCCCAGGCTTGCAGCTCTGATATAGAATTGTCTGGCTCCCTTTTCTTCCCCCATCCAGTGATTATCTCCTCCTCCAGACTGCATTCCTTCCCTCTCCACAGTCCTATCACTACATCCCACTGCCACTTCCTCAGGAATGTTATCTGAGATCGCACTCCATTTCTTTCCTCCCTTCACTTCATTATCAAGACATTGCCACTTTTTCCACCCCAAGGCTAATGATCCTGAGCTGCGCTATCTCCAGGACTGCTGCGTGTCACCTTTCACTCTACAACGCCAAGCTTCCATACGGGAGAGCCAACATACATAAGCAGGCCCCTATTCTCCAACCTCCATGTTGAGGTGTCTGTAAGCGAAAAGCACATCGAAACTCAAAAACAAGTTTACTGTATGGCAGTTTTCCTGTTCTTATATGAGGTGACCGCATTTATTTTTTTAAGGCTTTTTCTCTTCCCCTTTTTTTTCACCTGGTTATCCTCTGAATAACACATGTCCTGTCCCTATGCTTACTTTATTGTATTTATAGAGGGAACCATGGTTGCAGTGTTGAAAGAGGTGTGTGTGTGTGTGTGTGTGTGGTTTTTGCAGATTTATACTTGCCTAGGTGGATGCAGCATCGGTCTGGATGCGGCACCTGTCCCCCGCCGGCTCGAACACTGAGAACCGAGCAATCTAACACTGCTGATCGCTCGGTTCTCAGAGCTCCCCAAGCAGAGAGCTTGTGGCTGTCAGTTACCGCTCTCTGCTCTGCCCCCTCCTTGCTCACTGGAGCGCTAGGCTGTGGAGGGGGCGGGACCAGCCGGCTCAGGCTCTCAGTGGCTCGCTGAGAGCCTGAGCCGGGTGCCGGTCCAGGAATGTGGGCTGACCCCAATTCTGTGACATCAGCAGATAGCGGACTTCAGCCTGCCATCTGCTGAAAATGGGTCACAGGAATGCAGAATGAACTGCACTCCTGTGATCCACAGGAGAAGTACAGCCAAAGGAGCTTTTAATTATAATAAAATATTTTCCTTTTAGTTGCATTCGTCAGCTCTATGTTTTTAGTGACGAAAACTAAATGAAAATGCAATTTAAATTAAGTCAATTGACGAAAACTATGTCCAAAATCAATTCCAATTTTCGTCAACTGACGAAAATGTGAGGGAGGGATATTTACCCACCGGAACTTCCGCTTTTCTTTGAGCTCCTCCTGTCAAAGCTCCAGCCCTCTGACTCTATCGGCAAGCCGTATTGGCTGACAGGCGCAGGCTCCCATCAATCCTTTCCCTTTCCTATGCAGTTCCACACATTACACTCATTCACGCTATCTCTTTGGTGCCCTCTGCTGGCCCTTTCTAAATCGGCAACACCATTCCATCCCCTTCCTATAATGAGAGCACATTAAACTGTAAACATGTATTGCACTACCAAAAAGAATAAGTAGGGTGCATTAATTTGCAATGTGCAATAGCATTACAGCCAATAGAGTTTACAGGGTCAGAGTCCCAGTTCACACTGATGCGGTGTGGGGAACTGCATGTGACTCAGACAGAGATCACACCGCATTTCTGTTCAAATCACATGCTATTCTTTGCAGTGCAATTTGAGCCCATTTATTTCATATGGCTCAAATCGAGCTGCTGCCGGGTCAAAAAGGTGCATTCTCCTTTTTTTTTGCCGCACTGGAATCGGATAGCATTGGGTGTTCACAATCATGCGATACGATTCAGCCAATCGCATTTTTGCAAATAGTTTTTGGTGTGTCATTAACTTAACATTGACACCAGCGGCGGTTCGCATGAACGGAGGGCGATTGTGATGCGGTGAGGGAAACGCACAGGAATTGCTGCAAATCCCAGCACCAAAGCAGTGTAAATGGGGACTTAAAGTTGCACTTCTGTTTGTCATAAAGCAATACTTTTGTTTGTTTATGGAACTTGGTTTTATTTATAAAGACGTTGTATATCACCATGGCTAAGGTAACCATTCGCGCATCAGCGTTTTGAAGCTTGAAGCTACAAAATGCTGGAGGGAAAAAAAAATAAAAAATTCTCTATAGAGATGGCTCACCTCTCCACTCCATGTCCCTTGAAGCTCAAAAAAGTTCTGGAGCTTTTTTTGTAGCTCGAATCGGACAGATTTGAGCGTTTATGGTACGTTTTTACTCTCATAGAAATGAATGGAAGCGCGGCATTCGCGTGATTTTCTGCTTAAATTAAAATATTTAAAAAATAAAATAGTAATAACATATGAATAAATAAATGTAAAATAAATACATAAATAACTAAAAATCCTCATAAATAAAAAAAATTAACCCCAACCTGAAAAAATACTAAATAAATTATTATTAATAATAATACTAAAATAACAAACACCCAAACCCGCAAGTCGCGCAATAAAACGCGTGAAAAAATGCCGGAAAGCACGAACGCTACGCTCGGGTGTGAATGCAGCCTAAATCTGTGTCTGTAGTGCATGTTCAAACTTTAATAACATAAATAAAATGTTATTAGATTTTTACTGCAGGAGATATATAATGAGTTTGGCAGTTCTAAAGAAATGCCTAAAGGGTAAGTTCACCTTTACAGAAAATCTGGTGAACTTACACTGGACCCCCTTCACCATCACCCCTGCTCCTGCTATACCAGAGTCCCGTGATCTCCTGCTGTGAGACATCGGGTCGGCACTTTACCGGTCTGGGGATTTGAAATCCCCTCGGCTTTCTCTCTTCTTCTCCAGCGCTGACAGGATGGGCTAGCCAGGTCCTGATTGGTCAGCACCCACCGATTAGAATGCCTCCTATCCATACACGCTAAGAGGTACATTTAGGAGATTAAGCCGCAGAGATTTCAAATCCCCGGACCGGTAAAGTGGCGACCCGATCTCTCACAGTAGGTGATCGGGGGACTCCTGTATGGGATGGGGAAGGGGTCCAGTGTAAGTTCACCAGCCAATGACTGAGAGCGGTGATTGGATGCCGATTGGCAGACCTTTTTCGGTCATGCCCCTTTGACAGCAATAGGACAGGCTGCCGTTGAATTGGTCCAAATGCCGTGTGCCGCCCCCCTCTCCAGGCCACCCCCTATATGCAATGGATAGATTCATGCATAGCATGAATCTATCCACAGCCGCCACTGCCACCCCCTATTCATGCATCCGGCCCCTTTCAGGGCAACGGACGCATGAATTACAGCAGTGGGGTTTTTTTTTTTAAGCACCTGATTAGAGCCAGAGGCTCTAATAGGCTTCAAAATAGGGTGGGCTCGGGTCGCAGAGAATGCGAATGGAGCCCACCCAGATGTGTTACGACAACTAATGAATATTCGCTGTTGAAACATTGATCCTCAATCCAGGCAATCAGAAGCAGGTGTGAGACCCGTTTTCCGATTGGCCGAAAAGAGAAGACTCCCGATTGGCCCGCCAAGGAGGGAGGAAACGGAAGCTGCCGTTGCCGTGATGACCCATGGAGAGCAGGGGAACGGGAAGCCGCCAGTGATGGGGTAAGTGCTACCAGGGAAGTGGCATACTGTTTGCCCCCCCCCCCCCCAAAAAAAAAAATTGCACTGGCCAAATGTCAGCTGGTTTCTGTTGAACTGCCCAATATTTGACCAGTGTGTACGGGGCTTTACTCCTGTCACTTTCTCAAGCACTTGCTATCTTTCATGAGCCTTCTTCAGAAGCCGGCCGGACCGGCTGCCATACACACAGGTTGAATGTCAGCTGGTTTCTATTGAATCGGGTTTAAGTGATTTTATTGCCAAAAATTGCTCTGGACCCAAACTGGGTAGGCAACAGAGGGGGCAAAAAAAAAAACTAAATATAAAAAGACTAATGCAGCCACCACATTTAATGATTGGTAAGCTGAAATACATTCAATCTTTGGTGTTGGGGTTAATACGGCTTTAAATGACAACTTTTGCTCATTTAATAGGCTTTTAACTGAAATATTAAAATTGCTTCATCTTGGATGGAGTGGTCAAAGATTGTACCACTCTCTTGTAGAAAGATTTCCCCTCACTTCCTGTCCTGCTGACAATGTTTTACCAAACGGGAAGCGCATGTAGCACGAGTTCCTATCATAACTTTTCAAATCTTATCCATTCCGGTAAGTAGTTATTACACGTTCAGATCAGTCAAGGCAGAATCTGTGTGTGGCTGGCTTAGGAGCAGTCAGTGTATGTGGATATCCATCCATAATAATAATTATTATTTTAACTGAATACGGTGTGATTTTCTCCAGAACATATTAGAAATAACTGACATCACTCAGGGCCTACAGCTGTCACTATTCTGTACCCATATAGACGCATATTCCGCACCTTGCAGACTGGCTTATTGTTCATTTCTAAAGAAAAAGAAACGATCGGGTGTTCTGGCTGACGGATGACTGGCGCTCTCCAGCCTAGAGAATCGAACGAGTACCAAAGTATTTCTGCTGCATAAATAAATCCATTGGACATGACGTGATGGTAATATCGGAAGACGTGACCTCATAGCCGCTCTGTGCTCTGTGCCGAACCAATAGGAAGACTTTCTATCTGAGCCCCGCGGCTCCTGCAGTTGCCATGTTTAATACCGCTAATGACAGGCATTTAAACAGTGGAGATTGAGGTGTGAAGTCAAGAATAACTAAAAACCAATCCGGCCCGGGTCTGCTTCACATGCACGCCAGATGTACGCAGGGTGAGCGCACAGCGCCTGTTCACAGTAGGGCTGACAAGTAAATATTTAAAGTTATTACACAGGTCTCTGGATTGAGACCAACGAGTGCAGAGTCAATGTAACCCTTTGTGTAGAGAACGGACTTCAGGCAGGTAGCAGAGCCTTCATCCAGCATGCCTTTCTTCTGAAGAGTCCAAACACTTAAAAAGGCAGAGTGAGTATCTGCTGTGCATCAGCCAATGCTATTCATCAGGGTGGGGAGATCCCACCATTTTGGCCCCAATGTTGTTCTCTACCATCTTTAAGTACATTAGTGGTCCTCGTTAAATAAGGTGTGAGCCCGGTTGTTAAGGGCAGCACTGACACTTAATCTCTTGCATACTATGCTGGAAGCTTAGTAATATTCTTGAGAATTTTCCATAGCTTTTGGCCCCCAAAAATGATTCACAAATCAGGTGAGGGGTCTGTGTTGGTTACCTATACATATACCGCATGACCAAAGTTCATGGACTGTTGACTATGGACATTAATATAGAGTTGGGGCTGCAACTTCATTCTTCAGGGAAGGCTTTCCACAAGAGTTTGGAGTGCGTCTGCGGGGATTTGTCTCCATTCAGCCTAAAGAGGAATTTGTGAGGTCAAGTAAAGATGTGGGATGAGAGGACCTGGCTTGTAATCAGTGGTCCAATTCATCCCAAAGGTATTCAGTAGGTTGGAGGTGTGCAGGCCACTCGAGTTCCTTCATACCAATCTCAAATCGTGTCTTTATGGAGCTGGCTTTGTACACAGTCATGGTGGAACAGAAGGGCCTTCCCCAAAATTACGACAAGGTCGGAAGTGCACAATTCTCTAAAATATCTTTATATTCTGTAGCATTAACAGTACCCTTTACTAGAAACACCAGAGCTCAGTAATTTGAGGGATGTTCATATACATTTGGCCATGTGCTAGAACGTTCTTTAAAAGATCTGCAATAGGCTCTTTATGATTGTAACTGTTCTTCTCTCTTTTGATTGAATTGCTTTAGAATGGTGGTGGGTGGGCAACAAGCGTTTGAAGTGGAGGCATACCTAATCCCATAAAATCTTATAGATGTTTTAAATGGTAATTGGAAATTGATTTTCAGTACTTTTAAGTGGAAGAAAAGCCTAAGGCCCCTTTCCCATGGGCTGTCCGATCAGGTCCTCCTGTCAGTTTTTCAGGCGGACCTGATCGGACCCTCCATTCTGCTCTGTGGAGCGGCGGATGTCAGCAGTGACATGTCTGCTGACATCCGCCGCTATCTGATCCGATCCTGTCCACCAAATCAAGACAGATGGTGGTCCTATTCTCCATCTATCCATGCGGATTGAATATGATCGGATAAAAAACGACAGACGCTCTGTTTTCACCCGATTTCCTCATAGAGCAGAGCGGAATTGTGTCCGTCTCCGCTCTGCACAATGAGCGGAGACGGACCTGTCATCCACCTGCTTAGCGGGGATCAGCAGAGCGATCCCCCGCTAAGCAAGCGGAGTCTGCCAAACTGAGGCATCCATGTGAAAAGGGCCTAACTCCAACTATTCCTTCGCCCTCCTCCTACCTTTCCTGTATACCCTGTATAAAAAAAATTATCTGTATACTTACCTCTTTTTAATCCAATCAGATCACCTGATCCTGCAGCCCAGTCATTGTTGGCGCTCTCCCTTCTTCCCTGCAGCAGCTGCTCACTGACACAGGATAGCCTGAGCTGCGGGATCAAATGACCGAACTGGAGAGCATTAAAGCAGAGCTCCACTCAAAAGGGGAAGCTCCGCCCGTTCGCACCCTCCCCCTCTCCACTGTCATATTTGCCACTTTTTGGGGGGAGTGGATACCTGTCAAAACCAGGTACCCGCTCCCACTTCTGGATAAGATTGCCGCACGGCAATCTACGCAATTTCTGACCTCCCCAGCTGCCTTCTGGGAGACACACAGGTCCCAGAAAACAGCGGGACTATTCAGAAGCGTGACTCCCGCATGCGCAGTAGGAAACAGACTATAAAGCCGCGAGGCTTCCCTTAGTGAAGATGCCGGCGCATGCACCCAAAGCCGATGGACGAATCGGCTAGAGGTGCCGAAATTGCAGGATACCTGGACAGGTAAGTGTCCTTATATTAAAAGTCAGCAGTTATAATATTTGTTTTAAGAATAGTTTGTGTTGGGCTTTTCTTCCACTTAAAATCATTAAAGGATAAGTTCACCTTTGGGAACACGTTACATGTCCCAGCCGTTTTTAGGGTGGAAAATGTAACCTGTTCCCAATGCTGCTGATCGCTGGTGCAGTGCTTCACAGGCTCCAAAAAATAATAATAATAATTGCACATTTTTTAACCTGCAAAAAAATGTGCATTTATAAAAAAAAAAAATGAAACGTGAACTTATCCTTTAACTTTGATTAACGTAATACCTGGTGATCCTGTGACTTGGTAATCTAAAATGTCATTATATATATATATCAATCACATTACACACAGCTTTAGTATATATGTCTTTTTATGTAATGTAAGAAACTAAACGGGACTCTCTTGTCAGTGTTTCCTCTCCGCAGGGGTGCAGTTCAGCTCTGTGAGCCGGCTTCTCCTCAGCTGGCTAACCTAATTGTTTGGTTATAAATCTGTCCCATCTACTTGTTGAAAAGTTGATAATTACAGCTGAGCTTCTGCCTGACATATGCTGAACACCAGCAGTACAAGCTCGCGCCTTGTCCTCCACATGTGTGCGAACACGGCAGGCGAGGTAAGAGGCTGCGAGGAGGCCGCATGCTGAGTGAGCTTTCCAGGTTCCAAGTGTACCGGTCGCTCCTGCATGACAAAGGCAGACATTTTTGCTGGCCAATTCCGAGAAGTCTGGAAACTTGTTTGAACTGCAGCTGAATTCTATAGATGCCTCTGATATCGTCTTCTTTAGATGTAGCAATAACTGTGCAGGGCCTACCGAAAATAGGAATTCTTATACTGAATACCATCATTACAGGCATTAACCCCGTACAGTTACCAGAACACAATATTTCTATAAAGGGCCTTTAAGAAGCATCTTCCATGGTGGTTTTCCTTAGAAGTCGTATCTGTGTGATGCAATAACTGTCACCAAAACACAGATAAACTGTCAAACTGTCTCATTCCGCGCAAGAGACATTACTGACCACATTTGGTTTTGCTGGTTTCCTCTTCTGCTCTTCGGCTCTAAACCGAAGTAAAAGTCCTTGTCACAAGTTCCTGTTATTTCGCACCATGCCTCCTCTGAAGTTCCTCTTTCTGATGTCTCGGCTGGTGGCGGTTAACTGATTTTGTCTGTTTGTGTTTTGCAGAAGGATTTCTCTGTTCGAGAAGAGCTGCACAAGTCAGATGTGGAGAGCTGGCTGGGTTTCATCACCTTCCTGTGTGAGGTGTTTGGCACCATGAGAAGCAGCGCCGGGGAGCCCTTCCGAGTCCTTGTGTGCCCCATCTATAGCTGCCTTAGAGAGGTAATGATCACCATTTTGTGTGGAGGTTATGGCTTGATTCCAGTGTTACTGAGGGAACCACCATGAGAAATTCCCATCGTTAAAGCAGAATTTAAGGAAAAAAATATTAGATCAATAAGAATAAAAAAAAAAACACACACACAATACTCTCCTTCAATCCAGAGCTGCTCCCCCTTCCCCACAGTAAGACCTTTCTGACACTAGATGTCATTCTGCCCACTTCTTGTGAGCCATAGGTGTCATGGACCCGCCTAATGGGGATGCGGTATAAGGCCGCCCTAAGCTCAGAATACTGAACAGTTTAAAGCTGGAATTCTGGTCCTACCTATATCTGACAAAGAACAACTGTGATCTCAAAATCAGCATGGTGGCTTAAATCCGTTGTCAACCATTACAAAACATGAGATGTAGTTAACATTTTTGTCTTGGGTCGTGGCTCAACCCATAGCAAGTCTGTAGATCCAAAAGCAAGGTACAATACCATACATGTTCTCCCATTCTCAGGCATAAACAGATGACTGGGGGGGGGTAAAGAAATTAGCCTGGCATGCAATGCCAAGGTATCAAACTTTGCATGAGGAGTGGAAAAAAAACTGGCTCACCACCTAAAAAAAGAGGCTCGTTTTTTCTTAAAATAAAGTTTCAGATGGCGTAATGTTAATTATGAAAGTGAAAAATAAATCATCTAATGCAATTCAGGGATCTGCACCCACTTCATCGGTGCGACCATATAACCATATTAGTACAGAGCCAAGTTCTAACATACGTATGCATAAATGCATGTATATTGTGCAGAAGATTTAGGGAAGGTGTGCGGAAATGCTGCAAAAGTAATAATATATGTTTTAATTGTTTATTTTTATCAATGTACAAAATTTTCAAAGTGAGCAAACAGAAGAAAAATCTCAATCAAATCAATATTTTGTATGACTACCCTTTGGCTTCAAACATCAATTCTTACACTTGCACAAAGTCAGGGAATTTTTAGGATTAGAGTCAGCTGTATCAATTGAACCAAGCATCAGTTTCATATGTAGGCTGAGAGACCGTCATTAACTGAAACAGAAACAGCTGTGTAGGAGGCTTATACTAGGGTCAGGAACAGCCAAATTCTGCTACTCAGGTGAGGTTGTGGAAGACGGTTTCGTGTCACAGGTCATACACCATGGCAAGACACAGCAACAAGACACAAGGTAGGTATACTGCATCAGCAAGGTCTCTCCCAGGCAAAGATGTCAAAGCAGACTGGGGTTTGAAGGTGTGATGTTCAAGATCAATGAAGAAGCACAAAGAAACAGGCAACTTTGAGGACCGTATACGCAGTGGTCAGCCAAGGAAACTTAAAGAAGGAGATGAAAGATACATCATGCTTACTTCCCTTTGACTTCAGAAGATGTCCAGCATTTCCTTCAGCACAGAACTGGCAGAAACCAGTTGGACCCAGGTACACCTATCTACTGTCTGGAGAAGTATGGCCAGAAGTGGTCTTTGTGGAAGAATTGAGGCTAAAAAGCCATACCTCCAACATGAAAACAAGGCTAAGCCACTCAACTATGCACGAAAACATAGGAACTGGGGTGCAGGAAAATGGCAGCAGGTGCTCTGGACTGATGAGTCAAAATTGTGAAATATTTGGCTGTAGCAAGAGGCAGTTTGTTGGGGGAGGGGCTGAAGAGCGCTGCAATAATAAGTGTCTGCAGGCAACAGTAAAGCATGGTGGAGGTTCCTTGCATGTTTGGGGGTGCATTTCTGCAAATGGAGTTGGAGATTTGGTCAGGATCAATGGTGCCCTTAGTGCTGAGAAATACAGGCAAATACTTATCCATCCTGCCATGCCATCAACCTGCCTGCCAGGTGCCTTCAAAAACTGGGTGCAAGTGTACCTAGAGGAATTGGTTCTGGTTTGAAGGCAAAGGGTGGACACAACAAATATTGATCTGATTTGGATTTCTCTTCTGTTCATTTACTTTCCATTTTTGTTAATTGATAAAAATAAACTATTGCCACTTCTATTTTTGAAAACATTCTTAACCACGTGCTGTCTGCCAACAGTACACTTATTGCTGGCAAGTAACTTTTCTAGGCACATGCACACTGTACGCCTCCCCTGGGGCGCGCAGTGGGTGTGCTGTGCAACCTTTGTGTCCACCTGATTGCGGTGCTCTGTATTGGGCCTCTGTGAGCAGCCCAGATACCATGTAATCACTGTGCTATCACATGTCATGAATGGAATCCATTCATGACATTGTTTACTACTGTGTGTGATCTGTGACCGGTCACCAGTGAGCACATGGTACCTGGGCCAATCACAGCACCCTGTACCATGTGATAGCTGTGGGCCAATCACAACACCCTGTACCATGTGATAGCTGTGGGCCAATCACTGTATCACAATTGTAAACAATGAGATATAAATGAAAGCCATTCATGACTGTTATTTATATACATACACACTGTGTATATATAGTCAGAACTTTGAAAATGGATAGATTTATCCTCTCCCTTTCTCATTGCAGCGGGAAGTTAGGGGAGATCTTCCAAACCGGGTTGAGTGTTCTTTTGACAACTGTCTTAGAGATGAATTCCCCTCAGGTTGAAGAAATGTTTTCACACTTCCTGCTGCATCTCTGCAACAGGATGTGAAAAGTAGTCTACCCAGCAGGTCAGGGGCTGCACAGGCCTACCTAAAGTAGACATTCAGCCTAAAATGTAAAATCTCTAAATCAACTTGCATCCACATTCTAACACTAACCTATCTAGCCCTGTAAAGAATAAATCACTATGCATACCTTTTCTAAACCCGCTCCGGTCCCATGCTGAGCTGTCAGCGGCGGCTTCTCTGTGGAGGCGGGTGCAGGAGAGGCAGCTGACAACAGAAGCCCCATAGTAACTCTATGGGTGACGTCACTTCCCAGGCATTTCCCAGCCGTTGTTGGCTGTGTCCTCTGCAGAGCTTCTGCCGATGGAGAGCGGACCAGAGCGGCTTCAGAAAAGGTATGTATAGCGATTTTTTTGCTTTACAGGGCTAGATAAGTTGGTCTTAGATTGTGGCTGCGAGAAGATTTAGAAAGTCTTAGGCTGAACTTCCACTTTAAGTGCGCAGTCCCATTCTTGTCATCTGGGATGCAGTGGCTGCATGGACACAGACACTGCTCCCAATTTAACATCCTTGTGGGTGCAGGTTCCCCGAACAGACAGTGTGCGCTTGGGGACCCACACTCACATGCGTGTCAGATTAGGAGCAGACCACATTAGGTCCCAGACCACAGAAATGGAACTGCCTGCACAGGGATGATTGGAACTTCTGGGCATCCTGTTCAGGCAAAACGCAGCCCTCACGCGGATGTGTGCTTAAAGAGGAGGTCCAGCCTGGGTGAAAAAAACTAAAAGTCAGCAGCTACAAATACTGTAGCTGCTAACTTTTAAAATTAGAGCACTTACCTTTCCAGGGAGCCCCCCCCCCCAATGTCGGCACCACAGCCGATCTTCGGATCAACTTCCGGGTGCTGCCGCTGCCATTCCTGGTAAGGGAACCAGGCAGTGAAGACTTTCGGCTTCACTCCTGGTTCCCTACGACGCATGCGCGCTGCACTTTCTAACTGGCCGAGCGGCGGGGAAGGAGGAGGGTGGTGGTGAACTTACGGGGGATCGGGCTCCGGAAGTGGGGAAGGTACCTGTCAAAAACAGGTCCCCCCATTCCCCCCTCCCCCCTGAAAGGTGCCAAATGTGACAGCAGAGGGGGGAGGAAGCGTATAAGCAAGAGTTCCACTTTTGGGTGGAACTCCGCTTTAAATAGGCCCGTGTGAACTAGGCCTAAGTATAATTGTGGCTAGTAGTAGGGAAAGGTTGTCTGTGACACATAAGGGAGATTCCCCATCCCTTCCTTATTCTTTTAACACAGATATATGCAAAATAGTTAAGAAAAAAAAGGGGGGGGGATCCCAGCACACTTTAGCTAGCTAGCAAAGAGAAAAGTGTAATATAGAGGCTTCTGTATACTGTTTATGCACGCACATTGTGAATTGGCTCTGTGTTTATATGGAGCTATTGTAGCCCTAACGAAGTGGGCAACACGTTGATATTAGGGATGCACCGATAGTTTTTTTTTTTTTATCGGCCAGTACGAGTACCAATCCTTTCGGTCAAGTACTTGCTGATACCAAGTAGCAATACTTCGCGGTGCGATTTGAATAGGCTCAAATGAATAGGCTCAAATCACACTGCAAAGAATCGCATGCAATTTGAACAAGAATATGGTGCAATTCCTGTCCGACTCTCATGCGGTTTCCTCCACCGCTCCTGTGTAAATCCAGGCTTGTCATAGCGATTTCAGCCTGGGTTCACACAGGGGCGGTGTGTTCGGACAGAAATTGCACTGTATTCCTGTTCAAATTGCGTGCAATTTGAGCTCATTCATTTTGTATGGGCGCGAATTGCACTGCAAAGTATTGGTTTCGGGTACTTGGGAGCATTTTTATGAGTACTCGTGAAAGTACTCGGTATCTGCACCGGTGCATCCCTAGTTGACACGTTTTCTTATAATAACCTGAATTATATTCTGCAGCATTATAGCTTCAGGGGTCTCACTGTGAGGAGGTAGTAGCCCCTTGAATTTAAAATGGTGCACCCATTTTTTCATTTTTCCTGTCTTACTGCAGTGATAGCAAGCCTTGGCACTCCAGATGTTTTGGAACTACATTTCCCATGATGCTCATGCACTCTGCAGTGTAGTTGAGCATCATGGGAAATGCAGTTCCAAAACATCTGGGGTGCCAAGGTTCGCCATCACTGTCATATAGCAAAGCTGCCAATGGCTTCCCAGGCAGTGCATATCCGAGCCATTAACAATTTCCAAGTCTGCTGAAAATGTGAAATCCCAGACGGCCAGATCTGCAGGTATGTGGAAGTTTCAGATGCAGAGAGGCCACCTACCCGAAGACATGTTGTTTCTGCCTGGCACAGACTCGGAGCATTGGCCGGGTTCTAGGGATACAAGCTTGCTGATGCTTTCTCTCACATTCTTATCTCTTCGGAAGATTCTGACTTGTCTCACGCTGATGACCCCATCAGTTATCTGCTACTGGAAACTGATCAGATTCCTTTATTTCCATCTCCGGGTGACATGACTTCTACATTCGTTTCCTTCAGCTTCTGCAGCATGCATTGCTTTTCCTTCAAGCTTCTGTCTTGCTTAGCGGGTTCCTTTTTTTCCATAGGATAGAACACAAAGCTGCTGCCTGGATATAGTAGAGTCCTTTTGCAGAGAGCAGGGCCACTTCTTAGGAGGATGGAAATATAAGCCCAAACTTAGTAAAATTCATGTAATCCCAAACACTTAAATCTAAAAAATATTTTTAAAAAAATATAGTATTAATGTTTGGTTGTCATTTCTAAAGTAGTATTTCAGTTATCAAGATTTGCAGATGCCATTCAGGACTTTTCAGGCTCTTCCTGTTATAGGGGGACAACACTCTATTCCTGTTACTGCATTGTCACCGTCACACAAAGTTTGATGGAGACTACATGTCACTTTTTTGACACAAATTCCGCACACGTGGTCCACTGTTGTCCCCCGCCCTGAGAAATGCCATGCAGCCGTCGCTAGAGTGCATGTAAATGGGAAGTGGCTGCAAAAAGAGTGCAGGAGATCGGCAAGACTGGGATGCAACAAACCATGGAACGACAACCCTTTTTTATAGTGCAACTCTGCATTTATGTGCTGTAGGAAGCCTTGTCATTCAGTGAGAGTTTATATCTACATTAAAGCCTTAGTGTAGCTAAAATAAAAAACAGAAACAACACAAGGGTCATCAAAGAAAAAGAACCTCTGCTCCAGGTGTATAGAGATAAGGCTGATTGGAGTATCTTGCAGAGTGCTAGCCTCGGCCCGCCTCTGTGGGAAACTTGGAAAGAAGAAATTTGGAAGAAAAAGAAATACAGCTTGTGCTTAATCATAATGATTAAGCACAAGCTGTATGTGTGAAACAGGTCTACATGACCACAGTTTTGGTGTCTTTGGTGTTATCTTTGTGAAACACAATTAAAGGCAATCGGAAGTTCTGGATGTGCAGCCATTTCTTTCTTCTTTCCAACACAAGGGTCATAACTTAGTCAGTAGGATGTGTCCCTTGTGCTGATTCTATTTTCTAGTATAAATCCCCCTCCTCCCATGCCCACACCCCCGCAACTTCAGTTTTCCGGTGCGGCAGGGGGGTTAATACCACTAAGTGGCTGTCACAACCTCTTGTTAAGACTATGCCCACCCTTACTACCCAGCTCTGCCATTCATAGAAACCGTACTACAGTATGTATGAATAAAACATGATCTCCAAATAAAGGATGGGCAAATGATTGGTAGATCTTCCCCCTACATTCTTTGGTTGTGTTTCATTCATAGAAGCTGTAGTACGGCTTCTATAAATAGTGGAGCTGGGAGGAAGTGGTGGGCATAGTCGGGCACTATTAATAAAAGCCTGTGACTGCTTCTTAAAGCAGAGCGGGGAAGTTCCGCTTTAAGGCCTCCTCCCTTGCCCCTGTTTCTGAAATGGAACTTTTGGGAAGGAGGAGGGGGGGTAACCGATTTCGACAGGTACCCGCCACAACTTCTGCTCCAACCGCCTAGGTGATCTGAAGCAGAAGTTCTGCCCCCTCCCTCCCGCAGTCTTCTGGGACACGTGACAGGTCCCAGAAGACTGCGGGACCATTCACAGCGTGCAGCGCCGCTCCTGCATGTGCAGTGGGCACCCTGCTATGAAGCCGCAAGCTGTCACAGCCGGGTGCCCATAGTGAAGATTCCGGGACGAGAGGACACAGTGTGAAACAGCTGGGCCGGGCACATCGCTGGATCATGGGACAGGTGAGTGGCTGTTTGTTAACAGTCAGCAGCTACAGTTTTTGTAGCTGCTGGCTTTTAATTTTTATATAGGGCACTGGAGCTCTGCTTTAAGCCTGGCAATACATGGATGAAAATTCAGGCAGTTCAGCAGGGACTGGATTGGCACCCTGGTTGTACACAAGCTGATCTATCAGTAGACTTGTGTACAACCAGCCTGTCGGGCTTTTCCCGAATGATAAGTGCTGCCGGCTATAGCCAGCAATACTAATAATTGTGTTCTGTCAGCAGGGAAGGCTCCCCACCGGCAGAACACAATAGCCTTTAGGAGGGATTCCCCCTGTCGATGAGGGAATCAAGCAATTTTCTTTCCTTCCACCCATGGTGGAAGGAAAGAAAATTGCGTAATCTTTGGCCTGCCTTAGTTGTATTAATGCCCACTGCACTGGATGATTGGGCAGCTGGCATGGACTAAGAAAAATTTCTACTAATGGAAGAGGAATCAGCACAATGGATATATTCTAGTGACTGTAAGTTATGTCCCTTGTGTTGATTTTTCTGTTTTTTTTTGTTTTTTTTATTTTAGTTGCACTTAGGCTTTAGTTTGTATGCATTTGTATAAAGCTGGCATGTTCTAATTAATTGTCATATCAATCCGTGTGCCGAAAAAAAGAACAGTCCAATGTCTGTGCCACAGCCTGTAACTTACCTAAAAGTACAACTATAACTATTTAATTTCTGTGTGTATCCCTGCTTTGGGAAAGTTTTACCTCCAGTCCCATGAACACATAACCCAACCCTTCCCTACTTTATCAATGCCCAGTCAGAGACGTGACGACACATACAGGTACTTGGCTAAGCTATGTGAAAGTATATTCATGTAAGAATCCATAACTGGATTACATGTCGGCTTTTTATATCTGCCGGGACCCCAACAGTAAATATGCTGAGAATTAACATTTTCTAGCATTCACCTCTCTTCTTTATTATACATTACATGTGTTTGTTTTTTCCTCTGCATTTACATGCACATCAAGATAATAAGCAAAAGTTGGGGCTGTGGTGGTGTGCTCACTGTCATCCACACTCTTCTCCTGTACATACTGCCCACTGTCATACCCTCCACACTCCTCTCCTGTACATACTGCCCACTGTCATACCCTCCACACTCCTCTCCTGTACATACTGCCCACTGTCATACCCTCCACACTCCACTCCTGTACATACTGCCCACTGTCATACCCTCCACACTCCTCTCCTGTACATACTGCCCACTGTCATACCCTCCACACTCCACTCCTGTACATACTGCCCACTGTCATACCCTCCACACTCCTCTCCTGTACATACTGCCCACTGTCATACCCTCCACACTCCTCTCCTGTGCATACTGCTCGTTGTCATACCTTCCAAATTCCTCTCCTGTACATACTGCTCACTGTCATACACTCCTCTCCTGTACATACTGCCCACTGTCATACACTCCTCTCCTGTACATACTGCCCACTGTCATATCCTCCACACTCTTCTGTACATACTGCCCACTGTTATACCCTCCATATTCCTCTCCCTCATCTGCACTTTCATAAACTCCTCTACTGTGCATAGTGCTGCCTGTCATATCATCCACGTTCCTGTCCTGTGCATACTGCCCACTGTTATACCCTCCATATTCCTCTCCCTCATATGCACATACTTCCCACTTTTATACCATCCATACTCCTCCATTATGCCTCTTACCCACAAAAACAGTTCTTTAAATTTAAAACAGTCTGATCCCCCAAAGGTCCCTTGCCTTCTTGGTGCCGGTCTTCAGGTGGCCTCTTTCACACGAGCGGACCGATTGAGTTTTTTTAGGTGGACCCGATCGGACCCTCCATGAAGTGATGGATGTCAATGGACCTGTGTCCATTAACACCTGCCGACATCCAATCCCGTCCGCTAAAAACAGATCGGATGGAAACTGAGAGGTCTGCTGCTTCTTCTCCTTCACTGTCCAATCACAGGCTCGGAGATGGGGAGGAGACCTGTGAGTGTTGTTTATAACTAGACTCTTGACAACTCTATGGATATCTAACTTTCTGTGTCACTTTTCTGTCTTCCCAGCTGTTACAGTCTTATGACGTGAAGGAAGATGCAGTCCTGTGCTGTTCTATGGAGGTGAGCCACAAACCCCATGTTGTCCTCATCACTGTGTACGATATCACCGTAGATTGATGTATTGTCATATGTACTACACTGGACACAAATCCCGACTGGATTGCTATGTACATGTATGCGTATGTAGAATTATCACTTTTTTGGTGGGCTTGGTCCATTTCATAACTGAGATTTTACATAATTTCCTAAACTTTAAACAACCAACGCCGCATTTGAAAATAAAAGAATTGGGTAGGGAGGACACAGGTGTAGCCCTCATTTATGGATACCCAAATAGACATAAGACCCCAAATCGCAGGACATGTGAAATTCAATGTATGTCTAAATGAGATGTGCCTACTGACACTATAGAAGTTGCTGCGACTTCAGAAAAGGTTCCTGCACTACTTTGGTCCGACTTTTGATGCGACTTTGGTCCAGAGGATGTAAAATCAGATCAAAGTCGCACCAAAAGTCACGTCAAAGTCGCACTGTAAAGTCGCAATACAAGTCATCTCGCAAGTGTGAAAGGAGCCTTATAGAGCTGAGCAAATTATTTTGCGACTAGCAGTATATCAAGGCACAGCAGCGGAATCAAACTCGTTACGGGCAACTGGAAATTCTCCTGGACGATCTCTTCTGTTAACGATTTGTGGAGATTCCCTTCTGTTGGGTTTCCTGAAAATGTATCTAAAGCCAAAACTTTTTACAATAAGGACTCCTTTTCCAGTGGCAAGTATCTCTGCCCTTTTCTTTGGATTACCTCTCACTTCTTGTTGTGACTCCATGGCAGAAAATGAAGAGAAATCTCTTCAGACACGTTCTGCTTTGGTCTCTGAAGAGTAATCTGCACTTGGATCGCTCTTCAGAGAGCATTTGACAGATAGTAAGGAGGCTATCTATCTATCTATGGAGTTAACTGGAGGATGTAAAATCTGATGTGGCTCTGCATAGAAATCAATCAGCTTCCAGGTTTTATTGTCAAAGCTTAATTGAACAAGCTGAAGTTTGAATATGATTGGCTACCATGCACATCTGCACCAGATTTTGCACTCTTAGGTCTAAGTACCATATTTATCGTCATATAACACGCACTTTTTCCATGGCCATTCACTATATGAAAAATCTGCCGAACCCATTTTTGAAAAACGAATTCAGCCGTGAGAGCAAAGGATAGTGCCATCATGTAATGACCAATAAATCGTTCAGTCGACATAAATGAATGCATTTTTTACATATACCTAGTGCAGACAGTTCAGACGGGAAACACATTAACCTTTCAATTTATCGTTCATTCGGCAGAAAATTTCCAAACTTGTCCTTTGTTTTTTTTCGGCTCAAAAACGTCCCAACGATTATGGATTTTGTGCCCATTAAATGGTCGAAAAACGAACAAACTATCTAAATGACGGACTTTTTGGCCGATTTTTCGTATAGTGTATGGGCCAGCATAACACAAGGTAATTATCTCTGGTGTGTATCTGGCATTCAGGGCCAGCTAAAGTCTGGGGACAATGGTCTTTGTTTTTAAAGCATACAACCTTTTAACCTTTCCTCTGCCAACAGCTGCACAGCACCGGGCGCCTGCTGGAGGAACAGCTGCCTGAAATGATGTCCGACCTCCTGGCCATCGTGCGGGACAAGATGCTGTGCCCTTCCGAGTCCATGCTGACACGGTCCCTGTTGCTGGAGGTCATCGAGCTGCACGCCAACAATTGGAACCCGCTGATGCCAAGCATCACTCAGTACTACAACAAGACCATACAGAAACTCACAGGCTGAACGGTGACCCCCGGAGAGAGGGGGAGGAACTGCCCACAGGAAACATAACTAGGGTAGAGGGGAGATGTTTGCCACCCTTTGCGTATGCCGGGATGTATTTTAAAGACTGGACACGCCATCGGTGAAGAAGAAGCGACACGTGTTCCTAAACAGCATGCTTGAAAACTTATTGACAAGGGAGGAGGGGGGGCGGGGGGGGTGACAGCCTACTTTTCAGTCCAGTCTTTTACTACAAAACAACCCCCCCCCCCCCTTCCTCCTCTATGTCATTGCATATTGTATAAGCCTTGGCACACGCACCAGAACACGGTCACTGTAGGTGCCATGGATATGTATGTTAAATGGCAAATGCCTGCTATTGTTTACACACACAGAGAGGGCTTGCACTGGGCAGTTGGCAGGAAGGCTTTTTTTATTATTATTTGTTTTGTTGTTTTTTTTTTTTTTTCTTTTTTAGGGAGATTTCTCAGGTGGAGAGAGGCATACACACGTATTGACCCATTACCACCATTGTAACTGGGAAGTTGGCGCATTCACGGCCTTGAATACGCAGCTTTTGACGCCATGTTAGGATCGGCGTTGGGCGACCCTGGCCCTGCAGCTGATCGAGTCCCATTGGTGCTGTGCACAGACCGGCAGCCACAGTTGGGGGGAGGGTACAGGTGCCCCCAGCCTTAAATTAGGACATTGCACGGGTTGAGTTTAATTGCACTCTTTATAGTTCCGCCATTTTGCTTTTAATAGCTTCTAAGGGAGCCACCAACAACGGACTGGTTCTGTATATTAGAGGACGTATTTCAGGCAGATGAGAAGCAAACTTTTATCTAGTTCCTATTTATATATAGTCTCCAAAAAACTACTACAGTTACTGTGACCTCTAGTCCTTTACAGTATTTGACAAGTCTTCATCCCTCTCGTTATGAGCACCCGCGCTGGCTGGTTCAAATGAGAGATGATCTGGAGTGCAGTCTCTACGCGTTTTTATACAGAGACAGGAAGTGATGTCACACATCAGAATTAAAGCAAGATATTTTTACAGATGAAGTTTTTTTTTTTTTTTTTTTTTTTTTTTTCCTTGGCGTTTTGGTTAGCGTGATGGATATTGGCGCTAAAATCTGCTCAGTTTGTTTAGGTTTTTTTCCTGGCCTGGAGGCATCCCTGGCAAACTGCAATGCAATATGTAGTCTCTGTTCTTGTATGCAGAAAGGTCTAAACAGCAGATTCTCTTGCTTTTGCATATAACTAGAAAAATATGATAAAGCATTAAAAAGATTGTTAAAACAGTCACTTATCAGTGATTTTGGATCTCATGTAGGTCCTTTGAAGCCTCTAGTGCAGTAAATGCATCTTTTTTGTGGGTTTTTTTTAACCTGGACTGCAGGCATTTAAAAAAAAAAAATATTCATTCAGTTCTGTATTATTCAGTGGGTTTTTTTAATGCAAGCAGTGTAGGTACTTGAACATGACTTGGTGTCAGCCTCCTGCAGTCCATTGTACAGCATAGCTCAGACTAGGGGAGGGAGAAGCAGCACTAGGAGTCGATTGGGTGTGCTGCATTGCAAGAAGCATTTTGATAGAAGAAGAGAGCAGAGCGACAGGTGAGGTCATCAGTGTGCTACCTCTTTTTCTTGTCTAGTCATAGGCTGGGGGGGGGCTGTAACTGTTACTTGCAGCAGAAGAAGACTCAGGTCTCCTGTCCTGTCCGACAGGACTGTGCTGTGTAAATCTCATCTCTGGATGGACACAGATGCACATCCTTTGGCAGGTAAAATAGCTACCTTTTTACTGCATGCATTCTGTCATCGTAGTTGGCTACTTGCCTGGAGTTCGGCATTAATCACTTGGTGATCTAAGAATGTGTGCAATCCATTTAAAACTCATCAATTAGGAGACACAACAATATAAAATGACGCACAACTATTTAAGCTACCTTT
Source organism: Aquarana catesbeiana (assembly GCF_042186555.1). Lineage (NCBI taxonomy): Eukaryota > Metazoa > Chordata > Amphibia > Anura > Ranidae > Aquarana > Aquarana catesbeiana. The sequence continues at coordinate 61,287,703 of NC_133324.1, read as the reverse complement.
ATCTTGTGTATCATCTGTGTCCTTGTTTCCCTGAAGTGTAGCACCGGGAGCCACTGGTGGTACGCATGCTTGCTGTTGGATAAACCATAGATAGCCTTGTAGAAGGCTATTGCTCCCCCTATGGTTGGCTCATCCTTACGGTGTTGGCTACCAGTATCGGGCACTAAGGGGGTACATGGTGATTACACCAGTGTGCTGGAATTGTCTGCTTCTGTGGTGCCTAGAGCCCTTTGGAGAGGATGGTGACCTCTTTGGGACAAGAGTCATATGTAGGAGGAATTGAACAGACAGGTTGGAAAACCTGCTCTGATCCACTAGTGTTTCTCCCCTGAGATGCAGAAAGTGGCACCGATAAGTGACCAGCATCACTCGTCTCTTTTTTTTTTTTTTTTTTTTCTGCTACATTATCACAAACCAGAATGTTTTGCCCTGAGGAAGAGTCTTGTTAAAAGACAGGTGAGCCATTTCCACTGCTCCATGTGCACTGTATGCAATGCAAGCGATTAAGAAAGCTTTTATTGCAGATTCTTTCCTGCTTCTTTTATGTAGATCTTGTTATCCTTGCCTGCATTACTAAGGATGTAAGGGTATGTCTGACCTGTAGTCAGATGATCAGGCTCAGTAATACAAAGCTGCAGCCCTCAGCATCTCCTTTTTAAGCTTACCTGTGTCATAGAAAGTATACCGCCAAAGACAAAACGATTTTGCAGGGTATGTTTGTGATTTGACTTCAAGTTCTATGCAGACTTCTGCAAACATGTAAACTGGAGGTAGGGCATTGTGTACACATACAGAGTATGATTGCCGTTGTAAGGCAGAGACATTAGACCTTTTTTTTTTTTTTCTTAGAGTTTTAGGAAATCTTAGCTGGCTATGGATTGAAGTGGGAAGAACAGTTGTAATTATTATATTTGATTATACAATATCTTGTGTAGCATTTATACATGTTGTATTTTATTTAATAAGAGAGGAAACTTGGACAGGTACACAGTGTTTGGATTCTTTTTCTGGCTTAAATGATGTGCCGCATGCGGTTGGTGGCGTAGCGATGCTGAAGAATTCCAGGTCACATCTCCGCTTCCTGCAGGCCAGTCAGGAAATGATGTCACTGCTGGGCCGTTTCCTTATTTACTTTCTCTATTGATCGTTGACTTAGTAAATCATCCCCGATGCTTATTAAACGTTGAATTCCAAAGACGAGAGGGGAAAGGCAGGGTGGCTTCCTGTCCTCTGCTCATTCTGAACTTTCTGGGAGTAGAAGGAAGTTTGATTTTGAAGTCCCAAGTCCCCCATCAAAGAGCATCAGGATGAGTGGCCCACATTCTTGGGCCGTGTATTAACGTTTGAAGAAATAACTTTGTCTTGGCGACCACAGCCAAGCCTTTTACTTTGAAGGACGTGTCTGAAACCTGAGCAGTTGCTCATAAAATTATAAAAACAGTGAAGGACGATTAACAAGTGCACAAAGTATGGCTATAGGCAAGCAGTTCGGTCATCTGGAGCGACGAATTGTATTTCTGAGCAAGAATTGCACATTATTAAGTCTGCCAGAGTCCTCCTCCCCAACACAGCTGACCTACTGATGTGACCCAAACAGTTACTTATTTGTTTAGAAATTTTCCTGGTATAAAATAAATGTGTGTGAAGTAGCCCTGTGGTTAACACAACATACATGTCAGACTCGAGGCATGCACACCCCGTGACATGACAGCTACAGTGGCCGACACAACCCCTCCACAGGCACTGACACAATGGCACAGACAGGACAGAGAAATCCTGAATACGGGGGGTCTGCTGTGGAGTGACACCATCACAGCACCGCCAGGTGCAGGCCAGTAAGGTGTCACCGATTAACTCCGCCCCCAGACAGCGCCACACACATACTTCACAGGACGAAATATTAATACAGACACACAACAGGTGTTAAATGGACAGCAGGGCCCCTTCCACAGTCACCAGGGATTGGGGCAGTGTTAATGGACAGCAGGGCTCCTCCCACAGTCACCAGGGATTGGGGCAGTGTTAATGGACAGCAGGGCCCCTCCCACAGTCACCAGCGATTGGGGCAGTGTTAATGGACAGCAGGGCCCCTCCCACAGTCACCAGGGATTGGGGCAGTGTTAATGGACAGCAGGGCCCCTCCCACAGTCACCAGGGATTGGGGCAGTGTTAATGGACAGCAGGGCCCCTCCCTCAGTCACCAGGGATTGGGGCAGTGTTAATGGACAGCAGGGCCCCTCCCACAGTCACCAGGGATTGGGGCAGTGTTAATGGACAGCAGGGCCCCTCCCACAGTCACCAGGGATTGGGGCAGTGTTAATAAACAGCAGGGCCCCTCCCACAGTCACCAGGGATTGGGGCACTGTTAATAAACAGCAGGGCCCCTCCCACAGTCACCAGGGATTGGGGCAGTGTTAATGGACAGCAGGGCCCCTCTCACAGTCACCAGGGATTGGGGCAGTGTTAATGGACAGCAGGGCCCCTCTCACAGTCACCAGGGATTGGGGCAGTGTTAATGGACAGCAGGGCCCCTCCCACAGTCACCAGGGATTGGAGCAGTGTTAATGGACAGCAGGGCCCCTCCCACAGTCACCAGGGATGGGGCAGTGTTAATGGACAGCAGGGCCCCTCCCACAGTCACCAGGGATTGGGGCAGTGTTAATGGACAGCAGGGCCCCTCCCACAGTTGTCAGAGAAGGCGTGCTAATGGAGAGCAGTCCCCTCCCACAGTCACCAGGGGGGCATAACTTTTCTATTAACTTACCTAGGCCATTCAAATTTCATATACTGGTAGAGTAATCTTCCCTCTATAGTAACTCTTCTTCTTTTTCATTGCAGCTAACAAAAATATTTCCAAGCAGAAGAAATGTGCGATCATTGAGTTTTTGATGAAGGAGGGTAGCAGGCTGTTTGACATCCATACAAGGCTACAGAATGTTTACGGAGAGGACACCATTGACTAGAGTCACCAGTGACAAGACATCGCTCCTGGTGTCCTCCCCATAAACATTCTGTAGCCTTCTGTGGATGTCAGACAGCCTGCATCCCTCCTTCATCAATAACTCAATGACTGCACATTGCTTCTGCTTGGTATCCATTTTGTTCCTGCAAAGAAGTAGAAGAGGAGTTACTAAAGAGGAAGAGTTACTCTAAGAAAATGTGAAATTTGAATGACCTATGTAAGTTAATAAAAAAAGTTTTGCTCACTTTTGCATTACTTTCGGTATATATATATATCAATATATCCATATAAATACACACACGCGCTCAATGTTGTTGTTTTAATATTCATTTGAGTCAACATGTTTTGTGCCTGTGTCGATGGGCAAATCCAGCGTTCATTTCTCTTTGAGTTCAGTTTAGGGATCAATCACTGATCATTGACGGGACTTGTATTGTGAGAGAAGCGGTTCCAAGGCAATCAAAAGGCCATCAACATAGACCCTAAGGCTAATCAAATTTGAAAGTACAGAACTATTCATGACGTTATGGCCCCTTTCACACGATCGGACCGTTCAGGTCCGCCTGTCAGTTTTGACGGCGGACCTGAACGGGCGATCCATGTTAGCCTATGGAGCGTCGGATGTCAGCGGAGACATGTCCGCTGACATCCGACCCCGTCCGATCCGCTAAAAGCAGACGTATGGCTCTACGTCCAGATCCGTCGCTGGCGGATCGGATCGGGTGAGATCTGACGAAAACGGACACGCTGTCCGTTTTCGTCCGATCCCTCCATAGGCGGCAGCGGCGCCTGACAAGCCCCTCCCCGCTCAGTGAGCAGAGAGAGACCTGTCATCCGCCGGCTCAGCGGAGATCAACGGACTGATCTCCCGCTGAGCCGGCGGACCGAGGCGGGCTCCGTAGAAACGGAGCCCGCCTCGTGTGAAAGGGGCCTATAACATTTTTCCTACATCAGTCTTTGCTATGTCCAAGCTGAAAAGCCCCACCTAAGTAACAAATTTGCCTTCTGATGGGCTTTTCCCATCTCAAGGGTTTGGTGAGTGATTTGGAGTTTGTTCCTTGCTTTGCTGGGGATCATAAAAGCTCTTGTGCTTTATGATTCTTTCACACTGTATATACTGGATCTTTTTATAGCTAATGTTGTGCTATTGGGCTGCTGTTTATTAAAAAAAACAGTCTTGCCAATACTCTTGAGTGATAGCTTGGAAAGTTCTGAAGGTTGACATGTCTATCGGGTGGTGTATGATGCAATCAGTCAGTTCTTAGTCTATTGCTTTGAATTTTTAATCCCAATAATCTCTGGACATTGAAAGCACACGTACAGGAGAATTTTCCCTTTTTTGTTGCACTGATCAGTCGTTTTTTTTTATTTAAAATGATCAGATCGAATAGATGGTTTGAGTAATTTGTGTGTTTAGCTACCTTTTACCACTGGAGTAAGTAATCAGAAATCAGATTTCTACAGCTCAGTCCGATTTAATGAAAGAACATTTCTGATTGGCTACTGAGTAATTGCACTCCAGTGATCTTTGCATTACGTTACTAAATAAAGCCAAGATAAAAGAACAACTTTCTAGGGATAAACCCACTATTATATATTTATTTCTGGGATTAGTTGTGGTTTTCTCCTTCACATGAAAGATTCTGCTGAAATTGAAAGCAGGTGTAATCTCTAGCAGGGCTGCCAGTAGGTAGACTGAAGTTTACTGGTAGTTCCAATGTTGCTGCCAACTGCGAACCTACTGGGGTTTCCATAGTACGGATAACTATTGACTGTTCTGGTAATACATCATACAGAACATTGAACTGGAATGTGCTGTAGACTGTATTGGTTGGCAGAGGAGTGTTATTGTAATATGTATGTTACTGAAGCCTACTGAGTCTGGCAGGGCTCACTAGGAGTGTAAAACGTTAGGTGTATGTGCGCTCTGTATTCCCGGAATTCACGGTACAGCAGAGTCTAGACTGATCTATTTCTTTTTTCCGTTGATAATTCAAAGAGGGCAGATCAGTTCTTTTTGAACGTTATTTGGCTGTTGTCCTTTCAAATGTTAAGGCGTTGTTAAGTATGGTCGTCAAGAAAGGGAATTCGTACTCTTATTAAATTGAATTAATAATTGCCCTGTCATACTCATGAACTCTATATGACAGTGGCTTTGCCCTTCTTGAGATGCTGAATCGTTAATAGGCCTGTTCTGTCACATGTTTTGAAATGGAACTAGTCTGATTACCCCATAAAGGTCACGTAGATCCTTGTTTGGACCCTCTAAGGAATTTGAGTCACTATTGGTCAGGTTCTGTCAAAGAACATGAAGTGACGGTGCTTTGCTGGCTCAATGACCCTCATACAACTTCTCTATGGATTTCTGAGTCAGCACTAGATTCCTTCAAAGAATTTTATACAACTGGTCATATTTCTTCAGGAAGGTAAATCACCATCAGTAGTCTGTTTCACGTAAGCGCACCAGGCTAGTCAGGATCTTTAGATTAGGTTGAATTTCAGTTAATTACCTTTCTTCCAAGCGAGAGAATCAATAATAGTCTTCTGTATAGTAGATGATAGCGTTTTTTTCTGTGAACATAAATCCGCCTTGTTCCCCTTGAATTTGAGGGAAACAAAGTGGACCATATATATGTACACAATGTAAAAAAAAAAATCAAGGATGATGGTCGATTCCCCTATATAAGGCCACATTTTGCCTAGATTGGCTGCAGTTTCATTCCTTTGCTGATTATAAGGCTATAGCCACATTCAAGGATAGATGGTCTTTTCTTGCCCATTTAACCTCTCGCATTTTAACTGTAAAACATTTGCCTTGTGTTCTTCATATTGTTGAATTTCTAGTGGACCTGAACTGTGGAAGCTGCATCCAAGAAAGGGCAACCAGCGGGGAAAGGACTAGTCATCAGTGTTGCCTGTAGGCTAAACTCTTTTCTACTTCTGACTTACCCCAATATCTTCTAAACTGATTCTTTGTGTAGAAGTGGCCATCTTGGTAGAGAAGCAAGGCTTTGCTTCCTCATGTCAGTCAGAACTTCCATCCTGATGAATGGTGAATGGTGGGGAAATGGTTTAGAAGCGAAAGGAGATATAGAGAAGAGAGCACAGATCCATAGAGTGAATAAACCAGAAGCAAGAAGATACTTACACTGAAGGTCCCAAGGGACAGGTTCCTCTCCAGAAAGGAGAACAGTGAGCAGCAAAGTAGTGACATCATCAAATCTCATATTACTAGCAGACAGAGTACATTTTAACTTGGCCAACTATTGTGTACATGACTTCCCTGCAGCCACCAGCTATTAGGGAAAATGATTGCATAGGTTGGAAGACTTTTATCACCCCAATAAGCCCATATCGGGAGGTTTTAGGGAGTATGGTCCCGAACTCTTAGCATGGTATAAACTGAAATAGTCCATCAGTCTGCCCTGTGACAAACGAACTGTAAAGAAACCTGAGGGTGAGCAGTTTGTGCCTAGATGTTGAACCATTTTCTATTGTCTGTGAGCATTGTTCTCATCGTTCACAATGACCTCAGATTAAACCTTTCATTTTTCTACTGTGCTCTCGAAAACACTGGATAATACTAGCAACCGAAACAATTTTTCCGTGCCCACTTTTTATTTGGCTGTATATACATGCCATCGTTATCGTTCCTCAGTGTCAGTGGGTTAAAGTTGATCAAACGTCTGAAATGAGTTCCTGTGATGAACCCACCCATTGTAAGGCAAAGACGAGACGTTTCCATTGTGTGGGAATCCATGTGTGTGTTGTGTCTTCAAAAACATTTACATTGAGACGGAATCTATAAATTATTCAGCTTGGTACTTTCTTCGGAAGAAAATTACCTGGAAATCATTAAAACCGCCGCGTTTTACAGCGAGCTTGTGTCCCCTATAGCCGCTCACGGCTACTCAGCAAGAACTGTTTATGAAATATTCAGCTCTAGCATGTGCCGCTAAAGGCATTGTGTGGGCAATAAATGCTTAACCCTACATCTTATGTCCACCTTTGTGGAGATGTTTGTTGCCTGACAGGCTGCGTGTTATTTGACCATTAAATCTGCATTTTGCTCATATATGCACAGACTAGGCTGTCTGAGGGAAACTGCGATCTGTAATGTCTGTAATCTGGTGGCTGAATTTAAAGAGAGACCCCAGACATCTGCGCAGTTGCTGTAAAGAGCAGCCGTCTAAACAGATCAAAACAACCAAGCCCGTGTCGACGATCTTAGCCAATCTGTTTGTCATTAAACTTTTATCTTCTGTGTCTATAGCTATGGGCACTTTAGAGCAGTGGTCTCCAAACTGCGTCCTGGGAACTGCGGCCTTCGCTTTCCTTTGTCTGCCCCTTGGGGCACTATTGCACCAAATGACACCAATGATGGGACACCATTTCTCCCATTGACACCATCGATGGCATTTTTCTTCCCATTGATACCAACAATGGGGTCTTATTTCCCCCCCCCCCTAATTAAAGGCAATAATGGGGCATTGTTTATGCCCATTGATGCCAGGGCATTTTCTACTCCCACTGGCCACAGTCTGGCCCCAATAAAGCCTGAAGGACAGTAAATTGGCCCTTTCCTTACAAAGTCTGGAGCCCCCTGCTTGAGAGCAACCTATCCTGGGAGAAATGTAGCTTGCTGTTGCTGACTTCTTCCAAAAATGCTACGTGCATGGCTATATCTAACATTATTACTTTGGATCACTGGCCCAAAACAAATGTGGATTAGTGAAGTCAAAGGCCATGATCAGCATAACAGCCAGGCCATGAGAGGTCAGGAGTGGCAGGCTCCATGTTAATTCAGTGCAGAACTCACAAAGTAGTTCCAGGAGATTGCAGGAAGGACTCCGTGTGAACATACCTTGATGGGAGGCTAGTACATGGCCAAGGCCTATGGACAGCAGATACGAAGAGCTCAGTCAAAGCTTGAGAATCTTAGTGGGGCAGGGCCACAGCTAGAGAATGGTACCAGCTCACCAGACAGGCAGGTCAAGATGAGTAATGACAGATCAACAATCCGTGCATCTCTGCACATTGCCAAACAATAGGATAGTCAGGATACACTGTATGTCCAGAGCCATTGAGAGATTCTTATTGTTGGGTCAAATAAACAAACATAACACTAACCAAGACAGCAGCCAAAGGCATGCTGGGTCAGCAGAGGAAGGGAGCATCCAGGTATGACAGGACAGTGTCGGGGCATCCTTCTCTAGCTCTTTGTGTTAATTGCACACACACACACACTCTTTTGTCCGCACCCCCTGAGTTGTGGTTGCATCATGGAAAATGGTGCTACTCAATATTCATGTATATGCACACTCTGGGTATATGGCCCTTCCACCGATTTATCCTGGTTCCTTGACTTGTATCTCACCTACATGCTACTCCAAAATCCCTCCACCCAAAATTGTGTGAACCATTTGGCCATAAAGAATTTGAGAAGTCAGCTGAAAGAAGTGCTATTACAGAATTCCCTTTGAGTGCACAGAACATCATGGTCTCCAACCAGTGAATTACAGTATAAAACATGCGTTGAGCTCATGCCTATATGATAGATGGCTGCCACATGAAGGTTTTTATTTTTGAAAACTTAGTTTGAGTTTAGCTCCAGTCAGAATGTGATCCCAAACCCAGGAAGTCCTGTTGTAGTATCAAGTGTCTTAATATTAACATGTCCGTCGGCTTTGTTTAATGTATATTTATGTCTTACTGTGCCAGTAACACTATGAAGCGACTTCTGGATTGTTTAGCTGCGTTTTTGTACAATATTATAAATATTCGTTGTTTGTAGAAATGGACAGGGATCTCTTATCCCAAACACTACAACACAGTCCCAAAATGTTGTGATGAAAGGACTGCGTTCTGCCAGGTTAGGGCCCAAAAAGTGAAATTCCCAAAGCCCAGTTAAGTTTTTCAGGTTTGTATCAACTAAGAACATTTCTGGTGCATCAAAACAAAAGGTGTGCAAAGTCTCACAGTTTATTTCTTTGGAAAAAAGTCACAGCTTGAGTAAAAAAGCCTGTTCCCTGCCAGAATATTGTAAAAAAAAAAAAAGGACCCTTGCTCTGTGTAGAAGCAGAGGTTCAATTTGAACCCCCTTTTGTTTTGATGCACCTAGAATGTATTTAGCTGGTTTAAACTAAAGTTCATTTGGGCTTTATTGTTTTGGCCACATTCACATATTTTAGGTACAGTACTCTGTGTGTTTTAGGCATCTTTTACATGTTACAGTTGATCTCCCTCACACATGTTTAACTGAACACAGTATCAAAGATATGTTCTTCTAACACAACACATCTAAAACATGCAGACGGGGCATTGGTCTACTAATAGTCATCAATCACTAGACTTGTGATTGCTCAAGTTTCGTACAAAAGATCATTCCACACCTTCTTTATTGTCAATTAGATGAAGATGAAGTTTTCGAAGGGAAAGGATCATCATAGGTGTCCCAACTACACGAGCACATGTACTGAGCCCATTTATCTAATTATTGAAAAATAGATGTGCAAAAAGATCATTCTTGAAGCCTAAAAAGGGTTGAAAAGTTACGACTCCATAGATCTTCTACCTGCCCTCGCCTGCTACATGGACGATGAAGGAGCCCACCATGTCTATTCTGCAGAGAATTACAAGAAGTTAATTTATAGACAGATTCATGTATTCTTGCCAACTGTATATAAAATTTATTATTTTTTTTTATTTTTGATGAATACATAACTACATTCAGTTGTGTTTTCTTATCTGCCTGGAGTTTCGCTTTAAAGCTTAACCCCAGCTCAAACTTCTTGTCTTTGTTTTTTGATGGCTGAAGGGTTCCCTTTGTACAGTAGGGGAGATTTCCCATTACTTCTCCAACGGATGTCAGGATAGGATGTAAGTGGAAATCTCAGATCGCTATAAGACACACAGATAGCAATGCAAACTTTTTTTTTTCTTTTTTCAGTGCAGTATATAAGGCTTAGAACCTGTGAGGTTTTTATTGCCGCCTGTGTCCTCATTGAGTATACAGTATAAGGGTTAGAATCTGTGAGGGTTTTTTTTTTCCATCTGTGTCCTCGTTAGGGAGAGGAGGAGATTTCAACTTTCTTCCTGTCTACCTGGTGGGTGTCCAGTATAACAGGAAGTGACAGAAGGTCCTGCCAAAGAGACGCATAGCATTTAAAGCCTGACAAAGGTCCCATCCCACTCCACATTTATCCATTTTAGGTTAAAGTTGTCATTTCTTCGACCTGATGGTAGCCCTGGACCTTGTATATGCTGCTTTTTCAGTAGTGGTCCAGTCAATCTGAATTTGAACTGCACTTGAAATTTGCAGAGAAATATGCACTACACGTCTTGACGTTTTTGTAATATTTACTGAATGCTGCATTCAGCATAGAGCTGGATAGGGTCTGTGTGATCTTTAGATTCCTCTACTGAGGTCCAACTCCTGCACACACAGGGAAATTCAGATCCAGATGGACCACCTGGATAAGTAAAAAAAAAAAAGGACCTTATGGAGGAGAAACGTTGGTTATGATAGGCTTCCTATTTCTGTTGCATGATATTTTAGAACTTATTTTCGTAACGTTTCCATCTGTGTCTTTTTGCTTTCTCCCCATCTGGTTGAATGATATTCCGATGACTGAGAACACCACCTGTGGGTTAAAGTGTATGTCGTTGCAAAATAAAATAAAAAATTGTATTCATTTGAAAAAATGCTGCAAGTGCAGAAAAATACCTGTTCTGTACGAGTTTTAGCAAGCTCCTAACTTCCTGTTTGTTCTGTCAACACAGTGCCTTTGCTGCACTAAAATCCCAAGTAGGGTTGTCTGCTCGGCCTGCTGAACTACAGAATTTCAGCCTGCTGCGCTTCAGAACTTCCCCCACCCTTCTGTGTCCCAGTCCACTTGCATGCATTGATTTCTTTCCTGGCAAAACAATTCTGCTGCCTTGGCTCCCAAGATCCTCCCAGCACACTGGAGTTGATTTACTAAAACTGGAGTGTCCAAAATTTGGTGCAGCTGTGCATGGTAGCCACTTAGCTTCTAACTTCAGCTTGTTCAATTAAGCTTTGACAAAAAACCTGGAACTTGGTCGGTGTCTATGCAGAGCTGCAAAAGATGTTGCACTCTCCAGTTTTAGTAAATCAACCCCTACGAGTAAGGAAAAGGCTCTTGGGAGATGTAGTTCTGGAGGGTGTGGCTACATGAATAAGAACTGAGATCCCAGCAGGTATTGTACAAGCCTGGTGATGACATGGTAAAAGCTGTTTATCACTACAGGAACAACGTTAGACAAAAAGAATGCTGGGACTTGATTTAGAGGAATTTGAGCAACGCCTGGCAAGAATAATGCCAAACTCCTAACGAGAAACCACTTCAGGTCTAAATGCTGGATTATTACAGTAAAATGTAGCAGAATTTTCTTTACACCTTTTAATTGAGAAGTGTTCCTATGACTTGTTTTCATTTTACACATGATCAGACGATTACCCTATTTACTGCACAACTGCAAAACCACTGTAACAGCTCAGCTGTGTGTTGTCCTGCCAAGTACACCATTTTATACATCCCATGCATTTTCTGATGCATATAATGTCTGGCAATGCCTGTTCAGTTATAGGCTTGGTTTGGTTCAGTTATTGGCTGTTTTCCATTTGCACAAAAAAAAAATCTTGTTAGCCACGGGTGATTGGTGGACAGTTTCCAAGAGGTTAGTACCTATACTAAAATAAAAAATGATCACACCAATTATTACCCTTGCTTGTTACCCAAACACACAAGGATTATCATAAATAAAGGTGACATTGTTCTCTTTTTTTTTTTAATGCAAATTTTATCTGTGGCCAACTCCAATCTGAATACTCTGTTATTTAAAAAATCCGTTGTGGTAATTTTACTTATCCTTTATACTATAACACTGCCAAAATCCCTAGAAAATAATTATTTCAAAGTATATATTGCAATTGTTTTTTTTTTTTTTTTTTTTTGTTTTTTTTGGATAGAATATGGAACGGTTAAAACGTCTGTGTTTATTGATGTCTATGTTGGTGGCATTTCCCTTTCCTCACCAGCGCCACCATCGCCACCACCACTGCCTTCATCATCACCTCCACCGCCTCCACCTATTTATCCTGGTGACAATTGCCAGTCAGAAGGTGATGGAAAGTCCAAAATTCTAGAGTTGCCACCAAAACCGGAAATTTTCCAGTGGTGTTCTGGTGGTAATGGTCTAATGCGAAAATTTGGAAATCTTCTCATTGCTCTAGGTAAAAGGAAGTGAAGGGAAACCTCCCCAACAAGACACATACAGCAAACAATGAAATGACAGGGGTTTGAACCCTTCCCAACTCTACCCAAAATTCAGAAAACATTATCTGTAAAAGACTTCAAAGAAAACCTGTTCTGAAGGAAAAAGAAAAGTGACTGCTTTGGCTAACCTAAGGATGCTAGTTGCCTGGTCGTCAACTGATCCACCAGAGGTTTTAGTACTCATTGAGCTTGATCAGTTGTGCAGTAAGTGATTACCTAGCCTGCATGCCTGTCCCAGGTCAATGGCTCTGAAAGCTTTCAAGCCATTGGATCATCTTGAAAGCCAGGCAGCCCAGTATCTTCAAACAGAGGTCACCGATGGTTGCCTACATAGCAGAGGTTTACTTTAAAAAAAAAAAAATGCAGATGGTAAATTTACCATCAGATCAAACATCTTAACCAATGGGCATAGATGGATGGAAAAAAGTTTTGTTTTTTTTTTTTTCTTTTCTTTTTTTTACATTAATGCCAGACGGACTCCAAACTCAGCCAATTGGAAGACCCTTTCTGACTAAATACCTCAATGGTATGGAATGTGTCTCTACATTTTTGGTGTTATAAAAAGTTTTATGTTGCTGCTATACTATAAATATGCATATATGCAATAATTAATTTGCTGAATATTTTTGTTTTATGTTTTGAGGTTTATCCTAGACTAATGCATAATGCAATTATTATGGGGAATCGTATTATTAATAGCCTAATAAATATTTAATTATTCTGCAGAAACTACGCTTGTCTTGTGACTTTATTGCTTTCAAGTTTTAAATTGTCGTATTGGTTTAGATCTGTCTTTCTCAACCTTTTCAACAACCTTCCGGTGTCAGGGAACCCGTGATATAAAATGTACTATATCTACAATTTATGATACATTAGAGTGATGCTCAGTGGGAAGAATGTGCCTTAAAATTGTGGTCATTGGAAAGAATTAAAAAGAAGGAACCCCTAGTAACCTCCTGGGTTTCATGATACTCTGGTATAGATACTCATAATGGATATTAATCTTCTCTGTTGATACTAGTATACTGATAGGTGGAACTGCGGCCACATTTTTAAAAATTGCTAGTACAGTAGGTAGAGGGAGTTTATTACAGAAATGCCAATATTCACCGAGTTCCAAGTGCCAATATTTACTTTTGTTTTTGTTCACTTTAAAATTTTCCTTCATGTCGAAAGTCTCTGCGATGAGTTTCTGATCTTCTTTTTCTCCAGAGATAAATAATGCATAATGGTTTGATTGGTGATCAAAAGGCAGCACATCCTACTTATATGAACAAAACAAATACGTGTACAGTGGGGAATATAATTATTTGATCCCCTGGAGATTTTGTAAGTTTGCCCACTTACAAAGAAATGAAGGGTCTATAATTTTTATCATACAGTGGGGACGGAATGTATTCAGACCCCCTTAAATTTTTCACTCTGTTATATTGCAGCCATTTGCTAAAATCATTTAAGTTCATTTTTTTCCTCATTAATGTACACACAGCACCCCATATTGACAGAAAAACATAGAATTGTTGACATTTTTGCAGATTTATTAAAAACTAAAAACTGAAATATCACATGGTCCTAAGTATTCAGACCCTTTGCTGTGACACTCATATATTTAACTCGGGTGCTGTCCATTTCTTCTGATCATCCTTGAGATGGTTCTACACCTTCATTTGAGTCCAGCTGTGTTTGATTATACTGATTGGACTTGATTAGGAAAGCCACACACCTGTCTATATAAGACCTTACAGCTCACAGTGCATGTCAGAGCAAATGAGAATCATGAGGTCAAAGGAACTGCCTGAAGAGCTCAGAGACAGAATTGTGGCAAGGCACAGATCTGGCCAAGGTTACAAAAAAAAATTCTTCTGCACTTAAGGTTCCTAATAGCACAGTGGCCTCCATAATCCTTAAATGGAAGACATTGGGGATGACCAGAACCCTTCCTAGAGCTATCCGTCTGGCCAAATTGAGCTATCGGGGGAGAAGAGCCTTGGTGAGAGAGGTAAAGAAGAACCCAAAGATCACTGCGGCTGAGCTCCAGAGATGCAGTCGGGAGATGGGAGAAAGTTGTAGAAAGTCAAACATCACTGCAGCCCTCCACCAGTCAGGGCTTTATGGCAGAGTGGCCCGACGGAAGCCTCTCCTCAGTGCAAGACACATAAAAGCCCGCTTGGAGTTTGCTAAAAAAAAAACACCTGAAGGACTCCAAGATGGTGAGAAATAAGATTCTCTGGTCTGATGAGACCGAGATAGAACTTTTTGGCCTTAATTGTAAGCGGTATGTGTGGAGAAAACCAGGCACTGCTCATCACCTGTCCAATACAGTCCCAGCAGTAAAGCATGGTGGTAGCAGCATCATACTATGGGGGTGTTTTTCAGCTACAGGGACAGGACAACTGGTTGCAATCAAGGGAAAGATGAATGCGGCCAAGTACAGGGATATCCTGGACTAAAACCTTCTCCAGAGTGCTCAGGACCTCAGACTGGCCGAAGGTTTACCTTCCAACAAGACAATGACCCTAAGCACACAGCTAAAATAACGAAGGAGTGGCTTCACAACAGCTCCTTGACTGTTCTTGAATGGCCCAGCCAGAGCTCTGACTTAAACCCAATTGAGCATCTCTGGAGAGACCTAAAAATGGCTGTCCACCAACATTTACCATCCAACCTGACAGAACTGGAGAGGATCTGCAAGGAGGAATGGCAGAGGATCCCCAAATCCAGGTGTGAAAAACTTGTTGCATCTTTCCCAAAAAGACTCATGGCTGTATTAGATCAAAAGGGTGTTTCTACTAAATACTGAGCAAAGGGTCTGAATACTTAGGACCATGTGATATTTCAGTTTTTCTTTTTTAATAAATCTGCAAAAATATCAACAATTCTGTGTTTTTCTGTCAATATGGGGTGCTATGTGTACATTAATAAGAAAAAATTTAACTTAAATGATTTTAGCAAATGGCTGCAATATAACAAAGAGTGAAAAATTTAAGGGGGTCTGAATACTTTCCGTCCCCACTGTAGGTATATTTTAAATGATAGAGACAGAATATCAATCAAAAATCCAGAAAAAACACGATACAAATGTTATAAATTGAGTTTCAGTTCAGAGAGTAAAATAAGTATTTGATTCCCAAGCAAAACATGACTTGGTACTTGGTGGAGAAACCCTTGTTGTCAAGCACAGAGGTAAGACATTTCTTGTAGATGGTTACCAGGTTTGCACACATGAGGGATTTTGGTCCACTCTTCTTTACAGATCTTCTCTAAATCCTTTGAAATGTTTCTTGGCTGTCGCTTGGCTACTCGAAGTTTCAGCTCCCTCCATAAATTTTCTAACTGGAGACTGGCTAGGCCACTCCATGGCCTTAATGTGCTTCTACTTGAGCCACTTTTTTGTTGCCTTGGCGGTATGTTTTGGGTCATTGTCATGCTGGGAGACCCAGCCACGACCCATCTTCTGTGTTCTAGCTGGGGGGAGAAGGTTCTCATCCAAGATTTTACAATACATGGCCCTGTCCAATGGCCCCTCAATGCAGCAAAGTCAGCCTGTACCTTTAGCAGAGAAACAGCCCCAAAGCATAATGTGTCCACCTCTGTGCTTGACTGTAGGGATGGTGTTCTTAGGGTCAAAGTCAACATTCTTCTTCAAACAAGGGGATTAAAGTCAATGCCAAAGAGCTAAATTTTGGTCTCATCTGACCACAGCACTTTATCCCAATCCTTCTCTGAATCATTTAGAAGTTCATTGGTAAACTTCAGATGGGTCTGTACATGTGCCTTCATAAGGAGGGGTACCTTGCAGGCACTGCAGGTTTTCAATTCATTGAGTATTGTGTTACCAATGGTTTGTTTGGTGACTTTGGTGCCAACTGACTTGAGATCATTCACAAGCTCTTCCCGTGTATTTTTTGGCTGATCCCTCACTTTTCTTATGATCATCCTTACCCCATGAGGCAAAATTGTGCATGGAGCTCGAGATCGAGTGCGATTGATGGTTATTTTGTTTTTCTTCCATTTGCGAATAATCGTTCCAACAGTTGTCTCTTTCTAACCAAGCTTCTTGCTGATGGCCCATTTCAGCCTTGTGCAGGTCTACAATCTTGTCCCTGACATTCTTTGACAGCTCTTTGGTCTTGCCCATGATGGTAAGGTTTGAATGGAAGAAATTGATTCTGTGGACAGGTGTCTTTTATACACATAACGAGTTGTTGTTAGGAGTACCTTCTTAAATTGACAGGACTAATCTGTGTACCACATGAGTACATACTGTAGCCAGTCTGTGGGAGCCAGAATTATTGTTGGTTGGTAGGGGATCAAATACTTATTTTACTCACTGAAGTGCAACTCAATTTATAACATTTGTATCGTGTTTTTTCAGATTGTTGGCTGATATTCTGTCTCTATCATTTGAAATACACCTATGATAAAAATTATAGACCCTTCATTTCTTTGTAAGTGGGCAATTTGCAAAATCTGCAGGGGATCAAATAATTTTCCCCGCTGCATAGGGGACTTTTATGGTACCAAAACTAAAACAAAGATACTGTAAAATTCCGTTTTTAGTTTATAAATATTCTTGTGTAGCACTACACCCGTAGGGATCACTGCTGCGCAGCCAGGCACACAAAGACTTCTGCTTTCTTCCAGACACAGTGAACAGTCCTTGAGCTTGGTTTTTAGGTTTTATTGGGGGTAATAATTTGGATGGGAATTATGGGATACCCAACTTGATGGTGAGTGACAAAACCAGGGCCAACTTCCTCCCTATTTACAGCTCCAATAGATTCTTCTCCTTAACTTGTACAACTTCAATTGATTCCTTCTCCTTGGATTGTACAGCTCTGATTGATTCCTTCTTTTGTAACTAACAGTCTTTTTTAGATTAGCAACAGCCCCTTACAGGCTAGGAACTCTCAGTCCCTTAGAAAGTAGCACAATGTGGTGTGAACTGCATCCTGTAGTACCCCCACCTCTCTGTAGACAGTGGTCCCAGTTCTACCACTGCAGGAAAAACTAGCCCACCTGGCTGCTCCTTCCACCAACCCAGGTGGCTGCTTCTCTTTACCAGTCTACCTGACTGACTCTCTGGAGATCTCCCAGGGCAAGGTAGGGAAGATTTAAGCACACCGCTATCTTCCAGAGAGACCTGCTACATGTGGCAGTCTCTCTCCTTGAATGTTCCTGCACCGTGCTGTAGCACTCACACTGTCCTTTCCTTGCTCCCGCTGCCTCTCGGGAAAGCCTCCTTCCATCTTCTCCTGTGGTGGAATCCTTCCAGGCCAGTCACCTGAGCCCCGGCCCATGGTGGAGCCCCTCCCCAGCAGGGGTCCCCCAAGGGCCAGCGACAGTCTCCTTCAGCACTGCATCTCTATCTTCCACCTGACTCTCTTCCCAGCATGGTTCATTTCTATTTAAGGGTTGGCTTAGCCCCATGCCAGGCCCACTGCTTGGGGATTGGCTAAACTCCCCTAAATATGCAGAACAACCATCCTAACCTCCGTCCTCTAGTCTCTAGAATGTTCTCCAACTTTCTAGAACCAGGGGGTGGCACCAGAGAGCTGTCTGTGAGTCATGCTGCCCTAAACGCTAATAATCCTGACCCAGTTAAAGACTCACAGGCTTAAACATGAGTCGGGATATAGTTTGTTTACACTCACACTAGTAGCACGTTAGAGGGTGCTACACTTGTTAAAAACTTTTTCCCACTAACTTATTGTCTTGCAATTTTATACTATACATACATAAAGCATCTAGTTCAGAGTTTCATTATTCCTCTGGACAACCACAATTTAAGCTCTCAAATTCTGATGCATACAACAACATGCTGTATAACCCAAAATCCCATACAGATAATCGGGTGATTCCACCATATATGCAATTCACTTAAATGTGGGTGAGATAGAGGAAATACAGTTGTGCTCATAAGTTTACTTACCCTGGCAGAATTTATGATTTCTTGGCCATTTTTCAGAGAATTTTAATAACAAAAAAAACTTTTCTTTCACTCATGGTTAGTGTTTGGCTGAAGCCATTTATTTTCAATCAACTGTGTTTACTCTTTTTAAATTATAATGACAACAGAAACTAGCCAAATGACCCTGATTAAAAGTTTACATACCCCAGTTCTTAATAGCGTGTATTTCCCCCTTTAACATCAATGACAGCTTGAAGTCATTTATGGATGAGGCTCTTTATCTTCTCAGATGGTAAAGCTGCCCATTCCTCTTGGCAAAAAAGTCTCAGGTTCCTGTAATTCTTGGGCTGTCTTGCATAAACTGCATGTATAAGATCTCCCCAGAGTGGCTCAATGATATTGAGGTCAGGATACTGAGATGGCCACTCCAGAACCTTCACTTTATTCTGCTGTAGCCAATGACAGGTCAACTTGGCCTTGTGTTTTTGATCATTGTCATGTTGTAATGTCCAAGTACATCCCATGTGCAGCTTCCTGGCTGAGGAATGCAAATGTTCCTCCAGTATTTTTTGATAACATACTGCATTCATCTTGCCATCAATTTTGACCAAATTTCCTGTTCATTTGTAGCTCACACATCCCCAAAACAGCGATCCACCTCTGTGTTTCACAGTAGGAATCGTTTGCCTTTCATCATAGGCCTTGTTGACTCCCCTCCAAATATAGCGTTTATGGTTGTGGCCAAAAAGCTAAATTTTGGTCTCATCACTCCAAATTACTTTGTGCCAGAAGGTTTGAGGTTTGTCTCTGTGCTGTTTGGCTTATTATAAGTGGGATACTTTGTGGCATTTGCGTAGTAATGGCTTTCTTCTGGCTACTCAACCATTCAGCCCATCTTTCTTCGAGTGCCTCCTTATTGTGCATCTTGAAACGTCCTGTATTTCACCTGAAGTTATTTGTGGGTTTTTCTTTGCATCCCAAACAATTTTCCTGGCAGTTGTAGCTGAAATTTTAGTTGGTCTACCTGACCATGGTTTGGTTTCAACAGAACCCCTCATTTTCCACTTCTTGATTAGAGTTTGAACACTGCTGATTGATATTCTCAATTCCTTGGATATCTTTTTATATCCCTTTCCTGTTTTATACAGTTCAACTACCTTTTCCCGCAGATTCTTTGACAATTCTTTTGCTTTCCCCATGACTCAGAATCCAGAAAGGTCAGTGAAGCACTGGATGAAAGATGCAAGGGTCTGTCAGGAGTCCAGAAACTCATTGACCTTTTATACACACACACACTAATTACAAGCAAACAGATCACAGGTGAGGATGGTTACCTTTAGCCTAGGTTCACATTGGAGCGATTTGTTATGCGATTTGAGAGATCAAAGTCGCAGCCTATTGGCGGCAATGGCACTGTTCCAGTCGACCAATTTTGCGGTGCCACACCGATTTGCAAAAGAAGTTCCTGCACTACTTTTGCCGATTTCAGGTGCGACTTCAATAGATATCTGTGTATAAAGCCACACATATGTCTATCAAGTAGCACCTGAAATCGCGCTGACCTTGCTACTTTGATATTGCACTACTTCAAGTGAAGTAGCGCAATTTCAAAGTAGCATCAATGTGAACCTGGGCTTAATAGCCATTCAAACCCCTTTCTGTCAACTTCTGTGCATGTTATCAGGCCAAAATCACCAGGGTATGTAAACTTTTGATCAGGGTCATTTGTGTAGTTTCTGTTGCCATTATGATTTAAAAAGAGTAAAAACAGTTGATTGATAATAAATGGCTTCAACCAAACACTAACCACGAGTGAAAGAAAAGTTTTTGTGTTATCATTCATATTCTCTGAAAAATGGCCAAAAAATCATAAATTCTGCCAGGGTATGTAAACTTATGAGCACAACTGTATGTTGAATATGTCAGGCCAGATAACTGATGGATGTACAGAGCTATTCCTCTCCATTCATTTTGTGCAGCTGAGGCTGCAAAGATGGAGATTGAGGGCTGTGTTCTCAGTCTCCTTTCTCTAACATTAAAAATCAGTTTAGACCCCTGATATCTCACCAAAGCTCCCCAAAACGGGGCTCCAAAAAAAAAAAAATTGTAAAAATAACCAAAAATTATATTGTAAAACTAAATAAAGTAAAAAATAATTTAAAAAACTACTGACACCAGGGTTGCAAAGGTCGAACTTGTGACTGGGCTCTTGCGTTCCGCCACTGGCCTCGGAGGGAAGGTCCCCGGCGTGGTTTCTTGCACCAGGGCCCTAAAGGTTCTAGTTACACCTCTGGTGTGCAATGGGTGGAGCTGAGAACACTTGGACTGCATATTCCCAGGCTCAGGAACTGGTGGGGCCAGAGCATCAACTAAAATAACAGTCATAGGATGAAGACTGGCCTAGTGCCCCACAGCTTTGTCTGTATACAACTGGGAAGCTTTGACCAGGTAGGCTTGTTCTCTAATCCTCCTGAAAGAGCCTCACTAGGGGCTAGCAGCACGAGCAAGGAGGTTATGTCAGCTAATCCAATATGAAGGTTTAAAGGTCCATTTCCACTGTTCCTTTCCCTACATATTGGAGAGATACCAAACTGTAGGATAGATGGTAAACTTTGACTTGCATGATTAGCTAAAACTTTTTAGGCAGTTAGAACTTCAGGGTCCAACAATATGAATAAAAGCAGAGCAACATTATCCAGCCCTGTAAAGCGGCGTAAACACGGGCGGATTTTTCGACTGGACTGGTCTGACGGACAATCCGATCGTGTGTGGGCTTCATCAGACCTTCAGCTGACTTTTCCAGTTGAAAATCTGACGGACTTCAGATTTGGAACATGCTTCAAATCTTTACGTCGTAACTCCGCCGGACCCAGAAATCCGCTCGTCTGTATGCTAGTCCGATGGACAAAAACCGACCCTAGGGCAGCTATTGGCTACTGTCAATCAACGTCCTTATTTTAGTCCGGTGTACGTCATCACATACGAATCCGTTGGACTTTGGTGTGATCATGTGTAGGCAAGTCCGGTCGTTAAAAAGTCAGTTGGAAAGTCCGTCGGACGAGTCCGGTCGAAAAGTCCACCCGTGTGTACACGGCATGAGTTTCGCTTTTTTTGGACAGCTTGGCTTGCATGTAAAGGCAGAGAAAAATATAAATCAAGGCATATAAAATAGGCATTCCTATGCCTAATATCATTAGAGGTATTGACCCCATATGTCACTCAAATACAAGATTTTTCACTACTATGGACCTTTTAAACTTTAAAGAACATCTGCCCATTCCAACTGTTAATGGTCAATCAGTGAGCAGTCATATGTTTCTAGGCCCCTACACAACTGACCCATCGGCCCCTGAGCCTTAGGGCATCTGCCTGGATGGGTTTTCTTGGCTGAGTACTTTGGTTTACCCCCCCCCAGCAGAAAGCGTAAACATGTAAAGTTGGCTGGTTCAAACTCTGTTGCTTGTATTGAGATCTTTTATTAGAAAGATCGTTTGGTTGCCGAGTCCAGCATGTATGTCCGTTGGTCACCATCTGATGCTTGTAGGCAGCTTTAGGTTTAGGCACACCTTTATGTCAGGGCATGTTAAAGTGGACTTGGTCACCCCTCCCGTCACTCACCTTCACTTCTGGGCAGGGCCATCTTACTAGCATCATGGGTAAAGTAATGTAGTGGGGCCCCATACCAGCCTGCCCCAATTTACGCACCTGCTCTCGAATTAATGTATAAATAGTTTGATAGAATTACACATATATTTATTAGTACATGCCATGAATCAAAGACTAATCAACGCAAAGCACCGGTGGAGGCAGAAGGGCACAACACTAGCATGAGGAGGGCATGGTACAAGTTCCAGGATGTTGCTTGGGACACGGCCATCCGGGACAGCTTGATAAAAAGTGTCATTGTCCTGGCAAATCCAGGCCAGCTGGCAATTTTGATGAAATGCAAGATTATCATGGGGCCCCTGGGCACTGCCCAGGAGGGCCCATACATTAAGGCAACCCTGCTTTGTCCCTCTTTTCGTCTGTATGTGACATTGCTGGGGACCTAAGTGGTCAATCACCAAGCACCAGTCACGAGGGTGGGAGCAAAGTTTTTTGTTTTTTTTTTTCTTTGCACTTTTTTTTTTGCATAGTAACTAGTTTTCCTGTTGACTAAAAACAAACCCTAAAAAAAAAAAAGCCCAAAAAATTAAGAATCTTAGCTCAAGTGTGAATGGGGCTCTAGGCTGGGGTGTGGCAATACATGAATCGAAATTTGGCTTGTTCAGCAGGGAGATGCAGATTGTACGGGCAGGCTGATTGCGTGGACTACAGACCCCCCCCCCCCGTGTTACTATTTAGGGGGGGGTTCTGTTCTGTAGTTCTAACATACTTCAGTGTCAATGCTGAGTCTCCAAAGGTGCACTACACAAAGTGTGAAGCAGTGTTACCACAATAGCACAGGAAGTGTGTTATTGGCAGGAGGAAAATTAAAAGCCTGAAAAAGGAAAACTAATGGAGCCGCATCTGAATGGTAATCTGCATAAGACTAAATTTTGGTTCTTAGCTTGAAAAGTCTAAAGTACTCCATGAGACAGCTTTGGGCCAATCAGTTCATTCAAAGGGAAGTCTTACAAAGGTTTTTGTTTTTGCTCCTGGTAGCTGAACAGAGCGGCAGGCAAGAGAAAGAAAGGTAAGTATATGCTGCTGTAGAGGGTAGGGGGAAGGGAAGGGTGGCAACCTTAAAGTGTGCCATGCACGAACATACCACATGTTTTCTAGGGGATCTATAAACATGACCATTGGCCAATCCTGCTGTTTTGGGTGATCGATCTCCTGTCTATATACCCAGCTTGCTCCGCGCTCAGGAACTATTCGGTTATGATATGGTGCCCTCTAGCGATGTGTTTACCCTAATAAGCCACTCCAGGAACAGCGCCCCGAATAATCATTAACATGAATATCTTTTGTCTCGGCTATTGCAACTGCCCTCCTCGTTGACCTACCTCTAGACAGACTAACCTTCCTCCAGTCCATCGTGAATGCTGCTGCCAGTCTCATCTATCTTACCAACCACTCAGCATCCACACCCCTCTCTGCCGATCCCTCCACTTGCCCAAGAAATAAAATAAAATAAAAACTAACAACCACCTACAAAGCCATCCACAAATGTTCCCTGAACTTCATCACTAACCTAGTCTCCAAATGTCAACCGAACCGTCCTCTTCGCTCCTCCTGCTCTTTATCTCCCCCGTTGTCTCCTCCCATGATCACCTCCAGAACTTCTCCAAAGCCTCTGGAACATCCTACCCCCAATCATTTTGGCTGTCCTTTAGGCGATCCCTAAAAACTCATCTCTTTAGGGAAGCCTATTCCGACTCCACCTAATAAACTGGACTTCACAAAAAAAAAAACCCAAAAAATGAATAAAATAAAACTTAGCTCAAGTGTGAATGGGGCTCTAGGCTGAGGTCTGGCATGTGTCTAAAAGCTGCCATACATGATTTGAAATTAGGCCTGTTCAGCAGGGACCAACCAAGATTTGATCCATGTATGGGCTAGTTGATTGTACCCAAGTTGATCCATTGTTCAGCTTGGACACAACCAGCCTATCGGAATTTTTACATTCGATTACTGCTAGCGCTTATAGCCACTAGCAGTAATCATTGTATTCTGCCGGCCAGGAATGCTCCCTGTGCCCCCGCTGGCAGAACACAATAGCGCTGCGGAAGGCATTCCCCCATCAACACTAACTGTCGAGTCATCTATGGGCTGCTTCAAGTGGAAGTAAACCCTCCTATCGTTTTCAGCCAAGGAAGCTGCCATCTTGGCCTCTGTTTGATCTTCAACTGCCATGGTGCTGCACATGTGATCCGATATGACACCAGCCATTGGATGGTTTGACAGTTTGGTTGAGGACACAGGCACATGCCAGAAATGTAACTGTTTCTTTAAACTTAAATCGATGCCTTTACTTTCGCTTTAATGGCCATACATTTAATTGTTTTGTTTTTTTTTTGTTTTCAACCAGCGGGTTGAATGAAAAAAGTGATCCAACTACCCCATCCACACGTTTGATGTGGATGGAGGAATCACTCCTGCTCTGCCATTGGCCGGCAGTATACAATGATTAGTGTTGCTGGTTGTAGCCGGTGACACTGATCGTTTAGGAAAAAGCTAGCGGGCTGGTTGTACACAAGTCATCTTGTGTACAACCAGCTAGCCCAGTGGTCTCCAAACTGCGGGCATAATTGCTGTTACTGACACCAACTATAGGGCACTATTCCTCCCACTGACACCAACGATGGAGCGCTATTCTTCCCACTGACACCAACGATGGAGCACTATTCTTCCCACTGACACCAACGATGGGGCACTATTCCTCCCACTGACACCAACGATGGAGCACTATTCCTCCCACTGACACCAACGATGGAGCACTATTCCTCCCACTGACACCAACGATGGAGCACTATTCTTCCCACTGACACCAACGATGGGGCACTATTCCTCCCACTGACACCAACGATGGAGCACTATTCTTCCCACTGACACCAACGATGGGGCACTATTCCTCCCACTGACACCAACGATGGAGCACTATTCTTCCCACTGACACCAACGATGGGGCACTATTCCTCCCACTGACACCAACAATGAGACACTATTCTTCCCACTGACACCAATGATGGGACACTATTCCTCCCACTGACACCAACGATGAGACACTATTCCTCCCACTGACACCAACGATGAGACACTATTCTTCCCACTGATACCAACGATGAGACACTATTCCCACTGACACCAACTGTAGGGCACTATTCTTCCCACTTACACCAACGATGGAGCACTATTCCTCCCACTGACACCAACGATGGAGCACTATTCTTCCCACTGACACCAACTGTAGGGCACTATTCTTCCCACTGACACCAACGATGGGGCATTATTCTTCCCACTGACACCAATGATGAGACACTATTCTTCCTACTGACACCAACTATAGGGCACTATTCCTCCCACTGACACCAATGATCAGACACTATTCTTCCCACTGACACCAAGGATGGGACACTATTTCTCCTCCTAATGCCAAAGATGCACTGTTTACTCCCACTGACACAAGGAGAATTTCAACTCCCTCTGGCCACAGTTCAGCCTCCCTAAAGTCTGAAGGACAGTAAACTGGTCCTTTGTTTAGAAAGTTTGGAGACCCCTGATCTAGCCCATAGATGGATCGAAATTCATCTGGCTCCTGCTGAACCGGCCTAATTTCAATCTATGCATGGCCGACTTCAGAGTTAATCTAAGGATTATTGTTTCAGGCTAACAATTAGTTCCCATTCATACTAGACAGGTCTCGTTGCACATATAATGGACGCTCGTTAACGCATCTCATTTACATGGACTGCCTAATGCACTAAGGAACCATAAATCTGCTGCATATTTACCTGAGCAATGCAACACATGGCGGTGCATTACACATGTTGTGGTGGTGTGCTACAATGCGGGTACATTGGGCTGCCATTCTCCATTAGCAGAGGAGTGAATGGGGCCCTAAATCAGTATAACATTTCCAAGACTGTATCTGTTAAGGAAATTGTAGATTCTGTATATAATTGTATTTTATTTTGTATACTTTGCCTGTGTGTTGCACATGGCACTAATAATGTTTTCATTACATGTTGCATTCTTTTGAGTCCTGTTTAGAATTTAGCCTGCTTTTGTTACACCCCTTGTTACCATAAGGCTCTGTTCACACCTCAGCGTTTTTCAGCTTGTAAAACGTTCAGCTCTGAAGCTCCAAGACGCCCAACAAGTAAAATCCCATTCATTTCAATGGGCCCTGTTCACGTATGACCATTCTGTCGCTTAAAGGAAAACTCCTGAAGCTCAAGAAAGTACATACGTTTCTATTTGGCAGATTACAAGCGCCTGACTTATGCAGAAAAACTCTTGTAAAACGCTCAAATAGGAGCTCTCCACCTCTAATTTCCTCTCCCTCTCCTAGTGCTTTCTATTGGCTAAACAAAAATGCCTGAAACTGTAAAATGCTTGTAATACGCTTCTAAATCGCTTTAACCACTTTCTGCCCACGCTATAGCCGAACGACGGTTTGTGGTGCCAGTAGAGCGTCAATAGACGTCCTCCCGTGATCGTGCTGTGGTGCGCTCTGTGATCGTCAAGTCCTTCGAGCTCGGCTGATCACAGTCCAGGTTAAATAGCCAATCACATCATGGCACTTTACCACGTGATCAGCTGTCAGCCAATGACAGCTGATTACGGAAGTAAACAGAAGCCAGTTAT
This sequence comes from Aquarana catesbeiana, assembly GCF_042186555.1. Lineage (NCBI taxonomy): Eukaryota > Metazoa > Chordata > Amphibia > Anura > Ranidae > Aquarana > Aquarana catesbeiana. Next base: position 61,261,239 of record NC_133324.1, on the reverse strand, counting down.
CGGCTTTTTTTTCTCCTCGCGATCAGCGTGAGGAGAGAAGACAGAAGCCGGTAACCAGCTTCTGTTACTGGGACATCGGTCTCCTCAGCACCTATCAGTGCCCACCAATGCCACCTATAAGTGCCCACCACTGCTCCTAATCAGTGGCCACCAGTGTCCCCTATCAGAGCCCATCAGTGCTGCCCATCAGTTTCTCCTCATCAGTGCCCATCAGTGCAACCTATCAATTCCCATCAGTGCTGCCCATCAGTGCCTCCTCATCAGTGCCCATCAGTGAAGGAGAAAAATTACCTGTTTGCAAAATTTTAGAGCAAACTATGAAAACAATTTTTTATTTTTTTTCAAAATTTTTGGTCTTTTTTCGTTTGTTTAGCAGAAAAAAACCCCAAAAAACAGTAGTTATACCACCAAAAGAAAGCTCTATTTTTGTGACAAAAAAATGATACAAATGTCCTTTAGGTACAGTGATGCTTGACTGCGCAAATTGTCATTCAAAATGTGACAGTGCTGAAAGTAAGCAAATGGTTAAAAAAAAGCATATAAAAAGCTGCCAAAAAAAGGCCCAAAAAACGCCAGCAAATTGATACGCTCAGGTGCGCATGGAGCCTTAAAATGATTGTAAGGGTTCGTTTTTCTTTTAAATAACAAACACATCATACTTACCTCCACTGTGCAGCTCGTTTTGCACAGAGTAGCCCCGATCCTCCTCTTCTGGGCTATCGCGGCTCCTCCCGACATCAGATAACCCCCTAGGAGAAGCGCTGTTCCCGAGGGGGTTACCTTGCGGGCACACTCCCGAGTCCAGCATTCGGCGTCCATAGAGGCCGAATGCAGGACTCGGCCCCGCCCCCCCGGAGCCCGTGTCATGGGATTTGATTGACACCAGTGGGAGCCAATGGCTGCGCTGCTATCAGTCTATCCAATCAAGAGCCAAGAACCCCGGGCAGAGAGAGGGCGCGTCTCCGTGGGTCAAGTTCCAGGGCTCAGGTAAGTAAAACGGGGGGCTGGGGGGGTGGGGCGGGGGGGCGGGTCACTGCCAGGTGTTTTTTTTTACCTTAATACATACGATGCATTAAGGTGAAAAAACCCCTTTAAAGCACATTTGTAATATTAATGTGATACCTACGTAATGTAGCTTCCATTGCGTCAAATAAAACAGAACAGTTATTTGGAAAGATGCGGAGTGTATCTTTTTTGTCTGTTTCCTACTGCAGTATTTTATTATTAATTTGGAACCACTAATCAATACGAGGATAGGAGTTGCCCATCTATAACATTTCCAGAACAGTATCTCTTTGACTTTCTGGTGTGAAATTTCCTACGGCTCGAAAACCAAACCTCCAAAATAAGCGCGTCAATTTTTTTCTTTTTTTTGCGCCTAAAACAAGCACCCCGCCCTGTAGAGTAATAAGCGTACGTTTCCTTGCACCGCGTCCGGGTGTCACAGCAGTAAAGATCCTATAGATTGTCGGTGTGATCACCCCATCGTAATTATATTGTGCTTCTCCTGGCGGTGGCTGGATGGGTTCATTCTGCAGGCTGCCAGTGCTAGAGGGCAGGATAAAGCCATCCACACTCAGGAGAAGTCATATTGATCCTTTCTATTCTTTTGCTGAGGATATCAGTTTAACATGTTCAATGGATTAGCGTGTTTTAACCTTTCACCTCTGTCTAGACACCATTCACCGTGTGCTGTCCCTTTCTATGGAGAGAATGGAGCCCCCCGCGGTCTGTCAGGCTGGACGCTGGAGCCAGGGCCTGCTTCCAGTAACAGATGGTGGGGATTTTTTTTTTTTTTTTTCCAAAGAGCCACCGGCACCTCCAGCCTGGCTCTCTGGCTCCGTCAGACCGACCCAGTAAATAATTAAAGATGCAATTTCCTCTTATCTTTTCCAGTAAAGTATATCTTTACATTCCTGTCACTGAGCGATACCATAAGCCGCCCTGCTCGCCCGCCGAATACCTGACCACCTCTTCAACGGGCAGAGGGTGGCGGCAAGTCGGTTACATCAAAGTGTCCCTGTCCACGGGGAGAGAATAGGAACAGCTGCACTCCTGGAGGGGGATTGATGGTCATCCTGATACTTTAAATGTTGAAGAAGCTGGAGATACAAAGTTTAATTTCCAGTAATGCGTGAGAAAGCCTTGTAGCGCTGGGGTCCAGGGTTCTCTTCCTGCAAGAAAAACTGTTGGGCTTATTCAAAAAGCAGTTTTGGATGTCACATGTCTGTAGTCAGAGCTGTAAGAGGATTCATTCGGTGGGTTATTGCAGGGCCGTCTTTAATATTGATTGGGCCTTGGGCAAAAATTTTCTTGGGGCCCCCAAACGCCCCCCCTCCATGCAATTTCGCTCTCCATCTGCTCTGGGATATTCAATAAATATCAGCTAGACTCAAAATTAGTTTACTGTATCAAATCAGGCAGCGATTGCGATTGGTTGCCAGAGGTTACAGCATATCATTACCACTTAGTGACTGGTTGCTGGAGGTTACAGCACACATTACGGCTCATTGATTAATTGCTAGATGTTACATGCACATGATTTCTGCTTGTTTGGTTGCTAGAGATTACTGTACAATAATACTGCTCACTGATTGGTTGCTAGAGGTTACAGCACATCATCTCCTCACTACCTGCACACTATGGACTGGGGAGGTGAGCGGACCCATCAATAGACTGAAAACTCCTAGGGATCCTAGAAATCCTGGGATCAGTGGCAGTGCTGGGGGAGGGGAAGATGTGATCAATGGCAATGCTGATTTTTTTACCGACTACCAATATAAAGAGGAGTTTCAACACTGGCCACAAATGTAATAGGGGTTTACACGGACCACTAATGTAATAGCATTCACAGTAACCACCAATGTAAGGGGGGGTTTACACTGACCACTAATGTAATAGAAGCATTCACAGTAACCACCAATGTAAGGGGGGGTTTACACTGACCACTAATGTAATAGAAGCATTCACAGTAACCACCAATGTAAGGGGGGGTTTACACTGACCACTAATGTAATAGAAACATTCACAGTAACCACCAATGTAAGGGGGGGTTTGCACTGACCACTAATGTAATAGAAGCATTCACAGTAACCTAACCACCAATGTAAGAAGGGACTTACACTGTCCACCAATGTAAGGGAAACATTCACACTAGCCACTAGTGTGAATGAAAGAATTCTACAGCAAGCACCAATGTAATGAAAAGATTTACGCTGACCACCAATGTAACTGAGACATTTAGCCTGCGTTCACATTTGTGTGTGTCAGGAACGCATGCAAAATCTGCATGCAGGGCCGTTTTTAAGGCAGGGCAAAAGGGGCAGTTGTCCTGGGCCCTGTCATTGTTGTGGGGCCCAAGGCAGCTGCCTCATACTTGCCAACTATCCCTGTTTAAATTCCCTTGTTCCTTGAAGTTTTAGTCCTGTGCTGTGTCCCAATATCTCAGTGTGAAGTGTTGCTACTAATGCTGCCCAGCTCTGCCCTATTGTTGTGTACAGATGACTCACCTGCAGACCCTGTGTTTACATGTAAATTACCGGCATTAATATGTAAATAGAGGCGGTATTCATATGTGTATCATGCTCCCCCTGACGTCAAATCCACCATCACCTGTACTGAATGCTGCCCACTGGGGAGGTAAAGGAGCATGCTTGAAAGTCCGGCCTATAACTGTGGTCATTAAGCCTATCATCTGCCTGTTCTGCAAAGGCAAGCAAATTGGTGATGAGCAGAGGAGGCAGGTAGAGTTATAGGGGTGGAGGCTTGGAGTGGAGAGGATGGGGGAGGTTTGGGGTGCAGAGGTTAGCAGGGGTTTTAGGATGCAAAGGTGTACTGACAGGGTGGATAAAAATGTAGGTCGCGTGTAGGGCAGCCCATTTTTTTCAATGAGATGCTCTATGCACTACACATGCAGAAGAAGGTCCCTAACCCTTTTTCAAAAGCACACGGTGCCAAGGCACATGTCAGCAGATGTGTGAGGTTGTAATTAACAATTGATGGCATTGCTGTGTATCTGCTCAAGGGCAGCATGCAGACAGGGCCATCTTTAATCCCCTTCCTAGTACAAATCTTCTACCCCTCAAATTTCCCCTCTGAGCACCAGTCCTCTTCCCGCACTTTAAATCCCCCCTCCTAGCACAAATACCCCCCAATCATCCCTACTAGCATTAAATCCACCCCCCCACCCGAAAAAATTCTGAACACAAAAATCCTCCCCCTCCACCCCCCACTATATTACCCACTCTCTGCCGATCCCTCCACTGACTTCCACTTGTCCAACTAATCTCAAAAAACTAACAACCTACAAAGCCATCCACAACTCTTCCCTGCATTACATCACTAATCTCCAAATGTCACCCAAACCTGCTCTCTAGCTTCCTCCTTGTCTCCTCCCATGCTCACCTCCAGGACATCCACATATATCAGACTAGAGATGTAACTAGAAGCTTCAAGGCCCAGGTGCAAAAAAAAAGGGCCCCCCTCCCCCGAGCTCGGGGCCTTTCTCTCTAAATCTGGGGCCATTTATTCCTGTTGCAGGTCCCTTTATTATGGTCCCGCAGCGGGCCCCCTTCCTGCTCTTACATTAGAATCCCCCCCTTACAACAAAGTTCCCAGAACCCCCTTTACAACAGAGTTCCCCTTTACAGTACATTCCGCAGGGTTTGCCTTACAGTGCAAGGGGATACTCTGTGGACCCTGATGTAAAGGGGAACTCTGTGGACACCGATGTAAAGGGGACCTCTGCGGACCCTGATGTATAGGGGAACTCTGCGGACCCTGAGTTCCTCCTTACCTTAGAGTCCGCAAAGATTTCTCTTGCACTGTAAGGGTAAACGCTGCTGACTCCTGACCAGAGAACCTCTTACATCAGAGTTCCCCTTTACAGTACATTCCGCAGGGTTTGCCTTACAGTGCAAGGGGAAACTCTGCTGACCCTGATGTAAAGGGGTACTCTGCGGATCCTGATGTAAAGGGGAACTCTGCGGATCCTGATGTAAAGGGGAACTCTGCGGACCGTGATGTAAAGGGGAACTCTGTGAACCCTGATGTAAAGGGGAACTTTGCGAAACCTGATGTAAAGGGGAACTCTGCGGATCCTGATGTAAAGGGGAACTTTGCGAACCCTGATGTAAAGGGGAACTCTGCGAAACCTGATGTAAAGGGGAACTCTGCGAAACCTGATGTAAAGGGGAACTCTGCGGATCCTGATGTAAAGGGGAACTCTGCGAACCCTGATGTAAAGGGGAACTCTGCGAAACCTGATGTAAAGGGGAACTCTGCGAAACCTGATGTAAAGGGGAACTCTGCGGATCCTGATGTAAAGGGGAACTCTGCGAAACCTGATGTAAAGGGGAACTCTGCGAACCCTGATGTAAAGGGTTTCCTTTCCATATCTAAGAGTCCGCAAAGTTTCCCCTTGCACTGTAAGGGTAAACGCTGCTGGCTCGTGACCTGAGAACCTCTTGCATCAGAGTTACCCTTTACACCAGAGACTGCAAAATGAATAAACTAAGGTAAAGGGGTTCACTATTGTAAGAGGGGAGTGAGGACACTGATATAAGGGGGATCTTTAGATAAGTGTCTCCCCTTACCTTAGGGTCTCCACTCGCTCCTTACACCCCCCATAGAGAGACTGACTACTGCCCCGTAGACTCTGTGTGGTCTGGAGCTGTCCTCCTGCCCTCCTGTAATTGTCTGCAAGCTTTGATCCTCCTCTCCTCTGCAGTCCCTCCTTGCAGTTGCTTTAAAATTTGCTGGAAAGGTGCCAAGCGTCATGACGTCACTGTGAACCTGATCAGCCGGGGGGGGGTACCGCTGGCCAGGTGCGCAAGGAAGGGGGTGGAGGAAGCTCAGAACAAGTGTAGTTTTAACTGGCACTTTTCTGCTGCAGCAGACAACTACTCTTTTTTTTTTTTACTGGCAACGCTGCTTGGGGCCCCCCACAGTGGCGGAACACCAGGGCCCAGTCGCAAGTGCGACCCATGTAGTTCCGCCACTAGTTCCGCCCATATTAGACCATCTAAGTTCATCTGCTACTGGATCAATAAACAGACTATTATATCTCAATCATGTCAACGCGTTTCACAGCCATGCTCCACTTCTTCAGGACTGGGCTTTAGTTGTGCAAATAAAATATTTTCTGCAATATTTTTTTCAAAGCAATGTACAGGGAAGAAAATGTCCATATGAGCTGCACATCTCTCCAAACCCCAAGTAAGAAAGTGTAACAGCCTCATCCTGGGCTCCAGCCAGGCCACACCACCAAACCTGGGGGGCATGACCTGGCTGGAGCCAGGCTGAGGCTGTTACACTTTCTTACTTGGGGTTTGGAGAGATGTGCAGCTCATATGGACATTTTCTTTACAAACAAAGCGATGACGCACACTTACTGACAAGCCTGCAAAACACCTGAATTGGCCTTAACAGTTTACGTTAAAAACAGAGGGTTCTGTTTGCACATATTTGCAAATACATTCGTAAGCCATAGTGCCCATTCCAAGGGACCTTTGTATACACTGTGGTCCTAACTCTAAATTTCCAGAGCCACCATAGTAGGAGCACATACACTATACAGTGCCTTGAAAAAGTATTCATACCCCTTGAAATTTTCCATATTTTGTCATTTTACAACCAAAAACGTAAATGTAATTTTATTTGGATTGTATGTGATAGACCAACACAAAGTGGCACATAATTGTGAATTGGAAGGAAAATGATAAATGGTTTTCCAAATTTTTTTACAAATAAATATGTGAAAAGTGTGGTGTACATTTGTATTCAGCCCCCCCGGAGTCAATACTTTGTAGAACCTCCTTTCACTGCAATTACAGCTGCAAGTCTTTTTGGGGATGTCTCTACCAGCTTTGCACATCTAGACAGTGACATTTTTGCCCATTCTTCTTCGCAAAATATCTCAAGCTCTGTCAGATTGGATGGAGAGCGTCTGTGAACAGCAATTTTCAAGTCTTGCCACAGATTCTCAATTGGATTTAGGTCTGGACTTTGACTGGGCTATTCTAATACATGAATATGCTTTGATCTAAACCATTCCATTGTAGCTCTGGCTGTATGTTTATGATCGTTGTCCTGCTGGAAGGTGAACCTCCGCCCCAGTCTCAAGTATTTTGTAGACTCTTAAGAGGTTTCTTCTAAGATTGCCCTGTATTTGGCTCCATCCATCTTCCCATCAACTCTGATCAGCTTCCCTGTCCCTGCTGAAGAAAAGCATCCCCACAACATGATACTGCCACCACCATGTTTCACAGTGGGGATGGTGTGTTCAGGGTGATGTGCAGTGTTAGTTTTCCACCACACATAGTGTTTTGCTTTTAGGCCAAAAAGTTCAATTTTGGTCTCATCTGACCAGAGCACCTTCTTCCACATGTTTGCTGTGTCCCCCACATGGCTTCTCCCAAACTGCAAATGGGACTTCTTATGGCTTTCTTTCAACAATGACTTTCTTCTTGCCACTCTTCCATAAAGGTCAGATTTCTGGAGAGCACGACTAATAGTTGTCCTGTGGACAGATTCTCCCACCTGAGCTGTGGATCTCTGCAGCTCCTCCAGAGTTCCCATGGACCTCTTGGCTGCTTCTCTGATTAATGCTCTCCTTGCCCGGCCTGTCAGTTTAGGTGGACGGCCATGTCTTGGTAGGTTTGCAGTTGTGCCATACTCTTTCCATTTTCGGATGATGGATTGAACAGTGCTCTGTGAGATGTTCAAAGCTTGGGATAAAACCCTGCTTTAAACTTCTCCACAACTTTATCCCTTTCCTGTCTGGTGTGTTCCTTGGCCTTCACGAAGCTGTTTGTTCACTAAGGTTCTCTAACAAACCCTTGAGGGCTTCACAGAACAGCTGTATTTATACTAAGATTAAATTACATACAGATGGACTCTATTTACTAATTAGGTGACTTCTGAAGGCAATTGGTTCCACTAGATTTTAGTTAGGGGTATCAGAATAAAGGGGGCTGAATACAAATGCACGTCACACTTTTCACATATTGATTTGTAAAAAAATTTGAAAACCATTTTATCCTTTTCCTTCCACTTCACAATAATGTGCCACTTTGTGTTGGTCTATCACATAAAATCCCAATAAAATACATTCACATTTTTGGTTGTAACATGACAAAATGTTGAAAATTTCAAGGGGTATGAATACTTTTTCAAGGCACTGTATTGTCAAAAGTATTGAGACGCCTGCCTTTACACGGACAAGAACTTTAATGGCATCCCAGTCTTAGTCCATAGGGTTCAATATTGAGTTGGCCCACCCTCTGCAGCTATAACAGCTTCAACTCTCCTGGGAAGGCTGTCCACAAGGTTTAGGAGTGTGTCTATGGGAATGTTCGACCATTCTTCCAGAAGCGCATTTGTGAGGTCAGGCACTGATGTTGGACGAGAAGGCCTAACTCGCAGTCTCCACTCTGATTCATCCCATAGATGTTCTATCGGGTTGAGGTCAGGACTCTGTGCAGGCCAGTCAAGTTCCTCCACCCCAAACTCGCTCATCCATGTCTTACTGGACTTTGCTTTGTGCACTGGTCCAAATCATTTGGTGGAGGAGGGATTAAGGTGTGGGGTGGTTTTTCAGGGGTCGGGTTTGGCCCCTTATGCCGCGTACACACGATCGGAAATGCCACCAGCAAAACTCTGATGACAGATTTTTGTCGGAAAATGCGACCGTGTGTATGCTCCATCGGTCTTTTGCTGGCGGAATTACAGCCAGCAAAAGATTGGGAGCTCGTTCTCTATTTTTCTGTCAGGAAAAGTTCCTATCCAAAAATGCGATCGTCTGTATGCAACTCAGACGCGCAAAAAATCACGCGTGCTCGGAAGCATTAAACCTAATTTTCTCGGCTCGTCGTAGTGTTGTACGTCACCACCTTCTTGACAGTCGAAAGTTCCGAGACCTTTTGTGTGACCGTGTGCAAGCTTGAGCGGAATTCCGTCGGAAAACCATCCAAGTTTTTTCTGATGGGAATTCCAATCGTGTGTACGGGGCATAAGTTCCACTTTAAGCATCAGCATACCAAGACATTTTGGACAATTTTATGTTCCCAACTTTGTGGGAACAGTTTGGGGATGGCCCCTTCCTGTTCCAACATGACTGCGCACCAGTGTACAAAGCAATGTCCATAAAGACATGGATGAGCCAGTTTGGGGTGGAGGAACTTGACTGGCCTGCACAGAGTCCTGTCCTCAACGCTATAGAACACCTTTAGGATGAATAACAGTGCCTGACCTCACAAATGCGCTTCTGGAAGAATGGTCAAACATTCCCATAGACACACTCCTAAACCTTGTGGACAGCCTTCCCAGAAGAGTTGAAGCTGTTATAGCTGCAAAGGGTGGGCCAACTCAATATTGAACCCTATAGACTAAGACTGGGATGTCATTACAGTTCATGTGCATGTTAAAGCAGGTGTCCCAATACTTTTGGTAATATAGTGTACTTGTTTGGGTTGTCAAGTTAAACGGCAAAAAGCATAATATGCCTGTCTCTGCTCACACTATCCTAAGTAAGGCAAGAACCCCTTATTTTTTTTTTATTTAGAATAGGGAAAATTTACATAGCAATTTGCCTAGTTGTGTGTACTATTGTTCTGTGCAAATGGGGCAAAAAAAATGAATGTTATTAAAGTGGAGTTCCACCCACTTTTACAACTCTTCAGCATCCCTCAATAAACTGCGCACTGTAAACAAATTGGATATTTTTTTATTTTTTTTCTCAGCACCTACTGTATATCTGCTGTATTCGTTTTTCACTTCCTCCTCCCTGGCCGCGGCCCATCGCATCATTTCCTGTTCGCAATGCCTTCTGGGAAGGGGCGGCAACTTCCTCTGAAACTGCCGTTGCTATGGAAACCTGACCTGAAACCTATTACACTGCTTGTGCTGCACTGAGCATGTGCGAGATCTGCAAGGATGAGATGCAGGAAGAAATACAGTCTGGCTTCAGATGCCCACACTTAAGATGGCCACGGCCTGCTGTAAGTTTATAAAATAACAAACTACTGCTATAAACTAACAAAACAGACCTTAGTTTACAGACTAACTTTACTGGAATACATTAAGCTTGTGTATTATAGGGGTATTTTTATTTAAAAAGTATCATTTCAGCCGGAACACCACTTTAACCACTTGCCTACCAGGCCAATTCTGACACTTCTCTCATCTAACGTGTACATGTAAAAATCATCATTTTTTTTTTGCTAGAAAATTACATAGAACCCACAAACTTTACATATTTTGTTTTAGCAGAGACCCTAGAGAGCAAAATGGCGGTCGTTGCAACTTTTTATCTCACACAGTATTTGCGCAGCAATTTTTCAAACTTTCTTTTTGGAAAAAAAAAAACTGTTTCATGCTGTAAAAAAAAAAAAAAAAAAAAACAGTAAAGTTAGCCCAATGTTTTTGCATAATGTGAAAGATGATGTTACGCCGAGTAAATAGATACCTAACATGTCACGCTTGAAAATTGCACACGCTCGTGGGAATGGCGCCAAACTTTAGTACTTAAAACTTCCCACAGGCGACGCTTTCAAAAGTTTTACTGGTTTCATGTTTTGAGTTACAGAGGAGGTCTAGGACTAGAATTATTTCTCTCTCTATAACATTCGTGGTGATACCTCACATGTGTGATTTGAACACCTTCTACCTTCTTCCACCTTCTTTACAATGTAAACATCCCTTGTAATAGCAATATGACATGACAGGTCCTCTTTACAGTGAGATATGGGGGTCAATAAGACCCCACATCTCACCTCTAGGCAGGGAAGCCTGAAATAAAAAAAATTAAAAAAAGATCCCGGCTTCCCAGCCGAAGCGGCGCCATTTTTTCAAATGCAGAGGCCGGGCGTGACGTCATAACATGGCGCCCGGCCTCCGAACGATCATAGAGACTCTGGGGAGCCGCTAAGATCATTCTTACGGTGTAGGGAATCGCTGGCTGAAAAAGATGATTTCTAAATGATGTCTGTAGCTGCAGGCATCATTCAGATATCGCCGCTCAAACCCGAAAACGTCATATGACGTGCGGCGGGCGGGAATCGGTTAAACCATGTACTGTGCTGGTTGAATGCTTATTTTTCCATTGATTTAAAATGGAAAATACCGCATTTGGCCCCTAGATGGCAGTTTCTTAGGAAATTCCTATGATGCCTTGCGCCATCTAGTGGCCAAATGTGGTATTTTCTATATTAAATGAATGAAAAACATTCGTCACGCACAGGAACTAGCCTAATAACGTTTGTTGTTTTTCTTTTTTGCCCCATTCGCACAAAATGAATGTACATGCACTTTCACTGGGGGGGAATTGCTATGCAATTTTTTTTTTTTTTTTAGAAGTACACCCCTATGTGCTAAAGTGTACCTATCCTTTAAGCCCACCGCACCATAGCCTGCCTACTGACAACGTTGAGCTGTATATAACTGGCACTGTAAGTGTTGTGTGAATTTGTGTCTGCATTAATGAATAGTCACCGCTGTTTGTTTCCCCCAATGCGTACATTGCCATAGTATATGAGGACACTATATAAATTGCTAGTACTATAATTGGTACAAACTGACCTTAGAATAGTAAAGCTGAAATATTATTTAAATGCGCGGCAGTGGAATCTGCTCCTGACCTTGTGTTTCCATAGCAACTGAGTTCCGGCGGGTAACTGCTGCTTGCTATAACCATGCGCTCTGTTCTGCTATTGTACATTAAAGGTGTACTGCAGACAATGACAGGTTTTCATAGTAGGAGTACGAGTGCTGACGCAAGTTTTAAGCCTTGGAGGTTGTCACTGTTATTTTTGCTGAGAAGACGAAGCCCACCCGTGCGCCATGTTCCCGGGCATCATCACTGTCTGTTGGAGGTTGTGCAGCACAGAATCATGTGACAAGCTCATTAAGTCCCATCCAGTAGCACTGTGAAAACCCTACTGAATTGACATATCATGTGCCTCTTTCAGACACTTCCTGTCCACATACACTCTCTCCAGCGTCGGCAGCACGCCACTGCTTTGGAATGGATTCTTGATAGTAACAGCGGCGGACAATGCCTGTGCAAAATGTGTTGGCATGGCCGCTCGCGCTCCCTATTAGGAGCATGTTTGTTATTGTGACAACACAGGAGCACATTAGGGGCCATTGTCACCCTATAACAGACACAGTTCTGGGCAGTATCATGACAAGGACCTTCATAGCAGGATCACTTCAATGAAATGTGCAGATTTAAAAAGGTTGAAAATGACTTTTAAAAAAAAAATTGAGGCACATCCACGTTCTAGTAACTGATGTAACCTGTGTTGCAGTACCATTCATATCAGATGGCACCCCAACACACTAAGTCAGTTATTTCTAACTAGGGTTCCTCCAGAGGTTGCTTGGGATCTCTTGAGCTGTGGTTGATTGACCTCCCACTTGATAATGCATAGTTCTGGGGCCAACGCCACTTGGCAAGGACATTGGCTTGATGCTATTGATCGTTTTTAGCCGTCTATAAAGGTGACATTCTGACCACCAATGTAAGGGGCATTTTCCCCACTGACCACTACTGTAAGGAGCATTCTACCCACTGGCCACCAACGTAAGGAGCATTCTTCCCACTGATCATCAATGTAAGGGTCATTCTTCTCACTGACCACCAAATGTAATTGTCATTCTTCTCACTGACCACCAATGTAAGGAGCATTCTTCCCACTGGTCACTAAAGTAAGGGGCATTCTTCCCACTGACCACCAATGTAAGGGAACATTCTTCCCACTGACCACCAATGTAAGGAGCATTCTTCCCACTGACCACCAATGTAAGGAGCATTCTTCCCACTGACCACTAATGTAAGGGAACATTCTTCCCACTGACCACCAATGTAAGGAGCATTCTTCCCACTGACCACTAATGTAAGGAGCATTCTTCCCACTGACCACCAATGTAAGGAGCATTCTTCCCACTGACCACCAATGTAAGGAGCATTCTTCCCACTGATCACCAATGTAGGGAGTATTCTTCCCACTGGCCACTAATGTAAGGGGCATTCTTCCCACTAACCACCAATGTAAAGAGAATTCTTCCCACTGTGTCAGAAACCATGAATCAAACTGAGACGGAAGTACAGTTAAATCGCACTTGATTAATAATAATAAAAAAAGGTAAACGGAGTAAACGTAGTCAAAACATAGCCGGAGTTCAGGAACCTGGAAGGATAGTCAGACAAGCCAAAACGTCAGGGAGCCAGAGATAAGCCTAGTAGAACAGCAAGCAGGATCTGGAGCCAGAAGGAATGTCAGCCAATCAAGTCTTTAACAGGAACACAGGAGAGCGTCTCTAGAGATGTGACCAAGGCGAAGGTAGAGATCATCTGGACTGGACGGCTTAAGTAGGCAGGACCGATGAGCAGGATATCATCAACAGGTGAGTCACTGTGGAGAGAAAGGAGCTGGCAATTAGCCAACAGCTGAACGGCCAGCTTTGAGAAGGAAGGGCTGAGCCCAGCCCTGACACACTGGCCACTAAGTACTAAGTACTAAGTTAGTAAGGGTCATTCTTCTCACTGATCACCAATGTAAGGAGCATTCTTCCCACTGACCACCAATTTAAAGAGTATTCTTCCCACTGGCCACTAACGTAAGGGGCATTCTTCCCACTGACCATCAGTATAAGGAACATTCTTCCCCGTATCCACCGATGTAGGAAGCATTTTTCCTACTGACCAGTAATGAATTGGTTTTAGCCACAACACATGGTCATGCTTTGCATTACAAAACAGTGTCATGTGCAATTTTAGGCCTGTTAGGGTGCATTGGTAGCCCATTCATTTTGAATGTGCTGTCTTAACACAACATACGTTAAGGCGCAACATAAGAAGTAGATGGGCCCTCACATGTACACTAGTGTATCTGAGATTTTAACGATAATTTGAGTGGAATTCTCGACTGTCATACAGTTGAATGGGGCTGTCAGTTCCTCTATTGATTTTTCCTGTTACCTGGAGTTCCATCCTTTAGGGGTTGACATTTGTTGCTGAAATGCTGCCCATAATCACACTGTCAAGCCGCCACGCAGAGCCTGATACATTGTACACAGGCATGTCACTGAGTTCCCCATGGAGCGTCGGTCTCTCGTTGTGAGATCAATGTGTGACAGGTCCACAATGCCTTACATAAGGTCCCTCTGCTACTAGTGAAGACATCTTCTGCTGATGAGGGATTACACGGGTGCCCATCCTGCATTAATGAGCCACGCTGCCTTTGTAACGTCATAATCAGCTGTAGTCGAGACATATGGCCTTATTTAAACAACTGCTAAAGCCCCCCCAGACATATTTGCATCTTTAAAATCCCCGACAAAACCTGTGTGCATCCCAGCTGGGCAGCAGCATCTGTGGGGCTCGGGGGGCAGGGAAATGATGGAGCCTGAAAATGAGGCGCATTGTATGTAAAAGGATGGTTGTCAGGATAGGGACTACGAGGATTATGTATGGAAATTCTGGCACATGTCCAAAAAATAGGAGCATTATTCTTCATTTTAGGACTGTGGTCAGAGTCATGCAAATCATTCCTTTATGCCCCATCAACCAGATGAACTTCCAGAACCGCTGGTGTAAAGTGCAAATATAACCTAATAATAGAGAGGAATTTATTCCAAACAGCTGTTTCAGGCTTTTTAACCATCATCAGTGCAGTGAATGGAAACCATGGCTTCTATGGAGTAGAGTTTGGGACCCAATGAGACAGTATAACCACACAGGTTATGGTCAGAAGGGACAAAACCAATCAAAAAGTCCTCCAACCGAATCGTTAAAGTCTAATGCCGCGTACACACGGGCGGACTTTCCGACGGACTTTTGACAGATTTCCGCCGGACTTTTTTTTACGAACGGACTTGCTTACAAACGACCGGACTGTGACGCACAGCATGTCCAGGATGCCCAGGGACTGTGACATTATAAGGGGGCGGGGTCACCGCCTATATAAGTCATTGCGGAGCGCTCAGAGAGCATTACAGCTGAAGAGAGCGTCGTGTCAACATTGGAAGAAGAGGGAAGAAGATGACCCAGAAGTCCGGGCCACCGCTAGCAAAAGAGCGGCAGAAGATAGCGGAGGAGCCGGCAGAAGAACCGGACACCGGGAGAAGAGGTCAAACACCTGGAGAAGAGGCCGGAGAGCGGGAGAAGAACCGGACACCGGGAGAAGAGGCTGGAGAGAGCGGCGAAGTCGGAAGAAGACCCGCCGAAGTCGGTAGAAGACTCCTGGAGCTGTCTAATAAATTACTTTAAAAATCTGTGTAGTGTGTTTTTTTATTGACACTTTTTCCTAGGTGAATGGGTAGGGGTACAATGTACCCCATACTCATTCACATATGGTGGGGGGCCAGGATCTGGGGGCCCCCTTATTAAAGGGGGCTCCCGGATTCCGATAAGCCCCCCGCCCGCAGACCCCGACAACCAACGGCCAGGGTTGTCGGGAAGAGGCCCTTGTCCTCATTAACATGGGGACAAGGTGTTTTGGGGTGGGAGGGCCGCAGGGCGCCCCCTCCCTCAAAGCACCCACCCCCCATGTTGAGGGCATGCGGCCTGGTACTGTTCAGGAGGGGTGGGCGCTCGCTCGTCCCCACCCCCTTTCCTGACCGGCTGGGCTGCGTGCTCGGATAGGGGTCTGGTATGGATTTTGGGTGGACCCCATGCCGGTTCTTCGGCGTAGGGGGTTCCCCTGAAAATCCATACCAGACCTAAGGGACATCGTCGCCTCCCCCTCGCGCTCGCCAGAATAGGCGAGCGCGAGATGTAGTACCCTGCCCTTGCGTCATATCGGTCTGTCGGACCAGTCCGGTTGGAAAGTCCGCTCGTGTGTACGCTGCATAAGAATGGAAGGCGTTCACATGTCTCATTCCATCACATGTCACAAAATAAGAGACATAAAAAGATTTGCATGGTTCCACCCACTGTCTTGGAATGAGGACAGTTCCTCTTATTTTTGGGATGTGTGATGGAATGAGATACATATGTGGATACCTTTATTGTGCTACTCACTGATTTGGTTGGAGAATTTTTGATTCTTTTAGATCCTTCTTGCCATAACTTCTACGGTTATACTTTCTCGTATAAAAATTCTGCTAAAATTAATATTAGTTTGCTCATAAGAACTGTTTTTCATAAGAAAAGTCCAGAATTCAGGGGCCTTCGAGCAGTGGCTGATTGACTTCCCACTTGATGGTGCTTGCATAGTTCGGGAGCCAACACCACTTGGCAGAGCCATTGGCATGACATCGATGATCTTTTTTTTTAGCGGTCTGTAAGCGTGACATTCTGTCCACCAATGTAAGAGGCATTTTCCCCCACTGACCACCACGGTAAGCAGAATTCTACCCACTGACCATCAATGTAAGGAGCATTCTTCCCACTGGCCGCTAATGTAAGGGGCCTTCTTCCCACTGACCACCAATGTAAGAGGAATTTTTTCCACTGGCCACCAATGTAAGGGGCATTCTTTCTACTGAACACCAATGTAAGGAGCATTCTTCCCACTGAACACCAATGTAATAAGAATTCTTTCCACTGACTACCAATGTAAGGAGCATGGTCAGAGCCATGGAAATCATTCCTTTATGCCCCATCCACCAGATGCACATCCACCTCCACTGGTGTAAAAAATAGTCCGGCCGTGTGTATGCTCCATAGAACATTTGTTGTCGGAATTTCCGCCAACAAATCTTTGAGAGCAGGTTCTCAAATTTTCAGACAACAAAACTTGTTGTCGAAAATACCGATCGTGTGTACATATGTCCGACGCACAAAAGTCCACGCATGCTCGGAATCAAGCAGAAGAGCCGCACTGGCTATTGAACTTCATTTTTCTCGGCTCGTCGTATGTGTTGTACGTCACCGCATTCTTGACATTCGGAATTTCCGACAACATTTGTTTGACCGTGTGTATCCAAGACAAGTTTGAGCCAACATCCTTCGGAAAAAAAAATCCACGGTTTTGTTGTCGGAAAATCCTATCGTGTGTACAGGGCATTTGAATGTAAGGCATTCACTTGTCTCATTCCATCACATATCCCAAAATAAGAGACATAAAGAAATGATTTGCATGGTTCCACCCACTGTCTTGCAACGTGGGATGATCCTCTTATTTTTGGGATATGTGATAGAATAAGATATGTGAAAACCTTCTGTTCTAAGAAGACTTTATTGTGCTGCTCACTGATTTTGTTGGAGAACTTTTTGATTCTTTTAGACCCTTCTTACCATAACTTCATTCTGACCTCCTTGCTGGTATGATGGGGTCCTGAGGGATCTTCCTCATGGGAAGGAATCTGAATTGAGTGCCCACCACGTAAGGTGATTCCCTAGCATGGATCCTGAGGAGCCCAGTGCCTTCAGGATTGAACAGCAGAGAAAAGTAGAGAGCCCACGGTCTCAAGTGCCCCCAGTAGTTGCGCCTTATGGGTTTGGGGCCCCACTGTGTGAAACTGCACTAGGCTACGACACCTCTTGTTGTTTTCTGCACTACGCCTCATGGGCTAAGTCTTTTTGGCCGAGACCGAAGCAGTTTTCGTTACCAGACGGAAAGGCCTAGCCAGAGCACCTGAACTGACACTTTTTTTGTTTTGCGTATTTTTTATTTAGTTGCTCTCTACATGTGTGTCACTCTGCACTTATATATGTGTTCCCTTCTTCCGTTCCGATTGGGAATGGGTCTTTGGGCCTACCCTTAAGTCTAGGGGGAGGATGTGTGGCCATTAGTTTCTTTCCTTCCCTGCCTTGGGTGGGTTCTCTTTTTAGGCAAACCCCCCCACCTAGTACCTGTTGGGTGGTTTCACCTGACCTCGAGGAGAGGGGTCCGCTCAGCCTTTTGGCTAGATGGGACCTGGGTGTGCCTTGCACCCCACGGAGTTAGGAGGACTAGAGACACACTGTAAGTTTACTTCTTTTGGTTCACTTACTGGTGTTTATTTTTTTGGCAACAACCGCAGCCTTATTATAAAAAAAAAAAAATGTTGTTATTAGTGTCCATTAGGGGTGCTCCACCGTCATTCTGGGCTTCTGGCTGGGATGGCTGGCTGTATAGTATCCTTGCTGGTAAGATGGGGGTCCTGAGGGACCTTCCTCATGGGAAGGAAGCCGAATCGAGTGCCAACCACCTAAGGTACTTCCTTAGCATGGATTCTGAGGAGTCCAATGCCTTCAGTTTTGAAAAGTACTGCCTTGTCTGGCCAGGGGTAAAGGAGGTAGAGAGCCAGGAGTGTTAAGCTCCCCCTGGGAGAAGTGCCCCGGGGTGCACCTAGTATCACTATGCATTCTCCCACTATGAGAAAGGGCTCTAGGCCACAACACTACTTGTTTTTCCTGCACAGCTCCTCATGAGCTAAGCCTTTTGGCTGAGACCGGGGCAATTTTTATTATCAGGACGAAAGGCCTAGCCTTTGCACCAGCACTGGCACCTTATAGTTATTATTTTCTTCATGTGTGTCAACTACACTTATATGTGTGCTTTTCTTCTTCACTCAGGATTGTAGGGTGTGGGTCTTTTGATCTACTCTATAGTCCTGGCGAGGAAGTGTGGTTCCTTCATCCTCTGCCTTGGGGGCAGGGCCGGTGCTACCACTAGGCAAACTAGGCAGCCGCCTAGGGCGCCCTGCTACCTAGGGCGCCTGCCCACTGGTGTTCCAACTCTCTTCTCTTTGCATCAAGCAACTACGTTTCAGCATCAGCAGGCAGCCACCGCTCCATTCTAACATAGTGTCAGAGGTGCAGCAGTGGCAGGGGACTGTGTCTATATCCCAGCTCCCGTATGAATGGAAGCAACAAACATTCATTGATGAACGCTGGTAGGCTGCATTTGATGGGTGCTGGTGAGGCTGAATTGATGGGTGCTGGTGAGGCTGCATTTGATGGGTGCTGGTGAGGCTGCATTGATGGGCGCTGGTGAGGCTGCATTTATGGGCGCTGGTGAGGCTGCATTGATGGGCGCTGGTGAGGCTGCATTTGATGGGCACTTCATTAAAAAGGTGGGGTTTACATGAGCAGGGGAAAGGGGGTGGAGTCAGGGGTGGAGCCAGGGGGGTTTCACCTAGGGTGTCAAAAATCCTTGCACCAGGGCGTGGCCGGATGTTGGGCTGAACAGAAGCGTGGGTAATTAGCTCCTGCCATCCTGATCCATTATCCTGGTTTTTGGACTCCAGCGGACCTGCCTTGCACCCCACATAACCATCCAGCTTGTGGGAACACTGCTTGGATTCGCCAGCACAGCGCTTCTCATACCTGCAGCTGCCTGAAGGACGGACCGCGGCTCCGGCCTAGTTCCCGGAGCGGCGGCCATCTTGCCTCACCCGGCGGCGGCCTCGGCGGGATCTCCTGGCCTCCCTGAACTGTCCTGGGCCCGATCGCCTCCTGTTGTGGCCGTCCGACCGCTCGGGGCCACCTCCGGCGGCGTTTCCTCCCCATTTTGCAGCTGCCTGAAGGACGGATCGCGGCTCCGGCCTGCATTCCGGGGCGGCGGCCATCTTGGTGCACCCAAGGACAGCCCAAACAAATGCTTCTGGCCCACCTGGTACATCCTAAGCTGGGTGACGTATAGCTGCTGTCGGCCGCATCATCCGGGCTGTCATTGGGGTGCTCACTCGCCCTGTGGCTGCCTGTGGGAAGGGCCGGGGCTCCTGCCTAATTCTCGGCGGCCATCTTGCTTCACCCTGTGCAGGCCTCAGCGGATTCTCAGGGATCCTCAGACAACCTTGAGCCCAGGTTTCTCTTCCCACGGCCATCGGGACTTCACGGCTGGCCGGCTGCTGCTTGCTGGACCCAGTGTGTCATTCTAGCTGAACGGCAGGGGGGGGAGATTGAGGATCCGGCCTGGTAGGAGGCGGCCATCTTGGTACACCAGTGATCACCTGTGGCTCTCCTGTCCCCTTGGCACCTCTGTGACTCTGATCCATCTCCATCCTGGTGTATATTCAGCAGCTCTGCTCAGCAAATACCTTCCTCCGGTCTGGGGGGCCCCCCCGGTCCTTCCGATGACCGGGAAACGACAATCGGCAAAGAAGGCGGCTACCTCCATCTCCCGGATCTCGCCACCGAACACACGTGCTACAGCCGCCTTGCCTATAGCATCATCCTCTCCGGCCTCTGTAGCGGTACGAGCGGACACCTGGATGGCGGCACTTAGGGCTTCGGGTCAAGAGGGGCCCCCGACGGTCATGGAGGGAGCGTCGGAGCGGCTGGGTGAGGGGTCCACCGCAATGATACTGGCGGCCATCGCAGATAGTAAGTCATCCGTGGAGGGGAAAATAGATACCCTGACGATCGAATGTGGGCTGATAAGGCAGGATATGGACAAAATTAGGGGCCGTTTAACAGAAACTGAGCAGCGCATTTCTACAGTGGAGGACGTGGCAGCCTCCACGGCACAATCGGTGGTGGAGCTGCAGCAGCAGGTTAAAACTCTAATGGCCCGTTCAGAAGATGCAGAAAACCGCCTCAGGCGCAATAATGTCCGGGTGGTAGGGCTCCCTGAAGGTGAAGAGGGCGCCAACCCTGTGGAGTTTGCGGAGGCCTTTTTCAAAAAGCTCCTGGGACTGCAGCATCTGTCTCCTGTCTATGTCGTGGAGCGAGCACATAGGGTGCCCGCGGGCCGGAGACCGACGGGAGCATGGCCGCGTGCGTTTCTTGTGCGCCTGCTGAATTTCAGGGATAGAGATATGATCCTGGCGGAAGCCCGCAAGCACCCTGAATTGAAACATGAAAATGCTGTCATCCATTTGTATCCTGATTTTTCGCCAGAACTGCAAAAGAAAAGACGCTCCTTTACAGATATCCGCAGACGCCTGAGGGAGAAGGGTCTGATTTATAACATGCTGTATCCTAGCCGTCTAAAAGTACTTCATCGTGGAGCTGCAAAGTTCTTCGAGTCCCCTGCGGAGGTGGCTGAGTGGCTGGATGCCATCGCTTAATGCTGGGACCTGGTGGCGGAATCTGTCTCACGGAAACATTTAGATTGGATCCAGAAGATACTTGCCTTAATGTGGTACTAATGCTGAGAGTGGTGGTTCCCGCTGATGCGGCACCTTTCTGGAATCCTGTTGTCCCAAAACAGTTTTTCTTTTTGTTCCCCTAGCGGTCTGCAATGGAAGACAATCTCTGGAACTTGCCATCCGTGCACTGCAGGAGCTTCAGGTACTGTTCTAAATGTTTGCACTACCTACAAGTCTTCCCGAACCCCCTTTTTTGAGTGGATAGACTCTTGGAACGTTCCACCCTTTGCTCACTAAGTTGATGGGAATAAAGTTTCTCCGGCGGTTTTGTTCTTTTTTTGGTTCTGTTCGCCTGGAGCAAACAGGGAGTTGGGTTCTTAAAATGTTTTTTTCTGTGACTTCTCTTTTTTTATTATTTTTTGCAAGTCCGTTTTTATTTTTTTCTCTTTTATGTTTTTTGTTGGGAAAAGATGTCTGTTTTCCATGCTTCCCTCGGTGGCCCACCTCATTGGTGCGACCACATGAGGAGGTAAATTGCCTATTAAGATATATGCTGTCCATCTGTAGTGCTGTGGTGCTTTGCTGCTCTCTGTGCCCGGGTCCCCCCCCATTGACCTCCCCAGTTTATGGGACAACTCCTGTCCTTATCCAATACCTAGCTCCACTCTATGAGTGACCTCAAAATAATCTCGTGGAATGTCCGCGGATTAAATTCCAAATTTAAACGTTCATTGGTCCTCCAGTACCTCAAATCCTTGAATCCCCATATTATCCTCCTGCAGGAAACCCACCTAGAGGGTAACAAAATTTTATCCCTGAACAGGAACTGGGTACAGAGAGCCGTACACTCTACGCACTCCTCTTATGCCAGGGGAGTGGCTATTTTAATACATAAAAACTTACCATGTGTTATAGAACATGTAATAACAGATCCCTATGGGAGATATGCAATTGTGGTCCTTGCCATTGACTCTCAGTTATTGGCAATAGCGAATGTATATGTTCCACCCCCCTTCAAAAACGAGGTTCTGTACCTGGTTTTAGAGAAGATTGCCACCTTTGGCCCATTAAAAGTGCTAGTGGCGGGCGATTTTAATAACATCCTAGACTATGGGCTGGACACCCCTAACCCGACTCGGGTGCGGAATCTAGAACTGGGTCACTGGGCAGACACGGCGGCATTGGAGGAGGTGTGGAGGTGGAAACATCCTGGTGAGCGCAGTTATTCTTACCTTTCCCACGTCAGTGCCTCCTCATCCCGTCTTGATCTGGCTTTTGCTAATTCAGCACTGCTACCACAGATTGTGGAAGCCGTTTACCTGGCGGGGGGGCTTTCCGATCATACCCCCTTACAGGTAATGTTGAGCCGATCATCAGGCAATAGTCGAAGGAGTTGGAGGCTGCATCCGGGGTGGGTGAGTGAGCCCTCGGTTGAGGAATTGGTCTCCCCACACATACAGGAATACTGGGACAACAATGAAGGTTCAGCAGATGGGCTCATGGTTTGGGATGCGTTCAAGGCATCCACCCGTGGGGCATATATATCTGCCATTAAAGCCGCTAGAGTGGAGAAAAATTCAGAGTCGGAGATGCTTCAGGCCCGTGAACTACGCTGTGCGAAGCTCCATGCTGATGCGCCCTCTTCCTCCACCCTGGCGGAGTTACAGATGGCCAGAAGGGCCTTGTTGGTCCATTTTCAAACTCATACACAATGTACATTTAAGAGAAGGGCTGAGGAACTATTTGAAAAAGGGGATAAGAATGGGAAGCTGTTGGCCTACTTGGCGGCAGACACCCGAACACACACAGCTATCCCGTGCATTTATTCAGCTGGAGGTAATCTAGTGAGAGATGGAGAGGGTATTATGCGGGCTTTTGTGTCGTACTACACAGAGTTATATACTGCTATACCCAAATATGATGACCGAGTGCTGGTGGATCTGTTGGGCTCCCTTCGGGTCCCGGAGCTGCCGGGGGAGGTGGCGGCAGATTTGGAAGCTCCTTTTACTCTTAAGGAATTGGCTTCGGCCATTGCCTCCTTCCCCAATGGTAAAGCTCCGGGTCCGGATGGGATACCGGCGGAATGGTATAAAACTTATATGGAGCTGCTGTCTCCCAGACTCTTGCAACTTTATGGAGAATGCTTTGAGACGGGGAGACTGCCGCTCTCGATGTATGAGGCTCATGTGGTGTTGCTGCCCAAGCCTGATAAAGACCTTCTTCAATGCTCCTCCTACAGGCCCATAGCACTGTTAAACATGGACCTCAAAATTTTGACCAAAATGATTGCCAATAGATTGATGAAGATTCTAGAGCACTTGATATCACCAGATCAAACAGGGTTTATGCCCAACAAAGCAACTGACATTAACATTCGCAGAGTGTACACCCACACGCAAATAGATGAGGAGATATCTTCTGGAGGGGCTCTGGTGTTTTTCGATCTGGAAAAGGCATTTGACTCCATAGATTGGGGATATATGACCCAGGTACTTCAACGCATGGGATTTGGTCCTATATTCCTCAAATGGATATCAATGCTCTATGAGCAGCCGGTGGCAGCACTCCGCCTTAATGGAGGGGTGTCTGACAATTTTCCAGTATCCAGAGGCACCAGGCAAGGGTGTCCATTGTCACCGGGCTTATTTGCTTTGGTCATGGAACCTCTGGCGATTGCACTGCGCTCCTCCTCTCAAATACAGGGTATTGGGGTGGGTACCCTTACCGAGACTACAGCCCTTTATGCAGATGACCTAGTCCTTTTCATTAGAGATACTGGACCTTCTCTACAGGCTGCGCTGGCGCTGCTGGAGCGATTTACAGGGGTTTCTGGACTCCGGGTCAATTGGAATAAATCTAAGATACTTCCGCTACGTTCTCACCGGGCGAATAGACAGGCAGAACCAGGTAATCCCTTGCAATGGGTAACACAAATTAAATATCTAGGTCTTCAAATTACGAATTCAGTGACGGAATTCATTAGTCTTAATGTGTCCCCATTACTAGACATCATCTCTAAAAAATTACATTCCTGGAAAAATCTTCCATTGTCACTTATTGGGAAGATAAATCTGCTCAAAATGAAAATACTACCATTACTCCTGTATACCCTTAGAAATTCTCCGGTGTGGATACCAAAAACAGTTTTCAAGTCAATAGACAGTATGATCTCTTCCTTTCTGTGGCAGGGAGGAGTCCCCCGCATTAAACTGACCATTTTGCAGCAGCCGTGGGGGGAGGGAGGCCTAGCGGTACCAAATTTCCAAAAATATTTTTTAGCCGGCCAATTAACGGTGGCACACCGTTGGTTGACCACGCCTTCGGATGACGCAGCTGTGTCGTTGGAGGCGGCATGTGTGGGTTCATATGAAGCACTATCCCACTTGGTATATAGGGGTTTACGGGCTCCCTACTCACTGACGCCCTCCATGCGCTCTGTAATTAGGGCATGGTCCATGACTCAGGGGCTCCGGCCTTCTAGTCCTAATAAATTTTCTCCAAATCTCCCCTTGTGGAGGAATCCTGGTCTGCCGCACTTCTTCGATTACCCGGATCCCATAGTGTGGACAAAATACGGAATTAAGACACTAAATCACATTGTAGTGTATGGCACCCTAATGTCCTTCGACGTGTTAAAATCGCGTTATGAACTACCAAACTCGCATTTTTTCCGGTACATTCAATTAAGGCATGCCTTTCAATCCCAATTTGGAGGAGAACCTCTTGACCTTGAGCCCAGTGATCTAGAACTGCTGACCCGCAGTGACTCGTTGTCTAAACCAGTTTCCAGCATATACAGAGATCTCTTTCAGGAAACAACGAAACTGTTAGAACCCTGCAGACAAGCATGGGAGGCTGTGACCTCGGGGTTGGATAGAGATGACTGGGATGATGTATGGGGAATTGCAATTCAGACTTTGGTCTCCACTAGGGACAGACTAATTCACTTTAAATTCCTGCATAGGATTTATCTGACCCCAGCCAGACTTGCTAGGATGTTTGGGAACCAACACTCATCTTGTTGGAGGTGCTCCACGCCGCTAGCGAATTTTATGCATATTTTTTGGGAATGCCTACAGGTCAAGGCATACTGGCAAGATGTAGCAGGCTGCATAAGGTCGGTCACCTCTATTTCGATTCCCATGACAGTTGAGGTATGCCTACTGCATTTGGTGGAGCCCCTAGCTACTACCAGGGCTATTGGAGTCCTGGAAGGCATTGGTTAACAAGGCAGTACCATTTTATAAAGCCACTTATTTGAGTAGGGGGGCACTGACCAAATTTGACAAAGTGTGGGGTGGTTGGATGGCATCGGTGGATACGGTGTCAGACTAATTACAGATAACTTATCGCTATTGATATTGGTGTATGAGGCCACAAAGGAGGATGTATATGACTAACATACAGGAGCAAAATTGACAATTCTGCATTAGGACATATGGTCACTTGTGGGGGGGAGAGTTACTTATCCATGCAAAATTCTTAGTACTGGGGTGGGGGACGGGTCATGCCTTCTGTAATTAGCATTGAGACTCAAGTTGTTAAACAATGAGGGTGCGGTGTCTGCTAGTGCCTTCCTCCAGTCTGGAGGCTAACTTGGACAGTATGTATCTGGGCAAAAGCTTTGTTGTTTGGGGGGGGAGGGAGGGGGGAGTTCTAAACGTATGTCTGTGGTTTTGTATGTAAATGTCCACCGGCAATTGTGTTATAGTCGGTGGCTGTCGGCCGTATGTGGCCTGTTGTTATTTGTATGCCTTTTAAAATGAATAAAAAAGAATTTCCAAAAAAAAAAAAATCCTTGCACCAGCCCTGCTTGGGGGGGGTCTCTTCAGGCGAGCCTCTCACCTAGTACTCGTTGGTTGGCTTTGGCTGATCATAAGGAAAGGGGTCTGCCGAGCCTTTTGGTGGATGTGAGTATGCCTTACCCCGTTAGGAATTTTGCACCTTGGGGCGTTAGGGAAGAGTCCTTTCTCTTTGGGAGGGGACATTTGACACATCCTAAATGCACTTTTTTGTGTGTGTTCACATACACTTTTTTGGTTCAATTATGGTGTTTTGTTTTTGTGCACTGCATCACAGGCTCTTAAAAACAAAACAAAAAAGCTATTTTAGACATTCAGCATAATGGCCAGGGAACTAGCATTTTCAAGAGAGATTAGTAATTGTAGAATCTGAGCAACTATTAGTTATTAATCCATGAGGCATGTGGTGTCGGAAATTAAAATTGTGAATAATCACAACCCCTTCCTCCTTGTCCACACTGGGGGGGGGGGATGTAGAGACTCATGTGACAAGAGGATACACTCCCACTTCAGAGCATGGTGATACACTTACTGGCTGCAAAAACTTATAAATTCAAGGAGCTTTCAGCCCTTTACACTGTTCTCTGGGCAGTGTGAGAATTCTGCTGGTGGATTTTACTTTCTGTGTACAGTTACTTTTCCAGCTTATTTTCTTTATGATTTAAGAACTTCAAGTGACCTTACTCTTCACCTTGGCGCAACCCGGACTCACAAACACCCAAAGAAAACATACAGCGGGCAAAGCGTTGTGATCACACGGAGAAGAGTGTCTCTTCCAAAGGGGAAAACACGAAACGGTTGGGGCCTCCTTGGAAAATATGCGGCCATTTCCCTCCCTGCAGGGCCAGATAATGAAGTGCCTGTGTTCGGCTATTACAAGGCCTTTCAGCTGCATCTCAAGGCAGCCTGAGGGAAGTGCAGAGACCGGGACTGCACCCCCTCTGCATACCTCTGTACATGTGAAAATGTGGACATTACACATAATGCTGCTCCACAAGACAAATTATAAGACTGGAAACCACCTGGAGCAGCTACAAAACCTGAAAATACATATTTAGTACATATGCGTGTGTATCAGGGGCAATGCTAGTCCCTGCCACCCAGGGCACATGCCCCAGGTCTTCTTCTGAGTGCCCCAGGTCTTAGTTCTCCAGGTTTTCTGAGTGTCTTGGGTCTTCTTTTGAGTGCCATGGGTCTCACGAGTGCCCTGGGTCTTCTTCTGCGTGCCCCGTATTTCCTTTTGAGTGCCCCAGATTTTCTTCTGAAACCCCCAGTTCTTTTTATGAGTGCTCTGGGTCCTCTGCTGTGTGGCCCAGGTCTTCTTCTGAAAGCTCCGGGTCATCTGAGTGCCCCAGGTCATCTGAGTGCTCCAGGTCATCTGAGTGCTCCAGGTCTTCTAAATGCTCCGGGTCTTCTTCTGAATGCTCCAGGTCTTCTAAGTGCTCCAGGTCTTCCAAGTGCTTTGGGTCGTCTTCTGATTGCCCCAGGTCTTCTGAGTGCTCCAGGTCTTCTAAATGCTCCAGGTCTTCTTCTGAGTGCCCCAGGTCTTCTGAGTGCTCCAGGTCTTCCAAGTGCTTCGGGTCGTCTTCTGATTGCCCCAGGTCTTCTGAGTGCTCCAGGTCTTCTAAATGCTCCGGGTCTTCTTCTGAGTGCCCCAGGTCTTCTGAGTGCTCCAGGTCTTCTAAGTGCTCCGGGTCGTCTTCTGATTGCCCCAGGTCTTCTGAGTGCTCCAGGTCTTCTAAGTGCTCCGGGTCTTCTTTTGAGTGCACTGGATTGTCTTTTGAGTGTTCCTGTATTTTCTTCTGAGTTCCCTGGTCTTCTTCTGAGTGCCCCAGGCCTTTTTCTTAGTGCCCCCCCGATCTCCTTCTAAGTGTCCCAGGTCTTCTTCTGAATGTCTTTGATCTCCTTCTGAGTGTCCTAGGTCTTCTTCTGGGTACCTAAAGTCTCCTTTGAAATATGGAAATGATACATTCTATGCATTATATTGTTTTGGAACATTGTTTAATTTATTAATTAAATTTTGTTCAGTTAAAAAGATTATATCAGTATTAGATTTGATCTAAAGTGGTCATTATGGTATCCTATCCTCAACATTTTAAATCTGAAATACAGGAATTATTTGTATTGTATAGTTACATAGGATCAGCTTGGCACAATGTAAGTATGCATATTTCATACCTAATGGTCCTGATTGACTGCTGAGGTAGTTGAAAATCGCCATAGTAGTCAGCACTACTATTGTGATAGCCATGATATTCTAGGTCCTGCTCAGATTATATGAGAATGTCATCTCTAATGCACACTGACCACAGGGAGTTGCTCAGTGGGGGGGCAGCAAACAATGCACCCACAGCCCGCCGCACAGTCTGTCACCAGCCATGCACTTACCCCATCTAGGTCGCGGGCAGTGCTTCCCCCAGGCGGCGGTTTGCGCTGTATCTCTTCCTACTCGGCATCATGGCAGCTTCCGCTGTGCGTCTCCTCCCTGCTCCTACTAGGCGGCCAATAGGATCGCTTCTCCTCTCAGCCAATCGGGTGACGGGTCTCAGCACCTGCTTCCTGATTGGCCGGGAGGAGAATCAGGAAGATAATAGCGAATATTATTGTCATACAACTGGGTGGGGTTGAGGTGCAGTGCTCTGCGCCCCGAGCCCACCCTTTTTTGAAGACTATTAAAGCTTCTGGCTCTAATCACGCGCTTCTAAAACAGAAAAAAAAAACATTAGAATCCATGCCTCCCATGCTCCGCATATAGATAAGGGGGCCGGACGCATGGATTGGGGGGGCAGTGTGCCCTGCATTACGGGACGCCACTGGAATAGCTTACTTGGCTCCAAGGCCGGAACAAGAGGGGGGCCGAGGGGGCACCTGCCCCAGGCACAGTGTTGAGGGGGGGGTGCATTGGGAGCTTTAGCTCCTCTATCTCGGTGACAAGATCAAAGCTTTTGGCTTCTGAACCCGCCTGCCGGCCATCCCACCACCCGTAGGACTTTAGTATTATTAGATCTGCCCGGGTCTGATCAGCTACATTGGTGGACAGAAGAGAGGTCTGGGGTCTAATAGACCCCAGATCTCTCCATAAAGAGGACCTGTCACGGCCCTTGCTGTCACAAGGGATGTTGTTCATCCCTTAGATAGCAATAAATTGATAAAAAAAAATAAAGAAACAGTGTAAAAATTAAAGATTTTTTTTTAAAGCACCCCTGTCGCCCCGTGCTCGCTCACAAACGTGAACGTGTGCGCCAGTCCTGCACGCATATGTAAATGCCGATGGTACCACACATGTGAGGTATCGACACGAACATCAGAGTGAGAGCAATAATTCTATCATCTGACCCCCTGTATACCCCTAAATTGGTAATCTGTAAAGGCAGTTAAAATTTTGCCTATGGGGATTTTTAGGTACCGTAGTTTTGCGCCATTCCACAGTAGGACGCAATTTTAAAGCATGACATGTTTGGTTAATATTTACTCGATGTAACATCATCTTTATGTTACCAAAAATTGGGCATTAAATTGTGTTTTTATGCCAAAAATTGTATCAAAGTGTATTTTTTCAAAAAAATTTGCTTTTGAAAAATCACTGCGCAAATGCCATCTGACAAAAATATGCACTCACTATTTTGTTTTCTAGGGCCTCTGCTTAAAAAATATAGAATGTTTGGAGGTTCTAAGTAGTTTTCTAGCAAAAGATGTTTTTTTTTACATTTGGGAGTGGAATGTCGGAATTGGTACCAACGGGAAGTGGTTAAGGTGCTTGTCAGACCCCTCTGTGTGGCTAGGCTGTGAAAAAGTCTCACACTTGGTATCCCCTTACTCCGGAGGAGTAGCAGAATGTGTTTTGGGGTGTAATATTAAATATGCCTATGCTATGTGTGAGAAATATTACACTTTTCATTCTGCATTTTCCAAAATTTTGTGGCAAAAAAATTAAGTCTTCAAAAGACTCTGCATGTCTCTTAAAAATATCATGGGGTGTTTACTCTCCAAAATGGGGTAATTTTGTGGGTGTTTCTACTCTTCCTAACGCTCCAGGGCCTCCAAAAATGTGATAGGTAGTCAAGAAATTAAATGCGTAATTTATGCCCCTAGAAAGCCTTAAGGAGTTCCTTGGAATTTGGGCCCTTCAGTGTGGCCAGGCTGTGAAAAAGTCTCACACATGTGGTATCGCCATACTCAGGAAAAGTAGCCGAATGTGTTTTGGGGTGTATTTCTATGTATGTCCATGCTGTTTGTTAGAAATATCTTACTAATGAACAACTTTGTGTAAAGAAACACAGTCCCTTTAAAAAGTATTCATACCCCTTGACATTTTCCACATTTTGTCATGTTATGGCAAAATTAAAAAATTTGTAAAAAAAATGTTGAAAACCATTTATCATTTTCCTTCCACTTCACAATTATGTGACACTTTGTGTTGGTCTATCACATAAAAACCCAATAAAATACATTTACGTTTTTGGTTGTAACATGACAAAATGTGGAAAATTTCAAGGGGTATAAATACTTTTTCAAGGCACCGTTTGTAAATGGAGCCTTACACAAGCTGATCATCATCCCAATCACTAAAATGTTAAAAATATGCTTTAATATATAAATATAATTTTAAAGGATGTATTTTTAGAAATATTGCATAGCTGTTTGTCCATCAGAACAGCCTGGAAATTCGTTCTGTGAGAATGGGACAAAATCGCATGTTCTTAGGCTATTTTTCTCTGCAGATCAAATGTGTGATGGACGAAAATACGGCATTATGGCCACTAGATGGCACTGAGTATCCTAAAAAAGTAAATATGCTGTCAGCTCCACCTAGTGGCCACGATGCAGTATTTTCCTATTCACACATTTTATCTGCAGAGATTATAGCCTGAAAACATTAAATTGTGCCCCACTAGTACAGAACGAATTTACATTCTGTTTCGATGGATGAACTGCTATGTATATGTTTTATAAGTACACCCTTAAAAGTCATGTTTTAAAATAATTCAATCTGCAGTTTTCTTTAACCACCTCAAGTCCAGACACTTTCACCGCCCTTCCAGCCTGAGCCAATTTTCAGCTTTCAGCGCTGTCACATTTTGAGTGACAATTACTCGGTCATGCAACACTGTACCCAAAAGACATTTTTATAAATTTTTTAAGATAAATAAAGCTTTCTTTTGGTGGTATTTAATCACCACTGGGTTTTTTTTTAATTTTTTGCTATATAAACAAAAAAAAGATTGAAAATTTTGATTTTTAAAGAAAAAAAAAACAAAAATTTTTTTCTTAGTTTCTGTTATAAGGTTTTGCAAATAAATAATCTTGCTTCATAAAATTAGGCCAAAATGTATTCTGCCGCTTTTTTTTTTAGTAAAAACAACCCAAACAGTGTATAATATTTAGTCTGTGTGGAAGTTATAGAGTCTACAAACTATGATTTACAGTGTATTTATTAGAAAATTGATCAATCATGATGTACTGACGGCCTATAGTACAAATACCCCCCCCCCCATGACCTTTTTTTGGAAAGTAGACATTCCAAGGTATTAAGTAAAAGAAATGGCGAGTTTTTGAAGTTGTCTTTTTTTTTTTTTTTAAATAAAGATTATTATTATTATTTTATTATTATTTAAATTATTAATAATTATTATAATTTTTTCCACAAAGTTATTTCTCAAACACAGCAAAGGCATACTTGCAATTACACCCCAAAACACATTCTGCTATGCCTCCTGAGTATGGGGATAACACATGTGTGAGACTTTTTCACTGTCTAGATGCATAGAAGGGCCTGAAATCCAAGGAGTACCTTCAGGCGTTCCAGGCTATCTGACTAATTTCCTGACTACCTATCATAATTTTGGAGCCTCTGGAGCAACCAGGACAGTGGAAACACCCTCAAAATTACGCCATTTTGGAAAGCAAACACTTCAAGGTATTTTCCGGAAAAGACATAATGAGTCTTTTGAAAATGTCATTTTTTGCCACAAGTTTTTGGAAAATGTAGGAAAGAAAAGGAAAATGTACAGCGCCTTGAAAAAGTATTCATACCCCTGGGAATTTTCCACATTTTGTCATGTCACAACCAAAAACGTAAATCTTTTTTATTGGGATTTTATGTGATAGACCAACACAAAGTGACACATAATTGTGAAGTGGAAGGAAAATGATAAATGCTTTTCAGAATTCTTTACAAATAAAAATGTGAAAAGTGTGGGGTGCATTTATATAGCGCCCCCCTGAGTCAATACTTTGTAGAACCACCTTTCACTGCAATTATAGTCTTTTTGGGGAATGTCTCTACCAGCTTTGCACATCTAGAGAGTGATATTTTTTGCCCATTCTTCTTTGCAAAATATCTCAAGCTCTGTCAGATTGGATGGAGAGCGTTTGTGAACAGTAATTTTCAAGTCTTGCCACAGACTCTCAATTGGATTTAGGTCTGGACTTTGACTGGGTCATTCTAACACATGAATACGCTTTGATCTAAACCATTCCATTGTAGCTCTGGCTGTATGTTTAGGGTCGTTGTCCTGCTGGAAGGTGAACCCCTGAAGTCTTTTGCAGACTCTAACAGGTTTTCTTCTAAGATTGCCCTGTATTTGGCTCCATCTATCTTCTCATCAACTCTGACCAGCTTCCCTGTCCCTGCTGAAGAAAAGCATCCCCACAACATGATTCTGCCACCACCATGTTTCACAGTGGGGATGGTGTGTTCAGGGTGATGTGCCGTGTTAGTTTTTCGCCACACATAGCGTTTTGTTTTCAGGCCAAAAGGTTCAATGTTGGTCTCATCTGACCAGAACACCTTCTTCCACATGTTTGCTGTGTCCCTCACATGACTTCTCACGAACTGCGAGAAATACTCCAGTATTTGGCTTCACCCCCTAGTAAAAGCACCTAACACACAGTACACATAAACACTGGCTAGGCATACAAATGTAACCTTTTGATCGCCCCTGATGTTAACCCCTTCCCAGCCAGTGTCATTAGTACAGTGACAGTGCATATTTGTTTAGCGCTGATCACTGTATTAGGCCTGGTTTACACTGGTGTGACATGGAATCCGCCTTGTGAGAGCAAAAGTCTCATGACATGTCAGATGAAATGTTTCCCTATAAGAGCCGTCTTAACCGACTCTAGAAAAGGTTCCCGCACTACTTTGGTCGGACTTTGATAAGACTTTAATAAATAAAAATACCCCATAGTTTGTAGACGCTATAACATTTGCGCAAACCAATCCATGTATGCGTATTGGGATTTTTTTTGCCAAAAATATATAGCAGAATACACATGGGCCTAAATTGATGAAGAAATTAAATTTTTTACATTTTTTTTATTGGGAATGTTTTATAGCAGAAAGTAAAAAAATATATATTTTTTTTCAAAATTGTTGGCCTTTTTTTTTGTTTATAGTGCAAAAAATAAAAAAAACACAGGGGTGATCAAATACCACCAAAAGAAAGCTCTATTTGTGGGGAAAAAAAAGGACATCAATTTTATTTTGGGTACAGCGTCGCACGACCGCGCAATTGTCAGTTAAAGTAACGCAGTGCCGTATCACAAAAAATGGCTTGGTCATGAAGGGGGGTAAATCTTCCGGAGGTCAAGTGGTTAAAGAGCGGAAGAGCAGACTGCTGCCTGAGCACTTTCTAGAAGAGAGCAAAAAAAAAAACACAAAACGATTAGGGCTCATTTACGTTAACGTGTTGTGGTATTACGTGTAGGGACACTAGCTCTGATGACCTGGGGGGACCCCAAGGGATTCCCTTAATTTGCAGGGATTTCCTCTCACTTCCTGTTTGGCTATGGGACAGGAAGTGAAGGTGAATCTTCCCAATGGGGACACAGATGGAAAAAAAAAAAAACTTAACAGGGGTTATAACCTTCCATTACTCCATCCAAAATGAAAAGTTTTTGCCTATAATTCTACTTGAATGTTTCTGAACACACCTAGGATGTCCGACGGTCTCAGGTGTCACTTTCGGCGGCCCCCCGTAGGCACAAGTCGCCACAAGTTAGATAAGGGTTAATGGTCTATTGTTTTATTTCCAGTGAGCTCATCTCTTCCCGGAGGCCAGACAAGGATCTCCGTTATCTCCGACTCGCCAAACACTTGTGCCGCCGGGTTGGGCTGATACGATCACGTTAAACGTTCTGCCAGGAAAGAGAGATTGACATCTGCACGGTTTGATGTAAAGGGAATTATCCTGGGTAATGTTACTGAGATACTGCGCGGCCTGACCCCGTAATGAATGCCCTTAACCCTTCACGTCTCAGGGGAAGCCAAGAGTACCTGTCATGGTAGTGCTCATGGGGGGGGGGGGGGGACGACAACAGACGATTCCCCTGAAAGTGGTAAATATAAACCTTAAAGTGTTACTAAACACCCACAACCATAAAATCAGTGTGTATATGCAGTAAAGCATGCTTGTTATACTCACTGTGAAACCTAAGGGGTTAATCCACTGCATTGTGTAAAAAAGGCTGTTTAATCCTCTTCTCTGATCCCCCCCTTCTTCCACTGTCCTCAATCCATCTCCTGATAGAAGAGAGCCTAGGCCAGTGATGGTGAACCTTGGCACCCCAGATGTTTCGGAACTACATTTCCCATGATGCTCATGCACTCTGCAGTGTAGTTGAGCATCATGGGAAATGTAGTTCCAGAACATCTAGGGTGCCAAGGTTCGCCATCACTGGCCTAGGGGACAAAGCTGCACATGCTCAGTTTGGTGTGTAATGTTAGAGATTTTAATTTCTTTTTTCTCTAGGGAGTGTGCATGTGATCAGCACAGGCCCAATCAGCACTGGCCAGACAGAGGGTCAGGGGTCATGCAGCCTCATAGGACAGTCAGAGGAGAATGAAAAACTCCTCCTCCGAGCTTTAACCGGACACTGACAGAAGTCCCAAGACTGCTATATACTGCTGATGAGAAAAAGTTATTTAGCAGTTGATATTTGCTAAAATAATTGCATTTCCATGTTCTGTGTACTGTGGGGGATCAGATATAGTGAATGCAGGCTCCGGGGTTTAGTAACACTTTTAAGCAGAACGCTGGCCAAAAATAACAAGATAAAAAAAAAAAAAAATAATGAACAACCCATTAAATAAAAATAAAACAACAAAATCAGCTTTTGCTGCAATATTCACCTTCGATCCAGAGATTTTGCCAGCAGCATTTTTTTTTCTGCCACTAGATGCCCTCAGCCAGCGTCATTCATAAGTCAGCACACGGCTTGCATCAGGGGCGGAGGGCTCTTGGGGGGAGTGCCCAGGGGAGGGGCCTGTGATGTTTTCAGGAAGCTATGTACAGCCCCCTGCTGGCCCCTCCCACCAGCCATGATCTGCCTGCATTACATAGATGATGTCACAGGGTCTAAAATAAAGTATGTATTAAAAACTGAAAGGTTTTATTTAAAAATGTCATTAGCATGTTGAGAAGGGGGGAGGAAAGAACCAGGAAAGGCGAAATATAAGCAGATTAAAGTCTATCTTTAAGGCACCCCATGTAGATAATTATTTTTTTTTTTTTTTTTCGTTCAACCAGAAGGATGGATGGAAAAAAATGATTTGATTCCCCTGTCCACACACTCAATGTGGATGGGGGGGGGGGGGACTCTTGAGCTGAACTATTGTATTCTGAAAGCGGGGAGACTTCCCTGCCATCAGAATACACTGATCAGTGTTGCAGGCCTTAGCCAGCGACGCTGATCGAGCGGAAATTTTCCAACAGGGCAGGTGTACAGAGGCCGATTGGAAGGGTTCCCCCCTATTGCTGTTCTGGTGGTGGCTCAAAGTTTTGGATTTCCGATTATTTTTTTCTCCCGAAGACAATGGTTGGCGGGACAAAGGGAGCGCGAGAATCTTCCCATTGGGGAAATAGAAAGAAAAAAAAGTTTAGCAATTTCCTATGTATTGTATGTCTAAAACAAACATCAAGAGAAGTCATTTTTTAAGACCAACCCCACCTAATATGAATGTTTCAATGGATCTTCCAACTTTCATGGACTTCGGCGGGACAGTTGCCCTGCGGTAGGTCAAAGCTGAACTCACAGATAGATATAAAGGACACTTATTAACCTCTTGTCGCCCATTTATTGCATATGTGCGTCGGCAAAGGGGATGGGCTTTAACACCTTCTCACCCGGCCTATAGCAGAAGGCTCCTCTTGACTGATCAGTGTGCCGGTACCATGTGACCGCTGTGACCAATCACAGCAGATCCCATGACCGTTGTAAACAATGGATGGCTTCCTTTTCATGCCACCCATTGTGTATAATTGCGTGGCTAGCTGTGATTGATCAATGTGACCACATGGTACAGACAGGGCCAATCACAGCCCATCTGTACCCTGTGATCAGCTCTGGCCAATCACAGCTAATCACAACTCAACAAACTGAATATATCAGCTACATTCAGTAAAATGCTTTGCTTATAGCAATGAAATTCACTGCTATAAGCAATCGTAATGTGTAATAAAAAAAAAAAACAAAAAAAAATCCTGATCACTTCTCCGGAGTAGTACAATGTTACTATGTAACATTATATTGCTCTGGTCACAGTGTGTTAAAAAAAAAAAAAAGTGAAAAAAAAAGAAATAAAAAAATTATTTTTTTTATTTTTTCGTACTGTCACCAGTCGGTGTACTGTGATGACTGCACTGCACTGAATTTAGATTTTTTAATTTTCCAAAATATTATGACAAAAAATTACAAACTCACAATGCCTCTTACTAAATACCTTGGACTCTCTACTTTCCAAAAAGGGGTCATTCGGGGGGTATTTGTACTGTCCTGACATTTTCGGGGCCTCAAGAAGTGAGATAGGGGGTCAGTATATAAGGACTGATACATTTTCAGATATATACCATAATTTGTGGACTCTATAAGTTTCACACACACCAAATAATATACACTGATTTGGGGCTTTTTTTTTCACCAAAGAAATGTAGCAGAATACAGTTTTGCCTACATTTATGAAGAAAGATTATTTAATTACAACATTTTATAACAGAAATTAAGAAAAAAACATTATTTTTTCAAAATTTTCTGTCTTTTTTTTCCGTTTATTTAGCAAAAAAAAAAAAAAAAAAGTCCAGTGGTGATTATATACCACCAAAAGAAAGCTCTATTTGTGAGAAAAAATATAGTTTGTGTACAGTGTAGCATGACCGCGCAATTGTCATTCAAAGTGCGACAGCCCTGAAAGCGGAAAATTGGCCTGCGCAGGAAGGGGGTAAAAGTGCCCGGTATTGAAGTGGGTAAAGACCATATACCGCACATACCCGCCCATGAGTGGAAGAGGTTATTGTGCTGAGAGCGCGCTCACTACGCACTCTAGCAATGATCAGGAAGCGGTGAGAATAGATCCCAATCAGATGACTACTAGGTGACAGCCAATCACAGTGGTCACACGATCAGGCAGACCTTCCCGCCCCCTGGACATATTAGCCCGGTTATTGTTCTTGGGCTATATTCTCTGCGGATGAAATGTGTGAATGGGGGGAAAACTGCATTATAACCACTAGATGGAGCTGAAGGACATACTTATTTCTTATGATACTCATCGCCATCTAGTGGCCATAATGTGGTATCTCCTGGTTCACACATTTGATCTGCAGAGACTATAGCCTGGGTACATTCAATTTTGTACCATGCTGACAGAACAAATTTTCATGCAGTTTCGACACCGGGGCTGGGTGGGAAGAGGATAATGCAGCCCTGTAGTCTGTTATACCTCTTTAACTACTTCAATACTGGGCACTTACACCCCATTCTTGCCCAAGCCAATTGTTTAAATGACAATTGCGCGGTCATGCTACACTGTACCCAAACAGAATTTTTATCATTTTTTTCCCACAAATAGAGCTTTCTTTTGGTGGTATTTGATCGCCTCTGCGGTTTTTATTTTTTGCTAAACAAATAAAAAAAAGACCTACAATTTTGAAAAAAAAAAAAAAGTTTTTCTTTTGTTTTTTAAATAAGTAAGTTTTCTCCTTCACTGACGGGCATTGATAAGGCAGCACCGATGAGGTGGCACTGACGATGGGCACTGATAGGCGGCACTAATGGGCACTGGTAGATGGCACTGATATGCA
This sequence comes from Aquarana catesbeiana, assembly GCF_042186555.1. NCBI lineage: Eukaryota > Metazoa > Chordata > Amphibia > Anura > Ranidae > Aquarana > Aquarana catesbeiana. The sequence goes on along the minus strand of NC_133324.1, from coordinate 61,223,393 downwards.
GCACTGATGGGCATTGATGGGTGGCACTGATAGGCACTGATAGGTGACACTGATGGGCACTGAAAGGCTGCACTGATGGGTACTTATGGGTGGCACTGATAGGCGGCACTGCTGGGCACTGATACATGGCACTGATGGGCACTGATAGATGGCATTGATAGGCATCACTGATGGCACTGGCAGGCATTGGGGATGGGCACTGATTGGCAGCTGCCTGGGCACTGATTGGCATTTCCCTGGTGGTCCTGGGTGGGCATCCGAGGGGGGCTGCGCTGAAAAACAATCAGCACAGACCACCCCCTGTCAGGAGAGCAGCCGATCGGCTCTCCTCTACTCGCGTCTGAGGAAAAGTCGATCAACGGCTCTTCCTGTTTACACTGTGATCAGCTGTGTTTGGACTCGGCTGATCACGTGGTAAGGAGCCTCCATCAAACTGACACGCCGCACCACCGATCGCCATGATGCATGCCCCCACGGGCGTGCGAGAGTGCTCGTTCTATGACGTCCACCCAGAATGAGAGCTGCGCCGCCCAGCCGTCATTTGACAGCCGGCGGACGGAAAGAAGTCAAAGCGGCGTTTCAGCCACAAAATAGTTATTTTTAAAAGTCAGCAGCTACAAGTACTGTAGCTGCTGACTTTTAATAAGAACACTTAACTGTCCAGGGATCCAGCGATACTCTTGATATTCAGCGCCATCTAGTGGCCATAATGTGGTATCTCCTGGTTCACACATTCGATCTGCTGAGAATATAGCCTGGGTACATTCGATTTTGTACCATGCTGACAGAACAAATTTTCATGCAGTTCCAACGCCATGGCTGGGCCGGGAAGAGAACAATGCAGCCCTGTATTCTGTTATAAATCTTTAAATGCATTTCTCGTAAATACAAGCAGTTGTAAGTCCCCTAAGCAGACCTGTTATCTGTCCTTTTGCTCATCCCTGTATAGCAGAACTCAAAATGGGAGAAGGATAAACAGCACTAGGAGCCAATAAGGCGTTCTACAGTGCTAACATGGAGCATGCTGATAGGAAGAGCGCGAACAAATGGCCACCGCCTTCACCTATAACTGGCCCTTGCAGCAAAAGGAGCACATGGAAGGGGCGACGCATTCAAAAACCAAACCAAAGAAAGCTCCCAGCTTGGCTCATGACCAGCCGGCAACCAATCAAATTTCCCTGTCTAACAGTTAAAAACATTAAAAACAGGGGGTTCATTTTCACACATTTGCTGATAGGAAGAGGGAGCAGAGTGACAGCCAGATGACCTAATAGGTGTGCTGCTTCTTTTTTCACTGTCCAATCATAGATCGGGGGAGGAGCAAGACCTGCAAGCATTAATTAAATGCCGCAGAGAAAAATCAAGTCTCCTGTCCTACCACATGGGGCTCTGCTGTGACTGGATGGACATATACATAAATACCAATTCTTTGGCAGGTAACGCAGCTCCCATATATTTATATAGATATATATATATATATATATATCTATATATATATATATATATATATATATATATATATATATATATATATATATTAAAAAGGTGATATAAGAGAGGAACCTAATGGGAATGGCGTCCCTAGGGGGGGGGCCAGAGGGGGCCCTGACCCCCCAACATTATGCTGTGCCCCACCATGTGCCCCAATACAGTAGGAAGGGAGCTCACTGCAGAACATGTGAAAGTGCCATTGTGGGATCGTAGTAAAGGGCCCCAGGATATATATATATATATATATATATATATATATATATATATATATATATATATATATATATATATATATATATATATATTCGCATTTTATAGTTGCCCCCCTACTTTTGTCCCTGTCCCCCCATGTGCCCCCCCTAAATATGAAAGCTGGAGACGCCACTGCCTGATGGGGGGGCGCCTCACCCCTGGAGCTCCTCTATACTAGAAGAACAGGTGATGCAACTTATCTGCAGAAGTGAGAGATCGGCTATGGGTAGAGTTGGCCTTTAGTTCCAGCGTAAAGCCAGATGATCCTTTGGCATCATAAGGCAGCTGTTTCGAAATAAATGTTTTCCCGAAAGCAGCGCCCTGCGACATGCGACACCGACCTGCCTTGCGCAAGTTCATCTGCGAGTTTCCGAGCGTTCCTCCTCCCCCCCTGGCCGGCTATTTCCAGGGGAGATTCTGGTAAGGGCTGAAGGGAGCCGCCACCAAGAATAGAGGGACAAACAATGGCTCAAGTTTACGCCCCGTCTATAAACCTCATAAAAGTGTCCAACTTCACAGAAATAAATAGTGGATCGGATGTCTCTGGATCCTAATGATGGCAGCTGCTGGGAGGGATTCACATTTAATGTCTTTTTCCATCGCCGAAAGGTTACAGGACGACCCACCAGTAGCCTTGACTGTGCTGAATGTTGTGTACAAATAGAGGCCGATGCCCAACCAGGCAGTCTAAGGAGCAACTCCGGCCACACAGTCTAAGATTGGGAGCAGCCAATGGTCTCCAGGAACCCCTGAAGCAGTGCTAAAGTCACGTCCACTTTAAAGTGGTTGTAAAACTGTACATACACCCAGTGAGGTGACCGGCATTGGATAATACACAGAGATGAAGCAAAGCCTCCTACGTAAGTTGTACCTGTCTATCTGCACCGACTTAGATTGTAAGCTCCTTGAGGGCAGGGACTGATGTGAATTGTACAATGTATATGTAAAGCGCTGCGTAAATTGATGGCACTATATAAGTACCTGAAATAAATAAATACATTTAAACAAATCCGAAATAACAAAAGTTCGGACAAAATTTGAATTAGAATAGTTTTCCAATCAAATTCGAATTTCCGAACATGAATAAAATAGAATAGAAAATAAAATAAATAATGAAACAAAAGTTCAGATGAAATTCGAATAGTTTTCAAATTCGAATAGTTTTAGAATCAAATTCGAATTTCCGAAGAGCATAAAAATAAATATAATATAAAAGAGTAGAATAGAAAATAAAAGAAAGAACGAAACAAAAGTTCAGAAGAAATTCAAATTCAAATTGTTTTCAAATTCGAATAGTTTTCAAATCAAATTCGAATTTCGAATGTATATTGATCAGTATGTGTAAAAGTTATAGTGTCTTTTTTATACTAGTAATGGTGGCGATCAGCGACTTATAACAGGACTGCTATAGTGCGGGAGACAATCTGACATGGATGACATGGATGAGCGAGTTTGGGGTGGAGGAACTTGACTGGCCTGCACAGAGTCCTGACCGTAACCCGATAGAACGCCTTTGGGAGGAATTGGAGTGGAGACTGCGAGCCAGGCCTTCTCGTCCAACATCAGTGCCTGACCTCACAAATGCGCTTCTGGAAGAATGGTCAAACATTCCCATAGACACACTCCTAAACCTTGTGGACAGCCTTCCCAGAAGAGTTGAAGTTGTTATAGCTGCAAACGGTGGGCCAACTCAATATTGAACCCTACAGACTAAGACTGGGATGCCATTAAAGTTCATGTGTGTGTAAAGGCAGGCGAAATTCGAAATTCAAATTCAAATAGTTTTCAAATTTAAATGGTTTTCAAATTAAAATTCTAATTTCCGAAGAGAATAAAATAGAATAGAAAATAAAGGAATAGAATAGGAAAGAAAAGAATAGAATATAATAGAGTAAAACAGAACAGAATAGAAAATAAAAGAATAGAACAAAAAATAGAATAGAAAATAGAAGAAAAGAACAGAAAAAAATAGCGTAAAACAGAACAAAGTAGAATAGAAAATAAAAGAACAGAATAAAATAGAATAGAAGATAGATATATCTGAATTTCCAAATTACAATAGTAACAAATTTAAACAAATCCGAAATAACAAAACAAAAGTTCGGACGAAATTCAAAATCAAATAGTTTTCAAATTTGAATGTTTTTCAAATTCGAATAGTTTTCGAATCAAATTCGAATTTCCGAAGAGAATAAAATAGAATAGAAAATAAAGGACTAGAATAGAAAAGAAAAGAATAGAATATAATAGAGTACAACAGAACAGAATAGAAAATAAAAGAATAGAACAAAAAATAGAATAGAAAATAGAAGAATAGAACAGAAAAAAATAGCGTAAAACAGAACAAAGTAGAATAGAAAATAAAAGAACAGAATAAAATAGAATAGAAGATAGACATATCTGAATTTCCAAATTACAATAGTAACGAATTTAAACAAATCCAAAACAACAAAACAAAAGTTCAGACGAAATTCGAATTCAAATGGTTTTCAAATTCAAATTTTAATTTCCGAAGAAAATAAAATAGAATAGAAAATAAAGGAAATAGAATAGAAAATAATAGAATATAATAGAGTAAACCCCCTCAAATAGCTCCTCCTAGTACAAATCCTCTCCCACAAATCCCCCTCCTAGTACAAATCCTCTCCCACAAATCCCCCTCCTAGTACAAATCCTCTCCCTCAAATCCCCCCTTCTAGTACAAATCCTCTCCCTCAAATCCCCCCTCCTAGTACAAATCCTCTCCCTCAAATCCCCCCTCCTAGTACAAATCATCTGCCTCAATCCCACAAATCCCCCTCCTAGTACAAATCCTCTCCCACAAATCCCCCCTCCTAGTACAAATCCTCTCCCTCAAATCCCCCCTCCTAGTACAAATCCTCTCCCACAAATCCCCTCTCCTAGTACAAATCCTCTCCCTCAAATCCCCCCTCCTAGTACAAATCCTCTCCCACAAATCCCCTCTCCTAGTACAAATCCTCTCCCTCAAATCCCCCTCCTAGTACATATCCTCTCCCACAAATCCCCTCTCCTAGTACAAATCCTCTCCCTCAAATCCTCCCTCCTAGTACAAATCCTCTCCCTCAAATCCTCCCTCCTAGTACAAATCCTCTCCCTCAAATCCCGCCTCCTAGTGCAAATCCTCACCCTCAAATCCCTACTCCTAGTACAAATCCTCTCCCTCAAATCCCTCCTCCTAGTACAAATCCTCCCCCACAAATCCCCCCTCCTATTACAAATCCTCTCCCTCAAATTCCCTCTCCTAGTACAAATCCTCTCCCACAAATCCCTCCTCCTAGTACAAATCCTCTCCCACAAATCCCCCCTCCTAGTACAAATCCTCTCCCTCAAATCCCCCCTCCTAGTACAAATCCTCTCCCACAAATCCCCCCTTCTAGTACAAATCCTCTCCCTCAAATCCCCACTTCTAGTACAAATCCTCTCCCACAAATCCCCCCCTTCTAGTGCAAATCTTCTCCCACAAATCCCCCTTTCTAGTACAAATCCTCTCCCACAAATCCCTCTCCTAGTACAAATCCTCTCCCTCAAATCCTCCTCCTAGTACAAATCCTCTCCCTCAAATCCCCCTTCCTAGTACAAATCCTATCCCTCAAATTCCCCCTCCTAGTACAAATCCTCTCCCACAAATCCCCCCTCCAAGTACAAATCCTCTCCCTCAAATCCCTCCTCCTAGTACAAATCCTCTCCCACAAATCCCCCCTCCTATTACAAATCCTCTCCCTCAATTCCCCCCTCCTAGTACAAATCCTCTCCCACAAATACCCCCTCCTAGTACAAATCCTCTCCTTCAAATCCCTCCTCCTAGTACAAATCCTCTCCCACAAATCCCCCCTCCTAGTACAAATCCTCTCCCTCAAATCCCCCCTCCTAGTACAAATCCTCTCCCTCAATTCCCCCTCCTAGTACAAATCCTCTGCCTCAATGCCACAAATCCCCCCTCCTAGTACAAATCCTCTCCCTCGAATCCCCCCCCTAGTACAAATCCTCTCCCTCAAATCCCTCCTCCTAGTACAAATCCTCTCCCACAAATCCCCCCTCCTAGTAAAAATCCTCTCCCTCAAATCCCCCCTCCTAGTACAAATCCTCTCCTTCAAATCCCCCCTCCTAGTACAAATCCTCTCCTTCAAATCCCCCTTCCTAGTACAAATCCTCTCCCTCAAATCCCCCTTCCTAGTACAAATCCTCTCCCTCAAAACCCCTTCCTAGTACAAATCCTATCCCTCAAATTCCTCCTCCTAGTACAAATCCTCTCCCTCAAATCCACCCTCCTAGTGTAAAACCTCTCCCACAAATCCCCCCTCGTAGTACAAATCCTCTCCCTCAAATCCCCCCTCCTAGTGTAAATCCTCTCCCACAAATCCCCCCTCCTATTACAAATCCTCTCCCAAAAATCCCCCCTCCAAGTCCAAATCCTCTCCCACAAATCCCCCCTCCTAATACAAATCCTCTCCCTCAAATCCCCCCTCCTAGTACAAATCCTCTCCCACAAATCCCCCCTCCTATTACAAATCCTCTCCCACAAATCCCCCCTCCTAGTACAAATCCTCTCCCTCAAATCCCCCCTCCTAGTGTAAATCCTCTCCCACAAATCCCCCCATCTATTACAAATCCTCTCCCAAAAATCCCCCCTCCTAGTCCAAATCCTCTCCCACAAATCCCCCCTCCTAATACAAATCCTCTCCCTCAAATCCCCCCTCCTAGTACAAATCCTCTCCCACAAATCCCCCCTTCTAATACAAATCCTCTCCCACAAATCCCCCCTCCAAGTACAAATCCTCTCCCTCAAATCCCTCCTCCTAGTACAAATCCTCTCCCACAAATCCCCCCTCCTATTACAAATCCTCTCCCTCAATTCCCCCCTCCTAGTACAAATCCTCTCCCACAAATCCCCCCTCCTATTACAAATCCTCTCCCTCAAATCCCCCCTCCTAGTACAAATCCTCTCCCACAAATCCCCCCTCCTAGTACAAATCCTCTCCCTCAAATCCCTCCTCCTAGTACCAATCCTCACCCACAAATCCCCCCTCCTAGTACAAATCCTCTCCCTCAAATCCCCCCTTCTAGTACAAATCCTCTCCCTCAAATCCCTCCTCCTAGTACCAATCCTCTCCCACAAATCCCCCCTCCTACTACAAATCCTCTCCCTCAAATCCCCCATCCTAGTACAAATCCTCTCCCTTAAATCCCCCCTTCTAGTACAAATCCTCTCCCACAAATCCCCCCTCCTAGTACAAATCCTCTCCCACAAATCCCCCCTCCTAGTACAAATCCTCTCCCACAAATCCCCTCTCCTAGTACAAATCCTCTGCCTCAATCCCACAAATCCCCCCTTTTAGTACAAATCCTCTCCCTCAAATCCCCCCTCCTAGTACAAATCCTCGACTACAAATCCCCCCTCCTTGTACAAATCCTCTCCCTCAAATCCCCTCTCCTAGTACAAATCCTCTCCCAAAAATTCCCCCTCCTAGTCCAAATCCTCTCCCTCAAATCCCCCCTTCCTAATACAAATCCTCTCCCACAAATCCCCCCTCCTAGTACATATCCGCTCCCTCAAATCCCCCCTCATAGTTTAAATCCTCTCCCACAAATCCCCCCTCATAGTACAAATCCTCTCCCACAAATCCCCCCTCCTAGTTTAAATCCTCTCCCACAAATCCCCCCTCATAGTACAAATCCTCTCCCACAAATCCCCCCTCCTAGTACATATCCTCTCCCTCAAATCCCCCCCATCTAGTTTAAATCCTCTCCCACAAATCCCCCATCATAGTACAAATCCTCTCCCACAAATCCCCCCTCCTAGTTTAAATCCTCTCCCACAAATCCCCCCTCATAGTACAAATCCTCTCCCACAAATCCCCCCTCCTAGTACATATCCTCTCCCTCAAATCCCCCCATCTAGTTTAAATCCTCTCCCACAAATCCCCCATCATAGTACAAATCCTCTCCCACAAATCCCCCCTTCCTAATACAAATCCTCTCCCACAAATCCCCCCTCCTAGTACATATCCTCTCCCTCAAATCCCCCCTCCTAGTTTAAATCCTCTCCCACAAATCCCCCCTCATAGTACAAATCCTCTCCCACAAATGCCCCTCCTAGTACAAATCCTCTCCTTCAAATCCCCCCTCCTAGTACAGATCCTATCCCTCAAATTCCCTCTCCTAGTACAAATCCTCTCCCACAAATCCCCCCTCCTAGTACAAATCCTCTCCCACAAATCCCCCCTCCTAGTACAAATCCTCTCCCACAAATCCCCCCTCCTAGTACAAATCCTCTCCCTCAAATCCCCCCCCCCTAGTGCAAATCCTCTCCCACAAATCCCCCCTCCTAGTACAAATCCTCTCCCACAAATCCCCCCTCCTAGTACAAATCCTCTCCCTCAAATCCCCCCTCCTAGTACAAATCCTCTCCCACAAATCCCCCCTCCTAATACAAATCCTCTCCCAAAAATTCCCCCTCCTAGTCCAAATCCTCTCCCTCAAATCCCCCCTTCCTAATACAAATCCTCTCCCACAAATCCCCCCTCCTAGTACATATCCTCTCCCTCAAATCCCCCCTTCCTAATACAAATCCTCTCCCACAAATCCCCCCTCCTAGTACATATCCTCTCCCACAAATCCCCCCTCCTAGTACAAATCCTCTCCCTCAAATCCCTCCTCCTAGTACCAATCCTCTCCCACAAATCCCCCCTCCTACTACAAATCCTCTCCCTCAAATCCCCCATCCTAGTACAAATCCTCTCCCTTAAATCCCCCCTTCTAGTACAAATCCTCTCCCACAAATCCCCCCTCCTAGTACAAATCCTCTCCCACAAATCCCCCCTCCTAGTACAAATCCTCTCCCACAAATCCCCCCTCCTAGTACAAATCCTCTCCCACAAATCCCCTCTCCTAGTACAAATCCTCTGCCTCAATCCCACAAATCCCCCCTTTTAGTACAAATCCTCTCCCTCAAATCCCCCCTCCTAGTACAAATCCTCGACTACAAATCCCCCCTCATTGTACAAATCCTCTCCCTCAAATCCCCTCTCCTAGTACAAATCCTCTCCCAAAAATTCCCCCTCCTAGTCCAAATCCTCTCCCTCAAATCCCCCCTTCCTAATACAAATCCTCTCCCACAAATCCCCCCTCCTAGTACATATCCGCTCCCTCAAATCCCCCCTCATAGTTTAAATCCTCTCCCACAAATCCCCCCTCATAGTACAAATCCTCTCCCACAAATCCCCCCTCCTAGTTTAAATCCTCTCCCACAAATCCCCCCTCATAGTACAAATCCTCTCCCACAAATCCCCCCTCCTAGTACATATCCTCTCCCTCAAATCCCCCCCATCTAGTTTAAATCCTCTCCCACAAATCCCCCATCATAGTACAAATCCTCTCCCACAAATCCCCCCTCCTAGTTTAAATCCTCTCCCACAAATCCCCCCTCATAGTACAAATCCTCTCCCACAAATCCCCCCTCCTAGTACATATCCTCTCCCTCAAATCCCCCCATCTAGTTTAAATCCTCTCCCACAAATCCCCCATCATAGTACAAATCCTCTCCCACAAATCCCCCCTTCCTAATACAAATCCTCTCCCACAAATCCCCCCTCCTAGTACATATCCTCTCCCTCAAATCCCCCCTCCTAGTTTAAATCCTCTCCCACAAATCCCCCCTCATAGTACAAATCCTCTCCCACAAATGCCCCTCCTAGTACAAATCCTCTCCTTCAAATCCCCCCTCCTAGTACAGATCCTATCCCTCAAATTCCCTCTCCTAGTACAAATCCTCTCCCACAAATCCCCCCTCCTAGTACAAATCCTCTCCCACAAATCCCCCCTCCTAGTACAAATCCTCTCCCACAAATCCCCCCTCCTAGTACAAATCCTCTCCCTCAAATCCCCCCCCCTAGTGCAAATCCTCTCCCACAAATCCCCCCTCCTAGTACAAATCCTCTCCCACAAATCCCCCCTCCTAGTACAAATCCTCTCCCTCAAATCCCCCCTCCTAGTACAAATCCTCTCCCACAAATCCCCCCTCCTAATACAAATCCTCTCCCAAAAATTCCCCCTCCTAGTCCAAATCCTCTCCCTCAAATCCCCCCTTCCTAATACAAATCCTCTCCCACAAATCCCCCCTCCTAGTACATATCCTCTCCCTCAAATCCCCCCTTCCTAATACAAATCCTCTCCCACAAATCCCCCCTCCTAGTACATATCCTCTCCCACAAATCCCCCCTCCTAGTACAAATCCTCTCCCTCAAATCCCTCCTCCTAGTACCAATCCTCTCCCACAAATCCCCCCTCCTAGTACAAATCCTCTCCCTCAAATCCCCCCTCCTAGTACAAATCCTCTCCCTCAAATCCCCCCTTCTAGTATAAATCCTCTCCCTCAAATCCCTCCTCCTAGTACCAATCCTCTCCCACAAATCCCCCATCCTAGTACAAATCCTCTCCCTTAAATCCCCCCTTCTAGTACAAATCCTCTCCCACAAATCCCCCCTCCTAGTACAAATCATCTCCCACAAATCCCCCCTCCTAGTACAAATCCTCTCCCACAAATCCCCTCTCCTAGTACAAATCCTCTCCCTCAAATCCCCCTCCTAGTACAAATCCTCTGCCTCAATCCCACAAATCCCCCCTCCTTGTACAAATCCTCTCCCTCAAATCCCCCCTCCTAGTACAAATCCTCTCCCAAAAATTCCCCCTCCTAGTCCAAATCCTCTCCCTCAAATCCCCCCTTCCTAATACAAATCCTCTCCCACAAATCCCCCCTCCTAGTACATATCCTCTCCCTCAAATCCCCCCTTCCTAATACAAATCCTCTCCCACAAATCCCCCCTCCTAGTACATATCCTCTCCCACAAATCCCCCCTCCTAGTACAAATCCTCTCCCTCAAATCCCTCCTCCTAGTACCAATCCTCTCCCACAAATCCCCCCTCCTAGTACAAATCCTCTCCCTCAAATCCCCCCTCCTCCTACAATAGTAACAAATTTAAACAAATCCAAAACAACAAAACAAAAGTTCAGACGAAATTCAAATTCAAATGGTTTTCAAATTAAAATTTTAATTTCCGAAGAAAATAAAATAGAATAGAAAATAAAGGAAATAGAATAGAAAATAATAGAATATAATAGAGTAAACCCCCTCAAATAGCTCCTCCTAGTACAAATCCTCTCCCACAAATCCCCCTCCTAGTACAAATCCTCTCCCACAAATCCCTCCTCATAGTACAAATCCTCTCCCACAAATCCCCCCTCCTAGTACAAATCCTCTCCCTCAAATCCCCCCTTCCTAATACAAATCATATCCCTCAAATTCCCCCTCCTAGTACAAATCCTCTCCCACAAATCCCCCCTCATAGTACAAATCCTCTCCCACAAATCCCCCCTCCTAGTTTAAATCCTCTCCCACAAATCCCCCCTCATAGTACAAATCCTCTCCCACAAATCCCCCCTCCTAGTACATATCCTCTCCCTCAAATCCCCCCTTCCTAATACAAATCCTCTCCCACAAATCCTCCCTCCTAGTACATATCCTCTCCCTCAAATCCCCCTCCTAGTTTAAATCCTCTCCCACAAATCCCCCCTCCTAGCACAAATCCTCTCCTTCAAATCCCCCCTCCTAGTACAAATCCTATCCCTCAAATTCCCCCTCCTAGTACAAATCCTCTCCCACAAATCCCCCCTCCTAGTACAAATCCTCTCCCACAAATCCCCCCTCCTAGTACAAATCCTCTCCCACAAATCCCCCCTCCTAGTACAAATCCTCTCCCTCAAATCCCCCCTCCTAGTGCAAATCCTCTCCCACAAATCCCCCCTCCTAGTACAAATCCTCTCCCACAAATCCCCCCTCCTTGTACAAATCCTCTCCCTCAAATCCCCCCTTCCTAATACAAATCCTCTCCCTCAAATCCCCCCTCCTAGTTTAAATCCTCTCCCACAAATCCCTCCTCATAGTACAAATCCTCTCCCACAAATCCCCCCTCCTAGTACAAATCCTCTCCCACAAATCCCCCCTTCCTAATACAAATCATATCCCTCAAATTCCCCCTCCTAGTACAAATCCTCTCCCACAAATCCCCCCTCATAGTACAAATCCTCTCCCACAAATCCCCCCTCCTAGTACAAATCCTCAAATCTCTTAACACATTTTGGCCAAAATGTATTCTTCTACATGTCTTTCGTAAAAAAAAAAAAAAAAAAAAAAAAAGTGTATATTGATCAGTATGTGTAAATGTTAAAGTGTCTTTTTTATACTAGTAATGGTGGCGATCAGCGACTTATAACAGGACTGCTATAGTGTGGCAGACAATCTGACATGAATGACATGGATGAGTGAGTTTGGGGTGGAGGAACTTGACTGGCCTGCACAGAGTCCTGACCTCAACCAGATAGAACGCCTTTGGGATGAATTAGAGTGGAGACTGCGAGCCAGGCCTTCTCGTCCAACATCAGTGCCTGACCTCACAAATGCTCTTCTGGAAGAATGATCAAACATTCCCATAGACACACTCCTAAACCTTGTGGACAGCCTTCCCAGAAGAGTTGAAGCTGTTATAGCTGTAAAGGGTGGGCCAACTCAATATTAAACCCTACAGACTAAGACTGGGATGTCATTAAAGTTCATGTGCATGTAAAGGCAGGCGTCCCAATACTTTTGGTAATGTAGTGTAGGTTACAGTGATAAGTCATACGCTGGTCTCACTATTATAGTTACATTAAGCATCCCCATCACTGAATGCGACGGATGCACAAAAAAAAATGTTTATGTTAGAGCGTAAAGAATTTAAAAAAGTGCAGTAAAAATCTCTTTAATGAGGTAACAAGAGACAAAGACAAAAAATCTTGGTAAAAGGTGAAAGCCAGGAATTCTTGTCATGCCTAAGACTTTCCATCCAGAGAGGGGGAACAGGGCGGCATTGTATGGGCAGCGCACAGCGCAGGGAGGACTCCGAGAAGTTCATGGCGAATATCAGATTACCTGAGTCACACAGATGCGTACTGGGTGGCCCCGGGAACTGGAGGAAAGAGGGGGGATGTACGAGAAGAACATAAGCCGGCAAAACTGGCATGGAAAATGAAAGATGTTGAGTGAGAAATAGCAGTAGTTGTCTTTCATTACCACCCATTGAAGGCCGACATCTGTACGGGGAGTCTCCCCATCAATGGGTCTATAGGAGAGGAGCGTGTACTGGATGTATAGTAGAGGAGCATAGGCTGGATGTATGGTATGAGGTACAGAATGTAGGAATGGTCTACACCTATAGGAGAGGAGTGTGTGCTGGATGAATAGTACGAGGTATGGAATGTAGGAATGGTCTACACCTATATGAGAGGAGTGTGTACTGGATGAATAGTACGAGGTATGGAATGTAGGAATGGTCTACACCTATAGGAGAGGAGTGTGTGCTGGATGTATAGTACGAGGTATGGAATGTAGGAATGGTCTACACCTATATGAGAGAAGTGTGTGCTGGATGTATAATATGAGGTACAGAATGTAGGAATGGTCTACACCTATATGAGAGGAGTGTGTGCTGGATGTATAGTACGAGGTATGGAATGTAGGAATGGTCTACACCTATAGGAGAGGAATGTGTACTGGATATATAGTGGAGGAGCATAGGCTGGATGTATGGTATGAGGTACAGAATGTAGGAATGATCTACACCTATAGGAGAGGAGTGTGCGCTGGATGTATAGTATGAGGTATGGAATGTAGGAATGGTCTACACCTATAGGATAGGAGTGTGTGTTGGATGTATAGTATGAGGAACAGAATGTAGGAATGGTCTACACCTATATGAGAGGAGTGTGTACTGGATGAATAGTATGAGGTATGGAATGTAGGAATGGTCTACACCTATATGAGTGGAGTGTGTACTGGATGTATAGTATGAGGTATGGAATGTATGAATGGTCTACACCTATATGAGAGGAGTGTGTGCTGGATGTATAGTATGAGGTACAGAATGTAGGAATGGTCTACACACCTATAGGAGAGGAGTGTGTGTTGGATGTATAGTATGAGGTACAGAATGTAGGAATGGTCTACACCTATATGAGAGGAGTGTGTACTGGATGTACAGTACGAGGTATGGAATGTAGGAATGGTCTACACCTATAGGAGAGGAATGTGTACTGGATGTGTAGTAGAGGAGCATAGGCTGGATGTATGCTGTGAGGTACAGAATGTAGGAATGATCTACACCTATAGGAGAGGAGTGTGTGCTGGATGTATAGTACGAGGTATGGAATGTAGGAATGGTCTACACCTGTAGGAGGGGAGTGTGTGCTGGATGTATAGTACGAGGTATGGAATGTAGGAATGGTCTTCACCTATATGAGAGGAGTGTGTGCTGGATGTATAGTACGAGGTATTAAATGTAGGAATGGTCTACACCTATAGGAGAGGAGTGTGTGTTGGATGTATAGTACGAGATATGGAATTTAGGAATGGTCTATGTCTATAGGAGAGGAGTATGTGCGGGATGCATAGTACAAGATATGGAATGTAGGAATGGTCGCACACCTATAGAAGAGGAAAGTGTACTGTATGTATAGTATGAGGTATGGAATACAGGAATGGTCTACATCTATAGGAGAGGAGTGTGCAGAGGCGGCTCTAGGCTTTGAGAGGCCTTAGGCAAAACTTGGACATGAGGCCCCACTCACGCCCATAATGGGAAAAATACTAAAAATGAACTGGGGCATGGGTAAAGCAATCATTGGGAGTTCAGGAGTGGGGCTAACAATTTAGGTGTGCTGTAACCTGTAGTGTTCAGATCTACAGCTCATGGAACATTGGCATGATCAGGGAGCTGTGATATAAAAACATTTAATAAAAATAGCATTAAAAGGGTTGTAAACTCCTGTTTAAAAAAAAAAAAAAAATAACAAACATATACTTACCTCCACTGTGCAGTTCGTTCTTGAACAAACATCCTCTTCTGGGGTCATCTAAAGCCGCTCGCGGCTCCTCCCCGCATTGGGAAACCACCTAGGAGAAGTGCTCTCCCTGGGGGTTACCTTGCGGGCGCGCTCCCTTTTCCAGCATTTGCGTCCAAAGACACAGAATTCCAGACTCAACCCCGCCCCCCACATCACTGGATTTGATTGACAGCAGCGGGAGCGAATGGCTGGGCTGCAAAATGGGGGGGCTGGGGGGGCTGCTGAGTGACAGAAGTTTTTTCACACTAATGCATAGGATGCATTAAGGTGAAAAAACATGAGGGTTTACAACCCCTTTAAAAAATAGAAACAAATCTTAGAGCTTACCTATTTTATGTGAAACTTGTGCTTTTTTTTCCACAGACGCTCAGTTCTGGGTTTAACTTGAGATAAGCAGTGTACAGGGGACAGCAGGGTAGAGCACAGGAGGTCAGGAGACAATACGGGGGGGGGCAGCAGGGGACATTATGGGGCACACAGCAGAACATGGGGCACACAGCAGAACATGGGGCACACAGCAGAACATGGGGCACACAGGAGAACATTGGGCACATCATGGGGCACACAGAACATGGGGCACACAGCAGCACATTGGGCACATCATGGGGCACACAGCAAAACATGGGGCACATCATGGAGCACACAGCAGAACATGGGGCACATCATAGGGCACACAGCAGAACATGGGGCACATAATGGGGCACATAGCAGAACACTGGGCACATCATGGGGCACACAGCAGAACCTTGGACACATCATGGGGCACACAGCAGAACATGGGGCACATCATGGGGCACACAGCAGAACCTTTGAGAACATCATGGAGCACACAGCAGAACATGGGGCACATCATGGGTCTCACAGCAGGGCATAGGAGAAACAGCAGGGCATGGGACACATCACAGGGCACACAGCAAAACATGAGGTACAACATGGGGCTCACAGCAGAACATGGGGAACGTTAAGGGGCTCACGGCTGGGCATGGGGCACACCATGGGGCAAGCAGCATAACATGGGGTACAAAGCAAGGCTAATAAGAAGGCACACAGCAGGCCATGGGGTGCACAGCAGGGTACAGGGCACACAGTGTGGTACAGGGCACACAGCAGGGTACAGGGCACAGCAGGGTACAGGGCACAGCAGGGTACAGGGCACAGCACGGTACATGGTACAGCAGGGTACAGGGCACATCAGGGTACTGTACACATCAGGGTACTGGACACATCAGGGTACAGGGCACATCAGGGTACTGGACACATCAGGGTACTGGGCACATCAGGGTACTGGGCACAGGGTATGGGGCACATCAGGGTACTGGACATGGCAGGGTACAGGGCACATCAGGGTACTGGGCACAGGGTATGGGGCACATCAGGGTACTGGGCACAGGGTATGGGGCACATCAGGGTACTGGACATGGCAGGGTACAGGGCACATCAGGGTACTGGGCACAGGGTATGGGGCACATCAGGGTACTGGACATGGCAGGGCACAGGGCACATCAGTGTACTGGACATGGCAGGGCATAGGGTACAGGGCACATCAGGGTACTGGGCACAGGGTATGGGGCACATCAGGGTACTGGACATGGTAGGGCACAGGGCACATCAGGGTACTGGACATGGCAGGGCACAGGGTACAGGGCACATCAGGGTACTGGACATGGCAGGGCACAGGGTACAGGGCACATTAGGGTACTGGGCATAGGGTATGGTGTGCGTCAGAATACTGGGCACAGCAGGGTACACTTTCCTTTCAGTTTCCTTTAAATGCAGAGTAGCGCGGGAAGCAGCTGTATTATAATAAGTCCTTTCTGTCCTCTCTCATGTCGCGCTGCTCCCCGGCGGCCCCTCCCCTCCTCTCCTCTCGTTGTATGCTTGTGACATCACCTGGAATGGACGAGAGGAGGGGCCGCAGGGTAGTAGCGCGATATGAAAGAGGACAGTAAGGACTACAGCCGCTTCCCATGCTACTCTGCATGTCGGCCGATACTCAATCTACCTGTCAGCTGCCTGTGATTGACAGGTAGATCGCCGCAGAGCTGGTGACTTTGCGGCATCCCGCGCTACTCTGCCTGTTGGCCGATACTCGATCTACCCATCAGCTGCCTGTGATTGACGGGTAGCTCGCCGCAGAGCTGGTGACTTTGCAGCATAACAGACTGGGAAACCACCACTGTTAAACACTGCAACAGGCAAATTAGGCGACCGCGAGGCCCCTGTGAGGGCGAGGCCTTAGGCGACCACCTAACTTGCCTAATTATAGAGCCGCCTCTGGGAGTGTGTGTTGGATGTATAGTATGAGGTATGAAATGTAGGAATGGTCTTCACCTATAGGAGAGGAGTGTGTGCGGGATGTATTGTACGAGGTATGGAATGTAGGAATGGTCTTCACCTATAGGAGAGGAGTGTGTGCGGGATGTATAGTACGATGTATGGAATGTAGGAATGGTCTACACCTATAGGAGAGGAGTCTGTGCGGGATGTATTGTACGAGGTATGGAATGTAGGAATGGTCTACACCTATAGGAGAGGAGTGTGTGCGGGATGTATAGTACGAGGTATGGAATGTAGGAATGGTCTACACCTATAGAAGAGGAGTGTTTACTGGGTGTATAGTACGAGGTATGGAATGTAGGAATGATCTACACCTATAGGGGGGGAGTGGCTGTATAGTATGAGGTATGGAATGTAGGAATGGTCTACACCTATAGGAGAGGAGTGGATGTATAGTATGAGGTATGGAATGTAGGAATGGTCTACACCTATAGGAGAGGAGTGTGTGTTGGATGTATAGTACGAGATATGGAATTTAGGAATGGTCTATGTCTATAGGAGAGGAGTGTGTGCGGGATGTATAGTACGAGGTATGGAATGTAGGAATGGTCTACACCTATAGAAGAGGAGTGTTTACTGGGTGTATAGTACGAGGTATGGAATGTAGGAATGATCTACACCTATAGGGGGGGAGTGGCTGTATAGTATGAGGTATGGAATGTAGGAATGGTCTACACCTATAGGAGAGGAGTGGATGTATAGTATGAGGTATGGAATGTAGGAATGGTCTACACCTATAGGAGAGGAGTGTGTGTTGGATGTATAGTACGAGATATGGAATTTAGGAATGGTCTATGTCTATAGGAGAGGAGTGTGTGCGGGATGTAAAGTACGAGGTATGGAATGTAGTAATGGTCCACACCTATAGAAGAGGAGTGTTTACTGGATGTATAATATGAGGTATGCAATTTAGGAATGGTCTATGTCTATAGGAGAGGAGTGTGTGCGGGATGTATAGTACGAGGTATGGAATGTAGGAATGGTCTACACCTATAGAAGAGGAGTGTTTACTGGATGTATAATACGAGGTATGGAATTTAGGAATGGTCTATGCCTATAGGAGGAGTGTGTGCTGGATGTATAGTATGAGGTATGGAATGTAGGAATGGTCATAGAGCTATAGTAGAGGAGTGGATGTATAGTACGAGGTATGGAAAGTAGGGATGGTCGTAGAGCTATAGGAGAGGAGTATCTGCTGAAACTTCCAAGCACTGAATGTAATTTGCAGCTGTGACATCACTCCTATCTTATATAGGGGTTATATGTTGCAATTATGATGTCATCGTTTTTAAAATAAATTCTTATCTTATAGTAGTGACATCACTTCTTCAAGTAAGTCATAGCACTGGACATCATTCCTAGAAATGGGGAAGTCCTTATGAATACAGTATATCCCATGACACATAAGGGGGACAGGGGGTGAATACAGTGGAGGAATCATGTCCCTAAACAGCCCTAGCACCCCGATGTCCTCCTTTACCCTTCCATCACCATCTCACTATACGGACTAGAGTCAGGTGCCATTGTGATAATACAGATAAAAACCCAGCATTTCCTGGAAACTCATGAGACTTTAATAGAAACAGCTCAACAGACACACAGAGCGCCACTGCTATTCAGGAGATAAAACTCCGCCGAGCAAGCCAGCTCTCTGTATATTTACTGCGCGCCTCCGCCTTCCCCAAATACAAATCAATATCTGCCTGGAGGATCTCCAAGAGATAGCTGGGATCATTAGTGAAGTGCTGCACGTCCCAACGTTGGCACGTCACCATCGGGTCTCCTTCAGGTGTAGAAGACAAGCTGTAACTGTAGTTGTGCCATCATACCGAGCGGAAAACATTTACCTGTGTTTATATTTAAGGTTCCAATCCCACTCCACTCTGTCCAAAACTACCAATTAAAAGTTTTCCCTTTAGTTGTACTTTAAACTGAACCAATCACCAGGGGGTAATAATTTTTGTTCTTCCATTCTAGATATAAAATAGAGATTAAAGCTGCACCTCCACCAAAACTTACATTGTTTTCTTTTCAAATAAACTTTTTTGAGCAAGCAGAGTATACTGAATAAATTGCCTCCCAACAGATCTTACTCCTACTCCTTGACGTGTTTCACCCCATCTGGGGCTTACTCATGGAGATTTTTTCAAAAAGAAAGGAACCAAGGATTTTGTGGAGGTTTGTCTCGTTTTTGTTTTTTTATTTTTACTATCTACATTACAGGGAGTGGACATACCCAAATTAGATATGCCACCAGCTTGTGGACAGGTTGAAACAGGTGCTGTCCCGGCTGGGAAGGTGGGAGTTACCGTAATTCTATGCCCGGTTCCTTGATCTTTTTTGGCTGGTTCTGCTTTGGGTCTGGCCCACTTGTCCTGTATTATATGAATTGGGATGGCGGTCCTGAGCCAGAGCAGTTGTCCCCCAGAGATAGTTGGGAAAGAGAGAATTCTGGAGAGTTCGATAGAGTCCCAGTGCAGCCATGGGTTGCGAGACCCGTAGGGGATGGAGATGGAAGATAAGACCCGTAGGAGCAGGAGAATGTCACTCACTACGGCCCACATGTAGACAATTCTAACTTGGGGTTCGCCCAGAAGACACCAGCACTGGAAAGTGCCTCTGAAGGACTATGACTACTGGACTACACTTCAGCAGGTATGACTGGGGCAGCACACAAGCCTTTAGTTGCAGTTAGGGAATTAGGAAAGTATCATGCCTTACCTGTTGGACTGTGAGATGTCTATTTTGCACTTTTTCTAAGTAAAGTATTGAACTGTTGTCCATGCTTGGTCTGAAGTTGTTAACCACCTGCTCACTGGGCACTTTTACCCCCTTCCTGCCCAGGCCAATTTTCAGCTTTCAGCGCTGTCACACTTTGAATGACAGTTGCACGGTCATGCAACACCTAAACAAAATTTTTATAATTTTTTGAGACAGATAGAGCTTTATTTTGGTGGTATTTAATCACCACTGGGTTTTTTATTTTTTGCTAAACAAAAAACAAAAAAAAAAGCTTTTCTTAGTTTCTGTTATAAAATTTTGTAAAATAAGTAATTTTTCTCCTTCACTGATGTGCGCTGATGAGGTGCCACTAATGGGCGGCACTAAAATGTGGCACTGACAGGGATCACTTATGGGCACTGATAGGCTGCACTGATGGCCACTAATGAGGCAGCACTGATGAGGCGGCAATGATGAGACTGCACTGATCTGCAGGACTGATGGGCACTGATAGGTGCCAATGGTGGGCATTGATAGGCGGCAATGTTGCGTACTGATGGGCAGCACTGATGGGTACTGATGGGCAGCACTGATGGGTACTGATAGGCTGCACTGATGGGCACTGATAGGCGGCACTGATAGGCAGCACTGATGGGCACTCACAGGCATCACTGATGAGCACTGAAAGGAAGCACCTA
This sequence comes from Aquarana catesbeiana, assembly GCF_042186555.1. Taxonomy (NCBI): domain Eukaryota; kingdom Metazoa; phylum Chordata; class Amphibia; order Anura; family Ranidae; genus Aquarana; species Aquarana catesbeiana. Next base: position 61,202,939 of record NC_133324.1, on the reverse strand, counting down.
TGGGGCTGCACTGATTATCAGTCTAGATGTCCCTGTGTAGATTGCCACTTACCGGCTCTAATCTCTTCACGCACTGTGAGCATGAGGAGAGAAATTATGATAATCGGCAAATCCTGTTTATACTGTGATTGGACACAGTTGATCACATTTTAAAGGGCCCGAAGGATCACAGAGCACTCCAGATGCTCCTGGGGGCATGCAGGGTTCTTAGGGGACATCACTAGATGCCTCCCGAAAATGTGCGACCACGCAGTAGCTGTCATTTGACTATGGCACGGTCGGGAAGAGGTTGAAGAGGTGTATCGTAAGTAACCGGCACACATAGTTCACCTAATGGGTCTTAATACATTGGGGTATGAAGGTATTTTTATGTGGAATGAAGTAATGCGAAGACATAAGTAGTTGCCAAGAGTAACAAAAGTGTAACAAGCGGCCTGTCAGTAGCGTGTACCTGTTATAGGTGGCACGGCCTCTAGCAACATTGTGGGCACTTCTTCCACCTGGGGTCTCCCATAGCAACGGGAGAAGATTGCACCACAGAGGATGCCATCCTCTAAGAGAGGTATGGAATTTCAGGAGTTAATTTGAGTGCTTGTGTGGAGCCCTCGCAGAGTGCACGGCGGGGCCCACTCCGCTACTTGGGAGTAGAAAAACGCTGGACAGGTGATTGTGGACATTGGCTGAGCATGTCCCTCCAAAATGCAAGTTACTTTGAAGGTGTACATTGTCACAGGGAACCGAGGGTTAACTGGAGAACAGTTGCGGTACAAGTGTACATGGTGTACATTCATCTCTAAGTGTAGAGGTCCACCTTAAAGTCAAGTATTCCCCCACAATAGCCTCAGCCTTGTTCTTAGGCATTGGTGAAGACGGCACAAAGTAAAGGTACCCCAAGTGTGTGAAGTGACCCTGTAACAAAGTGTCTAACGTAGCCCAGAAGAACGCACCCCGCTATAGGCCTTCCATGTGACCCATCACTTGCCGCCCAACGAATTAATGGGAAAACATGGAGGACATGACAAACAACCACTCTACTGTCCCACCTGCCCACAAGCGGTGAGTTCAAGCAAGCCAGATCAGCGAGAGTTTTGTCATTTCTATGTTTTTATCTACCCTGGAATACATAGCGCCCTAATGTCCCTCAAGGGACTGTCGCTGATTTGGAGCAATGTCCCTCTGTCCCTCATTCCCCCTCATCGATCCCTCATTTTGGTCTGATCTATATATTTGTATATAAAATGTGCTTTTTAATCTATGAAAAAGTGTTTTCCAGCGCTAAACTTTTCATCTGATTTCTAAATTGCTGCATCTGTAAATTCCAAAAGCCAATATAAAGAAATAGTAGTGGTAAAAAAAAGCGCTTGTGGGTTTAACCAATCTTGTTTTTTTGTACAATTCTCCTTTAAGGGCCCGTGGCCAGGGGTGTGTCCTATGCCTGTATACTTTTGCTGATAGGTGCCCCTCATTCCCATCTCAAAAAGTTGGGAGGTATGGGAATACTTGTAAATGTTCAGCCTCTCAAGGATCACTTGATTTCTTTATTATTTACTTGTATTCTCACCCTGTCAGAATAAGAGTGTCCATTTTTTTTTTTAACTCGAAACGGCCAGTTGAGTAAAAAGACAACTGGGCAGGGCTGACACCATTCAGTCCACAAAAATGATGTGCTTTCTCAGCCTACAATAGGTAATTAGGATCTGAGTGCATTTACGGTAGATGATATTTTTCTGTACTTACAGGGTCTTTAAAAGGATGAAACACGGGGATGAGAGCATGTATTGTCGAGATGTACTTCATATGGGGTTTTTTTTCAGTTTTGTCCTGACATACACTTTAACACATCTAATTTAAGAACTTGTTTGATCCTGATTGGACCATGGGAAAAGTCTACAGTCTTGCTGATCTAGTAATATTTTATCATTTCAATGAGTAAATTGAACTGGAATAGTGCAAGAAAAAAAGACAAGTCTGCAAGGTTTACTAGCTGCATATAAAGCGATAAGTAACAAATTTAATTAAAAACTCTCCATAAAAGTCAGGGAGGGTGCAGAACGACATGAAAGCCCAAACATACAAAAAAAAGAGATAATAACTATATGTGGACCAGTAATTAAAGAAGCAGGATGAGATCTGGGGGAAAAAAAACTCTATAAACCTGCAGACAGGTCGTACTGAGAAAGACAGCTGCGATTTTAACAGAGGGGGATGGAATCATGACAGAGCATTCTTTATACACTACTTATCTGCTTATTAACCACTTCAGCCCCGGAAGGTTTTACCCCCTTCCTGACCAGAGCACTTTTTACAATTCGGCACTGCGTCGCTTTAACTGCTAATTGCGCGGTCATGCAATGCTGTACCCAAACGAAATTTGCGTCCTTTTCTTCCCACAAATAGAGCTTTCTTTTGATAGTATTTGATCACCTCTGCCGTTTTTATTTTTTGCGCTATACACGGAAAAAGACCGAAAATTTTGAAAAAAAATGATATTTTCTACTTTTTGTTCTAAAAAAAATCCAATAAACTCAATTTTAGTCATACATTTAGGCCAAAATGTATTCGGCCACATGTCTTTGGTAAAAAAAATGTCAATAAGTGTATATTTATTGGTTTGCGCAAAAGTTATAGCGTCTACAAACTAGGGTACATTTTCTGGAATTTACACAGCCTTTAATTTATGACTGCCTATGTCGTTTCTTGAGGTGCTAAAATGGCAGGGCAGTACAAAACCCCCCCAAATGACCCCATTTTGGAAAGTAGACACCCCAAGGAATTTGCTGAGAGGCATGTTGAGCCCATTGAATATTCATTTTTTTTGTCCCAAGTGATTGAACAATGACAAAAAAAAAAAAAAAAAATTACAAAAAGTTGTCACTAAATGATATATTGCTCACACAGGCCATGGGCATATGTGGAATTGCACCCCAAAATACATTTAGCTGCTTCTCCTGAGTATGGGGATACCACATGTGTGAGACTTTTTGGGAGCCTAGCCGCGTACGGGGCCCCGAAAACCAATCACTGCCTTCAGGATTTCTAAGGGCGTACATTTTTGATTTTACTCCTCACTACCTATCACAGTTTTGAAGGCCATAAAATGCCCAGATGACATAAAACCCCCCCAAATGACCCCATTTTGGAAAGTAGACACCCCAAGCTATTTGCTTTGAGGCATGTTGAGTCCATGGAATGTTTTATATTTTGACACAAGTTGCGGGAAAGTGACAAATTTTTTTTTTTTTTTTTTTTTTTTGCACAAAGTTGTCACTAAATGATATATTGCTCACACAGGCCATGGGCATATGTGGAATTGCACCCCAAAATACATTTAGCTGCTTCTCCTGAGTATGGGGATACCACATGTGTGGGACTTTTTGGGAGCCTAGCCGCGTACGGGGCCCCGAAAACCAAGCACCGCCTTCAGGATTTCTAAGGGCGTACATTTTTGATTTTACTCCTCACTGCCTATCACAGTTTCGGAGGCCATGGAATGCCCAGGTGGCACAAACCCCCCCCAAATGACCCCATTTTGGAAAGTAGACACCCCAAGCTATTTGCTGAGAGGCATGGTGAGTATTTTGCAGCTCTCATTTGTTTTTGAAAATAAAGAAAGACGAGAAAAAAAAAATTTTTTTTTTCTTTTTTCAATTTTCAAAACTTTGTGACAAAAAGTGAGGTCTGCAAAATACTCACTATACCTCTCATCAAATAGCTTGGGGTGTCTACTTTCCAAAATGGGGTCATTTGGGGGGTTTTTTTGCCACCTGGGCATTCCATGGCCTCCGAAACTGTGATAGGCAGTGAAGAGTGAAATCAAAAATTTACGGCCTTAGAAAGCCTGAAGGCGGTGCTTGGTTTTCGGGGTCCCGTACGCGGCTAGGCTCCCAAAAAGTCCCACACATGTGGTATCCCCGTACTCAGGAGAAGCAGCAGAAAGTATTTTGGGGTGTAATTTCACATATTCCCATGGCATGTTTGAGCAATATATCATTTAGTGACAACTTTGCGCAAAAAAAAATAAAAAAAATTAAAAATTGTCTCTTTCCCGCAACTTGTGTCACAATATAAATTATTCCATGGACTCGACATGCCTCTCAGCAAATAGCTTGGGGTGTCTACTTTCCAAAATGGGGTCATTTGGGGGGGTTTTGAACTGTCCTGGCATTTTATGCACAACATCTAGAAGCTTATGTCACACATCACCCACACTTCTAACCACTTGAAGACAAAGCCCTTTCTGACACTTATTGTTTACATAAAAAAATAATTTTTTTTTGCAAGAAAATTACTTTGAACCCCCAAACATTATATATTTTTTTTAAAGCAAATGCCCTACAGATTAAAATGGTGGGTGTTTCATTTTTTTTTTTCACACAGTATTTGCGCAGCGATTTTTCAAACGCATTTTTTGGAGAAAAAACACACTTTTTTACATTTTAATGCACTAAAACACACTATATTGCCCAAATGTTTGATGAAATAAAAAAGATGATCTTAGGCCGAGTACATGGATACCAAACATGACATGCTTTAAAATTGCGCACAAACGTGCAGTGGCGACAAACTAAATACATTTTTAAAAGCCTTTAAAAGCCTTTACAGGTTACCACTTTAGATTTACAGAGGAGGTCTACTGCTAAACTTACTGCCCTCGATCTGACCTTCGCGGCGATACCTCACATGCATGGTGCAATTGCTGTTTACATTTGACGCCAGACCGACGCTTGCGTTCGCCTTAGCGCGAGAGCAGGGGGGACAGGGGTGCTTTTTTTTTTTTTTTTTTTTTTCTTTATTATTATTATTTTTTTATCTTATTTTTAAACTGTTCCTTTCATTTTTTTTTTTTTTTAATCATTTTTATTGTTATCTCAGGGAATGTAAATATCCCCTATCATAGCAATAGGTAGTGACAGGTACTCTTTTTTGCAAAAATTGGGGTCTATTAGACCCTAGATTTCTCCTCTGCCCTCAAAGCATCTGACCACACCAAGATCGGTGTGATAAAATGCTTTCCCAATTTCCCAATGGCGCTGTTTACATCCGGCGAAATCTAAGTCATAAAATGCTCGTAGCTTCCGGTTTCTTAGGCCATAGAGATGTTTGGAGCCACTCTGGTCTCTGATCAGCTCTATGGTCAGCTGGCTGAATCACCGGCTGCATTTTCAGGTTCCCTGTTGAGACAGGAGAGCCAGAGAAAAACACGGAAGACGTTGGGGGGGGAGGGGCATTCCCTCCCACTGCTTGTAAAAGCAGTCTAGAGGCTAATTAGCCGCTAGGATTGCTTTTACATGAAAGCCGACCGCTGGCTGAAAAGAATGATACCAAGATGATACCTAAACCTGCAGGCATCATTCTGGTATAACCACTCAAAGTCGTGAATGGCGTACCTGAAGACAAAAAAATGGTTAACAATAAAGCACAGTAAACGGTAAGGTATAAAAAATTGCATACCTGAAAAGCAAACATGATAAAACATAATAACAATAAAACATTGCAGAATATAATACAGTAAAAAAGAACAGAACAATAGAGAGAGAGAATAGAGAGAGAAAGAACAATAAAACGACAACTATTTTTTTTTTATTCTATATTTTTGTATGTGTTTTTTTTTTTTTTTACACTTTTTTTTGTAACTAACTTTTATAACTGTAACCGGTTCCAGGTTCGGGTCTCTCAAAATGCGATGGCATTTTGGGAGACCCTGTGAAAGTGTGCCTAGTCTGTGGAATGCTGTACCCTACGCTAATACTCAACTAGTGCATGGTAGCGTTCAAAATATTCACCAATGCAAAGACCAGGATTGTCAGGACAGGAGGGACAATAATAGCGGGTGTCACGTCTATATCCGCGCTTGCTGTAGACACGACATCTTTTTTGGGGGGGTTCGTTGGGTAGGGGTACTCGGGAGGACATAAAGAAAATGCCTCTCATGCAGCCGACTGCATTTGGTTGGGGATGTGAATGGCGCTGCAGAAGTGGTGGGTTCCCAATTAGGATTGGCGAATGCAGCAGGAAGGGCACTATGGGCACGACGGGCCTGTGTTTGTCTTCTTGGTGGCAGCGGGACACTACTTGTGCTTGTCACCTCACCAGCTTGAACTGCACTTATGGGACTCGCCACGTCACCAAGTGTTACTGCAGTGCTGGTTTGACTACGACCGGGGTGTACTAGGCCGCTGGTGCTTGCCAGTTCACCAAAACGCTACCAAAAAAACTGTTAGCGATCGCAGGGATCAGGCCTGACTCTGCGAACGCTGCAGTTATGCGTTTAGTGTTTTGTAAGTGACAGTGATCGATCGATACTGCACTTGGGTGGGCTGGGCTGGGCCGGGCGGAGGGGCAAAACGCAGGTGCTAGCAGGTATCTGGGCTGATCCCGCTAACACTGCGTTTGTGGGAACCCTAAACTGCTGGGGACGCTAGTATAGATCTGATCGGATCAGATATTGATCCGATCAGATACTATACCACTAAGGGAGGCGTATGCTGCGTGCGTGGGTGTTAGCGGTACTGGCGCTAACCTGACGCTGCCTGGGGCTGGTGCTTGCCAGTTCACCAAAACGCTACCAGAAAAACTGTTAGCGATCGCAGGGATCAGGCCTGACTCTGCGAACGCTGCAGTTATGCATTTAGTGTTTTGTAAGTGTCAGTGATCGATCGATACTGCACTTGGGTGGGCTGGGCTGGGCCGGGCAGAGGGGCAAAACGCAGGTGCTAGCAGGTATCTGGGCTGATCCCGCTAACACTGCGTTTGTGGGAACCCTAAACTGCTGGGGACGCTAGTATAGATCTGATCAGATCAGATATTGATCCGATCAGATACTATACCACTAAGGGAGGTGTACGGTGCGTGCGTGGGTGTTAGCGGTACTGGCGCTAATCTGACGCTGCCTGGGGCTGGTGCTTGCCAGTTCACCAAAACGCTACCAAAAAAACTGTTAGCGATCGCAGGGATCAGGCCTGACTATGCGAACGCTGCAGTTATGCGTTTAGTGTTTTGTAAGTGACAGTGATCGATCGATACTGCACTTGGGTGGGCCGGGCAGAGGGGCAAAACGCAGGTGCTAGCGGGTATCTGGGCTGATCCCGCTAACACTGCGTTTTCGGGAACCCTAAACTGCTGGGGACGCTAGTATAGATCTGATCAGATACTATACCACTAAGGGAGGCGTATGCTGCGTGCGAGGGTGTTAGCGGTACTGGCGCTAATCTGACGCTGCCTGGGGCGACGCATATCACCGCCGGGCGATCAGGGGGCTAAACCTTTATTAGGTAATAAACGGCGGGTGCCCTGACACTATAAAAAATAAACAAACTAACCAGCGTCACCCGTAACACTTATACAGTGATCAGTGGTGAAAGGGTTAACTAGGGGGCAATCAAGGGGTTAAAACATTTATTAGATAGTATATGGGGGTCCCTGACGCTATAAAACGCTGACGGCGAACCTAAATATTTACGTTCCTAACTAGCGTCACCAGCGACACTAATACAGCGATCAGAAAAATGATCGCTTAGCGACACTGGTGACAGGGGGTGATCAAGGGGTTAAAACTTTATTAGGGGGGGTTAGGGGGGTATCCTAGACCTAAAGGGGGGTAATATTCACTGCCCTAACACTGTAACTGTCACAAACTGACATTATGCAGTAATCAGAAAAAAAAAAAAAAAAAAAAAAAAAAATACTGCTAATGTCAGTTTGTGACGGGGGGGGGGGGGTGATTGGGGGGGGATCGGGGGGCGATCGGGGGGGGATCGGGGGTGTAAGGTATGCCTGGCATGTTCTACTGTGTGTGTTTGTGTTGTGTGCACTTACATGTCTTCTCTCCTCGGCGCTGGGACGGAAACTGCCAGACCGAGGAGAGATGACATCACATCCTCTGCCTGTGTGAAACTACACACAGGCAGAGGAGGATTCCCATTGGCTGGGAGCGATCGCGAGGGGGGGGCCACGATCGGATGGTCTCCCCCTCGCCTCCCGACGCTCCCAGTCAGATGCCGACCGCCGATGGCACCGGGGGGGGGTCCGATCGGACCCCCCGCCCGCGGGAGGCAGATCACGTACAGGTACGTGATTCTGCCTGCCCGTGCCATTCTGCCGACGTATATATACGTTAGGCGGTCGGCAAGTGGTTAAACTCTGCTTACAATCTTTCATTCATAGGGCCAAACGCCGAGGGGTTCTCTAGGTACCCTTACATAGTTACATAGTAGTTGAGGTCGAAGAAAAGACACAAGTCCATCAAGTCCAACCTATTTGTGTGATTATATGTCAGTATTACATTGTATATCCCTGTATGTTGTGGTTGTTCAGGTGCTTATCTAATAGTTTCTTGAGACTATTGTTGCCCCCTGCTGAGCCCACCGCCTGTGGAAGGGAATTCCACATCCTTGCCCCTCTTACAGTAAAGAACCCTCTATGTAGTTTAGGGTTAAACCTCTTTTCTTCTAATTTTAGTGAGTGGCTACGAGTCTTGTTAAACTCCCTTCCGCGAAAAAGTTTTATCCCCATTGTGGGGTCACCAGTACGGTATTTGTATATTAAAATCATATCCCCTCTCAAGTGTCTCTTCTCCAGGGAGAATAAGTTCAGTGCTCACAACCTTTCCTCATAACTAAGATCCTCCAGACCCTTTATTAGCTTTGTTGCCCTTCTTTGTACTCGCTCCATTTCCAGTACGTCCCTCCTGAGGACTGGTGCCCAGAACTGGACGGCATACTCCAGGTGCGGCCGGACCAGAGTCTTGTAGAGCGGGAGAATTATCGTTTTATCTCTGGAATTAATCCCCTTTTTAATGCCGATATTCTGTTTGCTTTGTTAGCAGCAGCTTGGCATTGCATGCCATTGCTGAGCCTATAATCTACTAGGACCCCCAGGTCCTTTTCCATCCTAGATTCCCCCCGGAGGTTCTCCCCCAGTGTATAGATTGCATTCATATTTTTGCCACCCAAATGCATTATTTTACATTTTACTACATTGAACCTCATTTGCCATGTAGTTGCCCACCCCATTAATTTGTTCAGATCTTTTTGCAAGGTTTCCACATCCTGGGGAAAAGTTATTGCCCTGCTTAGTTTAGTATCTTCCGCAAATACAGAGATTGAACTGTTTACCCCATCCTCCATGTCTTTTATGAATAAATTAATCAGGACTGGTCCCAGCACAGAACCGTGGGGGACCCCACTACCCACCCCTGACCATTCCGAGTACTCCCCATTTATCACCACCCTCTGAACTCGCCCTTGTAGCCAGTTTTCAATCCATGTACTCACCCTATGGTCCATGCCAATTGACCTTTTTTTGTACAGTAAACGTTTATGGGGAACTGTGTCAAATGCTTTTGCAAAATCCAGATACACCACGTTTACGGGCCTTCCGTTATCTAGATGGCAACTCACCTCCTCATAGAAGGTTAATAGATTGGTTTGGCAAGAACGATTCTTCATGAATCTATGCTGATTACTGCTAATGATACCGTTCTTATTACTAAAATCTTGTATATAGTCCCTTATCATCCCCTCCAAGAGTTTACATACCATTGATGTTAGGCTAACTGGTCTGTAATTATCGGGGATGTATTTTGGGCCCTTTTTAAATATTGGTGCTACATTGGCTTTTCTCCAATCAGCTGGTACCATTCCAGTCAGTAGACTGTCAGTAAAAATTAGGAACAATGGTCTGGCAATTACTTGACTGAGTTCCCCAAGTACCCTCGGGTGCAAGCCTCCTGGTCCCGGTGATTTATTAATGTTAAGTTTCTCAAGTCTCATTTTAATTCTGTCCTCTGTTAACCATGGAGGTGCTTCCTGTGATGTGTCACGAGGATAAACACTGCAGTTTTGGTTACTGAAGTCCCCCGATTCCCTTGTGAAGACTGAGGAGAAGAATAAATTCAATACCTTCGCCATCTCCCCATCCTTTGTAACCAGATGACCTTCCTCATTCTTTATGGGGCCAATATGGTCTGTCCTCCCTTTTTTACTGTTTACATACTTAAAGAATTTCTCTGGATTTTTTTTGCTCTCCTGCACTATGTGTCTTTCATGTTCTATCTTAGCCATCCTAATTGCACCCTTACATTTCTTGTTGCATTCTTTATAAAGTCTGAATGCTGATGATGATCCATCAACCTTGTATTTTTTGAAGGCCTTCTCCTTTGCTTTTATATGCATTTTTACATTGGAGTTATGCCATCCAGGATTTTTGTTCGCTCTTTTAAATTTATTACCCAATGGGATGCATTGGCTAATGCCCTTATTTAATATGCTCTTAAAGCAAACCCATCTCTCCTCCGTGTTCTTTGTTCCGAAAGATTTTATCCCAATTTATGCCTTCTAGCAAGGCTCGTAGTTTAGGGAAGTTGGCTCTTTTGAAATTCAGTGTCTTTGTATTCCCCTTAGACATTTAGGAACTGGCAATTAAAATCCCCCATTATGATAACACTTACCATCCTTGCTGCTAATCCAAATTGTGATAGGAGATCTGTCTCCCCTTCTTCCCTCAGGTTAGGGGGCCTATAGCATACTTCCAGTATTATTTTCCCCTTAGCTTCATCCCTTTGGAGCTCTACCACTAAGGATTCCACCTCCTCCCTAGCTCCCTTAGTGATGTCACCTCTCACATTCACTTTATTATATTATTATTAGATTATTCTTGATATATAGGCATACCCCTCCCCCTTTTTTACCCTCTCTATCCTTGCGATAAAGGGAATACCCTTAAATGGTTGCCAGCCAATCATGAGAGCTGTTGAACCAGGTCTCTGAGATTCCCACAAAATCCAAATCCTCCTCGTACAACAGTATCTCTAGTTCACCCAACTTGTCCGTCAGGCTCCTGGCATTGTTGAACATGCCATGTAGTTTAGACCAGTCGCATATTATCCTCTTATTGTTGTTCCGAGATACTAGGACTTGCTACTATACATACCTTGGATTTATGTGCTTTGGTCAACCTACCACTAATGCCCCCAATACTACCCTCTGGAATATGTTCCACACTGACTATCTCTACCTCTGGACCCTCCCCCCCATCTCCTAGTTAAACCTTAGGTCAACCATATTCAGTATTTTGCCCCGTACACACGGTCGGATTTTCCGATGGAAAATGTCCGATCGGAGCGTGTTGTTGGAAATTCCGACCGTGTGTGGGCTCCATCGGACATTTTCCATCGGATTTTCCGACACACAAAGTTGGAGAGCAGGAGATAAAATTTTCCGACAACAAAATCCGTTGTCGGAAATTCCGATCGTGTGTACACAAATCCGATGGACAAAGTGCCACGCATGCTCAGAATAAATAAAGAGATGAAAGCTATTGGCCACTGCCCCGTTTATAGTCCCGACGTACGTGTTTTACGTCACCACGTTTAGAACGATCGGATTTTCCGACAACTTTGTGTGACCGTGTGTATGCAAGACAAGTTTGAGCCAACATCCGTCGGAAAAAATCCTAGGATTTTGTTGTCGGAATGTCCGAACAAAGTCCGACCGTGTGTACGGGGCATTAGAGTGTATGCATAGTCAATTTTTTTTAGAAGGGAAGAGTTAAATCCCTGCCAGTCTATTTTTGCTGTTTGTGTCCCATTGGGGAGATTTCTCTGACCAAGAAGTGAGAGAAAATCTCTACAGAGTGATGTGAATTCCCATTGGAGCAGGTGTCCCCTTTGGAAGATTTTCCTTCACTTGTTGTTTTGGTGACAACTCAAAAATTATGGATTTTCCATCACTTTCTGTTCTAGTAGAGGGTGAATCTACCTAGAAGGGGGCACAGGCAGAAATAAAAAAAAATAAATAAAAACTTGACAGGGGTTCTTTTTTCTTTTCCACTCCGTCAAAGAAAATATATGCACTTTAAACTGGGTAGATGCCCCATGGAAAGATGGTGAAGAAGACATCTGTTTGTCTCTGAACTTTCCATGATTCAGCCATGATACATAGAGCACAGGGCATACTAAAAGAGAACCTGTCACCAGACCATTCATTTCAACAAAAATCTTCCCATAAGATTATATTTGCGTTTAAAGTATAATTTATGCCGGTTGTTTATCTCTAAAGGCCTGCATTGTGTAGACATCCCCAACCAGTTAGACTACTGCTGGGTGCCACCATCTTGGATTTGATATCAGCAGTCCCAGCAGACTCGGAGCTGTCACTCTGTAGTATTCTCGTTCACTCCTCCTGACAGCCACGTATAAGGTTATGTATGAAGGTAAAGGGAGGGGCGAAGGAGCTGGGCCACTACAGACAGTAATTAGACACGCCCAAAAGGAGGGAGAGGGCTGTGCTAGGGAATTGACTCTCCTGGAATAGTCACATTTTCTAGCAAATTCAGAGGCACATTGCAAACAAGTAAAAAATTCACAGCATTTAACCCCTTCCCGCCTCCGTCTCCCGGCCCTTTAAGAAGTTCTAAATGGCAGGAGGCAAGGGCGGGCATTTCGATCATGTGATCGCTATGATTGGCAGTTACAGCGGTCACATTGGCAGTCACATGATCAGAAAGCTCCCAATCACAAGTATGCATCGGGAGCTTTCCAGTACCCCGCGGTACTGTGTCGGGTGCATGCAGGGAGCACTCACTCAGCACAGTAACATGTATACATACTTATATATGCGGCATCTTGGCCTTAAAGCCCACCTGTATAACACCAATGGGTTTTTTTAGTTGTCTATAAGGGTGGCATTCTAGCACCAATGTATGGCGGGGCACTGACCGCCATTGTAAGGTGCATTTTTTTCAAAGGACTCCTTATTAATAGGTAAGCAAGGGGTTCCCTGAAATCTGAAAACATTTTTTTCAAGGGGTCTGGGGTAAAAAGGTTGTGAAAGGCTGAGATAGATACGATAGATAGATTAGATAGATATATACTGTAGATTAGGGATTTTTTTCATTGGGAATGTGGGGGGAATGCGGTTCCAGGACCTCCAGCACTGAATGTATGTAATGGCAAGGGGTGTTGGAGGATCTATTGTTTCTGGAGGGGATCTATTTTGCTAGGGGCGGGTCTTAAGTTGCTGGGGGGGTCAATGGTTGCCGGGAGGGATCTACTTTTGAGGGAGGGGTCTATTGTTTCTGGCTGCTGTAAGGTCTACTGATGCTGGCAGTTGGAAGTCTATTGTTGCTGGGGGGTCTATTGTTGCTAGCTACAGGGGATCTATTTTACTGCTTTTCTTGTTACCATAAAGACATTCCATACAAATTACTTAGTTCTGTATTCTCTAAAAGGAGTGGAACTGGGAAGTGGGTTGGGGGTTGAACCAAGGAACGCTGCTCAGAGGTGGGGGGGGGGGGGACGACAAGGGGTAACTGGGAGGGGGGGGTCTGCACCTATTTTCTGAGAAAAAAAGCCCTGCTGTAGATAGATACTGTAGATCAGTGCTTTTTTTCAGTGAGAACACAACACGGGGGAACGCAGTTCCGGGTGCTGGAGGACCTATTGTTACTGGAGGGGATCTATTTTGCTAGGGGTGGGTCTTTTGTTGCTGAGGGGTCTATTGTTTTTGGCTGCTGGAGGGTCTATTGATGCTGGCAGTTGGGAGTCTACTGTTGCTGGGGTGAATCTATTGTTGCTGGGGGTCTATTGTTGCTAGCTACAGGGGATCTATTATACTGTTTTTCTTGTTACCATGAACACATTCTATACAAATTACTTAGCACCACAAAATGATACTTAGTTCTGTATTCACTAAAAGGGGTGGAACTGGGGGGGTAGGTACGGGGTCGAACCAAGGAATGGTGCTTGGAGGTGGGTAGGGGGAGGAGAAAAAGGGTGACTTGGAGGCGGGGGGAGGGGGGATGGGGTTCCTGCACCTATTCTCTGAGAAAAAAATGCCCTGCTGATAGATAGATAGATAGATAGATAGATAGATAGATAGATAGATAGATAGATAGATAGATAGATAGATAGAGTGCATCTGGAAAGTATTCACAGCGCTTCACTTTTTCCACATTTTGTTATGTTGCAGCCTTATTCCAAAATGGATTAAATTCATTATTTTCCTTTAAAATTCCGCAAACAATACCCCATAATGACAACGTGAAAGAAAATTGTTTGAAATCTTTGCAAATTAATTAAAAATAAAAAACGAAAAAAATCCCATGCACATAAGTATCACAGCCTTTGCTCAATACTTTGTTGAAGCACCTTTGGCACCAATTACAGCCTCAAGTCTTTTTGAGTATGATGCTACAAGCTTGGCACACCTATTTTTGGGCAGTTTCTCACATTTTTCTTTGCAGGACCTCTCACCTCTCAAGCTTCATCAGGTTGGATGGGGAGCGTCGGTGCACAGCCATTTTTAGATCTCTCCAGAGAAATTCAATCGGGTTCAAGTCTGGGCTCTGGCTGGGCCACTCAAGGACATTCACCGGAGTTGTCCCGTAGCTGCTAGTCCTAGTTATCTTTGTTGTGTGCTTAGGGTCGTTGTCCTGTTGGAAGATGAACCTTCACCCCAGTCTGAGGTCCAGAGCGATCTGGAGCAGGTTTTCATCAAGGATGTCTCTGTACATTGCTGTATTCATCTTTCCCCCAATACTGACTAGTCTCACATATCCTGCCACTGAAAAACATCCCCACAGCATGATGTTGCCCCCACCATGCTTTACTGTAGGGATGGTATTGGCCAGGTGATGAGCGGTGCCTGGTTGCCACCAGATATGATGCTCACCATTCAGGCCAAAGAGTTCAATCTTTGTTTCACTGGACCAGAGAATTTTGTTTCTCATGGCCTGAGAGTCCTTCAGCTGCCTTTTGGCAAATTCCAGATGGGATGTCATGTGCGTTTTACTGAGGAATGGCTTCCGTCTGGCCACTCTACCATACAGGCCTGAATGGTGGAGTGCTGCAGAGATGGTTGTTCTTCTGGAAGGTTCTCCTCTCTCCACAGAGAAATGCTGGAGCTCTGTCAGAGTGACCATCAGGTTCTTGGTCACCTCTCTGACTCAGGCCCTTCTCCCCCGATCGCTTAGTTTGTCCAGGCGGCCTGCTCTAGGAAGAGTCCTGGTGGTTCCAAACTTTTTCCATTTACAGGTGGTGGAGGCCACTGTGCTCATTGGGACCTCCAATGCTGCAGACATTTTTCTGTACCCTTCCCCAGATCTGTGCCTCCATACAATCCTGTCTCTGAGGACTACAGACAATTCTTTGAACTCCATGGCTTGGTTTGTGCTCTGACATGCACTGTTAACCATGGGACCTTATATAGACAGGTGTGTGCCTTTCCTAATGATGTCCAATCAACTGAATTTACCACAGGTAAGTTGTTGAAACATCTCAAGGATGATCAGTGGAAACAGGATACACCTGAGATCAATTTTAAGTGTCATGGCAAAGGCTGTCAATACTTATGTACATGGGATGTTTTCCTTTTTTATAATAAATTTGCAAAGATTTCAAACAAACTTTTTTCACGTTGTCATTATGGGGTATTGTTTGTAGAATTTTGATGAAAAAAATGAATTTCATTCATTTTGGAATAAGGCTGTAACATAACAAAATGTGGAAAAAGTGAAGCGTTGTGAATACTTTCTGGATGCACTGTAGATAGATAGATAGATAGATAGATAGATAGATAGATAGATAGATAGATAGATAGATAGATAGATAGATAGATAAGATAGATAGATAGATAAGATAGATAGATAAGATAGACAGATAAGATAGATTAGATAGATAGATAGATTAGATAGATAGATAGATAGATAGATAGATAGATAGATAGATAGATAGATAGATAGATAGATAGATGTGGTGGTGTTGGTGGACTCCACCAGATTTCCCCATTACATCCTCTACTGGAGTTGGGCGTTATTCACAAGCCTTCTTTATTCATTTTGAAATTCTTTCTTAAAGACTTAATCAAGTCTGGTCTCCCAGTATCAATATAATTATATTCCTTTATTTCTCAATGATTCCGGATGCGCCAACAAGTCAGAGGTCGCGTAGGAGACAGAGCAGGGTACATCAAAGGCCGGCACATGACACAGAGGCTTTGTCACAAAACATTCGCCGTCTACAACCGCGGCATAAATAAAACACGCCTTGATTTGTAATGCTCCAATTTGTATAGATGGCTGTAGACATCTCCTTACTAGAGTGCCGTGACACAACAGACAAGTATGCCAACTCGGGTACCCGCCTCCCCGTGTCATGCCTCCGCACAGGACACCACGCTGCCGCCACTAAACTTAATTGCGTGATGAATCATTCCATTTATGGACTTGTTAGTGTTTATAGAAAATCCCGATCAAGCTCTGTAAATTGCTGGAGTGTACGCTCTTAAAGGAGGCCCAGCCCTGCTCAATCCTCCGCTTGCCTTATAAATGACGCTTCATTGGATGTGAGCACAGACGGGACATATATTTTCCGTAGGGCCTGCAGCCAGACAGACTTCCTTCAGCTCTTCCCATCTTTTTCATCTTGTCTGAGCCGCTTGGAATCTATTAAACTATCCATTTAAATATATGTATTGTTCTCCGCATACTCCCGTGCTGCATTTCTCAATTTAAAGGCTCCAGGCAAATCTATTAAAACACCCATTCGTTTCCTCGTGCTCTTAAAGGACCATTTCCAATTCAGCCAGTGTAGCACCGGAAGATTTATACCAAGCTTCGGTATGCTAGCTGAAATCTGAAATCAGCCTTACATAGTAGGTGAGGTTGAAAAAAGACACAAGTCCATCAAGTCCAACCTATGTGTGTGATTATATGTCAGTATTACATTGTATATCCCTGTATGTTGCGGTCGTTTAGGTGCTTATCTAATAGTTTTTGAAACTATCAATGCTCCCCGCTGAGACCACCGCCTGTGGAAGGGAATTCCACATCCTTGCCGCTCTTACAGTAAAGAACCCTCTACGTAGTTTAAGGTTAAACCTCTTTTCTTCTAATATTAATGAGTGGCTACGAGTCTTGTAGGTATACTGCAGCAGGTTGGCTCCCCTGCGCGAGCCGTCGTAGCTATTCGTCAGCTCGTGGGATCGGGAAAGCAGGCGCGCGCACGCCCGCTGCACAGCGGGGGGTGCCGATGCTCGTGGCCGACGGTCGCGATGACCGCCAGCCACGAGTGATCGCGAGCACCAGAGACAGAACAGGGAAGTGTGTGTGTAAATACACAAATCCGTATAATTAATTAAAATAATAGTTGCGCTGATATTAACCCAGTCAATCTGTGCACAATTAATAGTAATCCCTCCACATTAAAAGTAAATTATATAATGATAAATTAAATTATATACACAAATCCATGTTTTGTTCTGAGAGGAGTGACAGATCGTGTGTTCCTATTGGCTAGGAACCACGATCCGCCACTTCCTCTACTCAGTCCCCTCCCCCTTCAGTTAGAATCACCTCCCACGGAACACATTTAACCCCTTGATCGCCCCCCTAGTGTTAACCCCTTCACTGCCAGTGATTTTTACAGTAATCAATGCATTTTTATAGCACTGATCGCTGTATTAATGCCAATGATCCTAAAAAGGTGTCAAAAGTGTCCGATGTGTCCGCCATAATGTCGCAGTCATGATAAAAATCGCAGATCGCCGCCATTACTAGTAAAAAAAAAAATAATAATAAAAATGCTATAAATCTATCCCATATTATGTAGGCGCTATAACTTTTGCGCAAACCAATCAATATACGCTTATTGCGATTTTTTTTTACCAAAAATATGTAGAAGAATACATATTGGCCTTAACTGAGAAAAAAATAGCTTTTTAAAAAAAAAAAATGGGGATATTTACTATAGCAAAAAGTACAAAATATTGTGTTTTTTTCAAAATTGTCGCTCTTTTTTTTGTTTATAGCGCAAAATATAAAAACCGCAGAGGCGATCAAATACCACCAAAAGAAAGCTCTATTTGTGGGAAGAAAAGGACGTCAATTTTGTTTAGGTGCAACGTCGCATGACTGCGCAATTGTCAGTTAAAACGACGCAGTGCTGAATCGTAAAAAGTGCTCCGGTCAGGAAGGGGGTAAATCCTTCCGGGGCTGAAATGGTTAAACTCCCTTCCACAAAAAAAGTTTTATCCCTATTGTGGGATCACCAGTACGGTATTTGTAAATTGAAATCATATCCCCTCTCAAGCGTCTCTTCTCCAGAGAGAATAAGTTCAGTGCTCGCAACCTTTCCTCATAACTAAGATCCTCCAGACCCTTTATTAGCTTTGTTGCCCTTCTCTGTACTCGCTCCATTTCCAGTATGTCCCTCCTGAGGACTGGTGCGCAGAACTGGACAGCATACTCCAGGTGCGGCCGGACCAGAGTCTTGTAGAGCGGGAGAATTATCGTTTTATCTCTGGAGTTGATCCCCTTTTTAATGCCAATATTCTGTTTGCTTTGTTATCAGCAGCTTGGCATTGCATGCCATTGCTGAGCCTATCATCTACTAGGACCCCCAGGTCCTTTTCCACCCTAGATTCCCCCAGAGGTTCTCCCCCCAGTGTATAGATTGCATTCATATTTTTGCCACCCAAATGCAATATTTTACATTTTTCTACATTGAACCTCATTTGCCATGTAGTCGCCCACCCCATTAATTTGTTCAGATCTTTTTGCAAGATTTCCACATCCTGCGGAGAAGTTATTTCCCTGCTTAGCTTAGTATCGTCCGCCTTGCAGCAGCAGTATCTAATATGTTCCGGATTGGCTGGTAAAAAAGGTGAGATCTCAGGAGGGGGAAAAAGAACAAAAATGGACACAATGGGAGGAGACTTCAGATTTGACATCTCATTGGAAGGTGCCTGGGTGTTAAAATGTTACCAAACTCAGAACCCTGCATTCGCTATATCTGGTCTCCCACAGAAAATGGAAATGCAATTATTTTAGTAAATATA
This sequence comes from Aquarana catesbeiana, assembly GCF_042186555.1. NCBI lineage: Eukaryota > Metazoa > Chordata > Amphibia > Anura > Ranidae > Aquarana > Aquarana catesbeiana. The sequence goes on along the minus strand of NC_133324.1, from coordinate 61,184,106 downwards.
AACGGTTAAATACCTTTTTCTCATCAGCAGTATATAGCAGTCTTGTGATTTCTGTCCACGTCTGGTTAAAGCTTGTAGGAGGAGTTTTCATTCTCCTCTGACTGTCCTGTGAGGCTTCATGACTCCTGACCCTCTGTCTGGACAGTGCTGATTGGCCCTGTGCTGATCACATGCACCCTCCCAAAAAAACTCTCTAGCAATACACACCAAATTGAGCATGTGTAGAGTGCCTCCAAGGCTCTGTTCTATCAGCAGATGGATTGGGGACAATAAAAGAAGGAGAGGATCAGAGAGGACAGGATCAAACAGCCTTTTTACACAATGGAATAACCCCTTAGGTTCCACAGTGAGTATAACAAGCATGATTTACTGCATACACAGACTGATTTTACTGTTGTGGGTTTAGTAAGGCTGCATTCACACTACAGCGTTTTGAATCACGGGCAGACGGTGTGCATGCGCTTTGGTGCACGATTTTACAAGTGCATTAGCATGGGGCGTTTTATTAAATTATATGACTACCAAAATGCTTCTTTTGGTGGTCTTTTACTTGAACTGTTATGCCCCGTACACACGGTCGGATTTTCCAACGGAAAATGTGTGATAGGACCTTGTTGTCGGAAATTCCGACCGTGTGTGGGCTCCATCACACATTTTCCATCGGATTTTCCGACACACAAAGTTTGAGAGCTGGCTATAAAAATAAATAAATAAAACAGATTTTGTTGTCGGAATTTCCGATCGTGTGTACACAAATCCGACGCACAAAGTGCCACGCATGCTCAGAATCATAGGTGTGCGCAGCCTTATTGCATTAGGGTGTGCACCCTTAAGCTCAAACACACATGTATGTGTATGTGTCTACATATATATGAACCTGGCACATTGATCTCCCTGCCGGCAAAGTGAAAGAGAAGAGCATAAACACTTTTCTTATGGCAGACCAGGTAAGAGGGAGATCTTTACCATGTTCCTGCTGCTACACAAAACAATAACACTAATGCGCATGGGGTGATTAGGGTGTGCCTGGGCACACCCGGCACACCCTGTGCGCATGCCTATGCTCAGAATAAATAAAGAGATGAAAGCTATTGGCTACTGCCCCGTTTATAGTCCCGACATACGTGTTTTACGTCACCGCGTTCAGAATGATCGGATTTTCCGACAACTTTGTGTGACCGTGTGTATGCAAGACAAGTTTGAGCCAACATCCGTCGGAAAAAATCCATGGATTTTGTTGTCGGAATGTCCGACCGTGTGTACGGGGCATTAGGCTGCATTCACACTACAGTGTTTTGAATCGTGGGCAGATTTGCCGCGAACTGGCCCAAGATCTGACAGCGCCGATGTGTGAATGACAAATTGCGGGACACGCATTGGCGATGCCATTCATTTGAATGACACCTCAAATCGCGGCGCCGGTCTGCCGCAATTGACGCGCGATACATTGAGCTGCAATTGTGGTAATAATGATAAATGTGTGCACATTACAATAGATAGCACTACCAGGACCATGCTAAAGCTATATGCTAACTCTTCAAGGGTAAAAAATCTTCAGCATAATAAGCAGTAATGATCATACATTTTGCAAAGAAATCTAATAAAGTGCAAACATAAAAATAAAGTTCAAACAGATCCTCCAAAAGTGCTGATTGCAATAAAAGTCCAGTACAAAAAAGGAGAAGTAAAAAAACTTCAAAGTGACAGTTCATAAAGGAAAAAAAAGTGCATGTGCAAAGCAACCGAACGAAATCCACTTCATCCAATTGGTATCACCATCCGTGGTGCGCCACTCATTCTCCCCAGCCTCTCACCTCATATAAAGACCCCTACAGGTCAAATCAAGCCTTGGTATGGATATACACTGGATCCTCAGCAATCAATCGATTCCCACAGATATCCACAGCACTACCGGTACCAGGGTAAATTCCAGGCTCATCATATGTAATATATCCATGCAGCAAAGAGAAGGGGCTCCATAGTGTAATAGTTCAATCCCATTTATTATAAAACACGTAGTAACTTACAGTTTAAAGATTGTAGGTTCAGCTCTGTAAGGTACTTCCTGTCTCGGCCGCGACCAGAAGTGACGACACCTGGCTCCTTCCTGACGCGTTGCGTCACTGAACACGTGACTTCATCAAAGGGTGCATGGAGGGAAGCATGTCGCCCCCAAAGTAGCTCCTGAACTTTTTTGGGGCGACATGCTTCCAACGATGCGGGTTGCTGCAGTTATTATCATTTGAGTATGGTTACCCCTTTATCAATATGTGGCTACCAGTGTTAATTTTGGCAGCAAATTTCGATTTAGTTTTAGTCTTAGGACTAAAATGTCATTTTAGTTTTAGTCCCATTTTAGTCTTCTGCAATTGTTTTAGTTTCAGTCGTATTTAGTCGACTAAATCTCCAGTACATTTTAGTCGACTAAAATGTCCTACATTTTAGTCTACTAAAATCTCCAGTATATTTTAGTCGACTAAAACTAATTTTAGTTGTCTAAAATCTAATGGGTGTAATTCAATTGTAATGCATTAGTTAACAATTCTCTACAATTTGCTCATTATATACTGCTGGAGTGAAAAATCTAATATGTTATTTATTATTACATTGAGGTATGAACATGCACTACAGACCAATGTTAATTTTGAAGTCAAATTTCAATTCAGTTTTAGTCTTATGCCCTGTACACACGGTCGGACATTGATCGGACATTCCGACAACAAAATCCTAGGATTTTTTCTGACAGATGTTGGCTCAAACTTGTCTTGCATACACACGGTCACACAAAGTTGTCGGAAAATCCGATCGTTCTAAACGCGGTGACGTAAAACACGTACGTCGGGACTATAAACGGGGCAGTGGCCAATAGCTTTCATCTCTTTATTTATTCTGAGCATGCGTGGCACTTTGTCTGTCGGATTTGTCTACACACGATCGGAATTTCCGACAACGGATTTTGTTGTCGGAAAATTTTATATCCTGCTCTCAAACTTTGTGTGTCGGAAATCCGATGAAAAATGTCCGATGGAGCCCACACACGGTCGGAATTTCCGACAACACGCTCCGATCGGACATTTTCCATCGGTCTTTTGACTAAAATGCCATTTTAGTTTTAGTCGTATTTTAGTCATTTCGTTTGTTTTAGTTTTAGTCATATTTTAGTCGACTAAAATAATATTCATTTAGTCGACTAAAATGTTTTAGTCGTTTTAGTTGACAAAATTAACACTGGTGGCTACTAAGGTACCCCCAAAATACCCAGCAGCGCAATGTCAGATGTGCAATGCCTGAGATGGGCACATCCTACATGACACCACAACAAAACTAACTGTACACATTAAAGTTAGGTACACACGGAAGAAAAATTCATTCCGAGGCACGACTGTTCGATTTTTGTATAGTGTGTGCACAACTTTTGACATCTGATTCAGACTTTCCAAACAAAAATTTCCAAAGGGACGGTATGATTATTCAAAAGGTTCCTGGTTTACTTTGGTGTGATTCCAGTGTGATTGTGGCCCCGTGGAATATACAAATCATATCCAAGTTGCACCACATAATTGCACTGAAAGTCGGATCGAAATCAGATCGCAGCAGTGTGAACCTCGCCTGAATGACAGTACAGCCTTGGGATCCATGCCCTTGGTCAACCTAATAGCTACAGGGGAACCTACATTTCTATATGCCACTGGATACAAGAGAGGCATGCTACAAAGTATCAAATATATCAACTAAGTAAACATAAAAGAGAAAGTAGCGAAATATAACAGAACGGTCAGCAAAGCAAAAACTGACCTATGAACTGAAAGAGTTGAGTGTGTTCTGTCACTCCAAGAGATCTGTAAAGATTAAATAAGCCTACAGGAACAGATGTAGATCAGAATCTCCATTGAGCGTATATGGAAACAGTGTATTGAGCTCATTAATCCAATAAAGCTCTCTGTTTCTTAAGAGCTGTAATACGATCACCCCGCGTTTTAATATAGGTACATGATCAATAACCATGTATTATATATACCATGATAAATAAGTGTATATATACATATATATATATATATATATATATATATATTAAGGCCGCAGCTAGCAATTATTCTCATAATCGATTAGTTGGCTGATTATTGTTTCGATTAGTTGGATAAAAAAAAAAAAATCAAAAAAAAGTTTGGTGTATAATTTAGTTATTATGTAAAGCTTAAAAAATATAATTTATTCTTGAATATCTCTATGCAGCGGTAAATATAAATAACCAGCTATATGGTGAGGGAACAAAATATCTAATGTACTCTAATAACAGACAGATAAGATATATATATATATATATATATATATATATATATATATATATATATATATATATATATATATATATATATATATATATATATATATATATATATATATATATATATATATATATATATATATATATATATATATATATAGTAGCGTTGCATTGATACCGGTATCGGTGCAAATGCTCCAATACTAAAACCCGATACTTTTTTGCAATTCTATTGACTTGCATTGACTTCTGTTAAATGAAGTCACAAGCAGGAATGAAATCTGAGCTGCGAATCCCACTGATCTGTGGCTCTGAAATCACGCTGAAGTATCGCGATTTAAAAGCCACAGAAGAACTGTTCTTCGTAATTATAAAAAAAATGGTAATAATTTTTCATTAGTCTCAAAAAAACTGTCACGACATTAAATATAGGTATCGGTAATTGATATCGGGAAGTACTTGAGAAAAAGTATCAGTACTCGTACTTCCTCCTCTGGGGTCCCCACCGGCGCTTTTGGCTCCTCCTGTCTTCAGAGAGCCTCTATAGCAAGCCGCAAAGTATAGTATAGAGTTCCCCTATAGCAAGGTAAAAAAAAAAACTTCTGCCTTTAACCACTTCAGCCCCGGAAGGATTTAACCCCTTCCTGACCAGAGCACTTTTTGCGATAATTTTGCGACAATTGCGCGGTCGTGTGACGTTGCATCCAATTAAAATTGACGTCCTTTTTTTTCCCCACAAATAGAGCTTTCTATTGGTGGTATTTGATCACCTCTGCGGTTTTTATTTTTCTGCACTATAAACAAAAAAATAGCGACAATTTTGAAAAAAAACGCATTATTTTTTACATTTTGCTATAATAAATATCCCCCAAAAATATATAAAAAAAAACATTTTTTTCCTCAGTTTAGGCCGATACGTATTCTTCTACATATTTTTGGTAAAAAAAATCACAATAAACGTTTATTGATTGGTTTGCGCAAGAGTTATAGCGTCTACAAAATAGGGGATAGTCTTATGGCATTTTTAGTGATAATTTTTTTTTTTTAACTAGTAATGGCGGTGATCAGCGATTTTTATCGTGACTGCGACATTATGGCAGACACATCAGACACTTTACTGTACTGAGCTGTATTTTCTGATATGATAAAATGCATTCTGTATGCAGTTCAACAAATCGGTTGACCAACTAATCGATTATGAAAATAGTTGACAAATATATATACATATATACAGAGGCGGCTCTCTAATTAGGCAGCCGCCTAAGGCCCCGCACTGACAGGGGCCTCGCGGCCGCCTAATTTGCTTGTGCTTAAACACTGATGTCGATGCCGGCGGCTCCACCTACCCCCGCTGGGGCTCTGTGGCTCAGGGGCTGACTGACAAATCGGGTACTGCCCGAGGAATAGCGGCCCCAGCACGGAGCGGTTGCATCCCGGTCCGGTGGCAGTAGGTGCGGACAGCAGGACAGTTGAGGCCTTTAGGTGGCGGCAGCGGGCAGATGACAGCACCCGGCTCCAGGTGCCATCTCTACAAGGCGTGTGTGCGGGCGGCAGCATGTCCATGTGGGAGCCGCAGCTGGGCTGCTCCTTCAGCCTGCGCTCACCCAACCTCTCCGCACCTGCCTCCAGCTGAGCTGCCCCGTGACTGAAGATGAAGGAGCTCAGCCTCCAATCTCCTGATGCCGCCTGGCCAACCAGAGAGAAGGTGAGTGTCAGTGCAGCCTTCCTGTGTGCCTGGATAGGAGGAGCAGTGGGCGGCGGCATATAGTGGAATTGATCTTTCTATATTCCTCCTGCAGCCGCTGAATCATCTGCAGGAAGGAGAGGAGGAGAAGTTAGCATTCAGCGGCTGCAGGAGGAATATAAAAAGTTCAATTCCACTATATGCAGCCGCCCACCGCTCCTCCTATCTAACTTCTTCTGTGCCCCCTGTGCTCTCCGACCCTCCTTGTGCTCCCTGGCTCCTCCCCCAGTGCTCTCCACCCCCCTGCTCTTCAGCTCCCCCTGCTTTCCACTTGCATTCTTTCTGACTCCCCTCCTCTCAAGCTCCCCCGCGCTCTCCAGCCCCCACCCCTACTATGCTCTCCACCTTCCCCAGTGCTTTCTGCCCCCACACCCCCAGTGCTCTCCAGCTCCTCCCTGTTCTTTGCCCCCCCTCTCCTGCTCAGTGCTCTCACAGACTGGGACATGGAACACAGGAGGGTCTGCAGACAGGGACAGGGCTAGGGATCTCTCTCACCCCCCCTTTCCCTCACCCCCCTCTTTCTCACCTTCTCCTATCTCTCTCTCCCCCCTCCCTCGTTATGTCACCCTCCTTTCTCTCACCCCTCGTCTCTCTCCCTCGTACCACCCTTCTCTTTCTCACCTCCCTCCTCTGTGTCACCCCCAGTCTCTCTCACCCCCACTCACCCCTTCCCACCACTCACTCCCTCTCTCTCTCTCTTTCCCCCTCTCTCTCCCCCCTCTCTCTCTCTCCCTCTCCCCCACTCTTCCCACTCTCTCTCCCCTTCTCCCCCTCTCTCTCTCCCCCTCTCTCTCCCCCTCTCTACCCCCTCTCTCTCACCTCTCGTCTCTTTCTCTCTCGCACCACCCCTCTCTTCCACAACCCTTTTCTCTCTCCCTCACCCCCTCTCTTTCTCACCTCCCTCCTCTGTGTCACCTCCAGTCTCTCTCACCCTCACTCACCCCTTCCCACCACTTCCTCCCTCTCTTCCTCCCTCTCTCCCCTCTCTCTCTCCCTCTCTCTCCCCCCCTTCTCTCTGTCCCCCCTCTCTCTCTCCCCCTCTCTCCCACCCCTCGTCTCTTTCTCTCTCGCACCACCCCTCTCTTCCACAACCCTTCTCTCTCTCCCTCACCCCCTCTCTTTCTCACCTTCCTCCTCTGTGTCACCCCCAGTCTCTCTCACCCCCACTCACTCCCCCTATCCCTCCCTCTCTCCCCACTTTCTCTTTTCCCCCTCTCTCTCTCCCTCTCTCCCCCCTCTCTCTCTCTCTCTCTCTCCCTCCCCCTCCCCGCCCTTTCTCCCCTCCTCCCATATCTCTCTCTCTCTCTCTCCCTCTGCTCCCTTCTCTCTCTCCCCCCTCCCCCCCCCTTCTAACCCCTCTCTTCCCTTCTTTCCCACCACTCCCCCTATCTCTCTCTTCCCTCTCTCTATCCCCGTCTCTCTCCCTCCCTCCTCCCTCTCTCTCTCTGCACTGTGTTGGGATTCCCTCCCTCTCCTTCCTCCCAAGGTATGGGAAATTCTTAGAGGGGTAGGTTACCACCTTGCTGGGTCCCAGATGGTTTTTAGGCTGCATATGTCTGATGGGTGAGGAGGGTGCCCTGGAAGTGGTGCTGATGAACTGTGTGCTAGATCCGTGCATCTTTCTGCAGCCATGTTTATTGCTTGAATTTTTTTTCCCATTATGGGCGTGAGTGGGGCCTCATGTGTAAAATTTGCCTAAGGTCTCACAAAGCCTAGAGCCGCCTCTGCATATATATATATATATATATATACACACACCAATCAGCCATACCATTATGACAACTGACAGGGAAAGTGAATAACATGGATTATCTCATTACAATGGCATCTGAAAGTGAGTGGGATATATTAATCAGCATGTAAACATGTTGTCCCTGAAGTCGATGTGCTAAAAGCAGAAAAAATGGGCAAGTGTAAGGACTTGGGTCAAGTTGTAATGGTTAGATGACTAGGTTGGGGCATCTCCAAAACTGCAGCTCTTGTGGGATGTTCTCGGTCTGCAGTGGTCAGGAAAGGAAAACCAGCGACAGGGTCATGAGTGGCCAAAGCTTATTGATGCACATGGGGATGAAGACTGGCCCATGTAGTCCAATCCAATAGAAGAGCTATTGTAGCTCAAATTGCTGAAAAAAGTTAAAGCGATTGTAAATGATCACATTGTAAAACAATCCAGACATAGATATTTAAAAACATTAGTGTATAGATATTTAAAAAACATTATAAATACCTTTTTTCCCTTTTTTTTTTTTTTTTTTATAAGTGATCACATTCCTTCTGTTCTCGGCTGCATAAGAACTGGGGGAGGAGAAGCAGCAGCACACCGAGCTTCCCAGTGAATGGCTGTGAGGCGGGGGCGTCAGGATATGTCTGATCATTGGAGAAAAGCAGGCTGAGTTCCCAGCATAGCTGGAGAACTGACCACGGGGACCTCTCCTGCTTAGTGTGGTCAGTTTTTAATAGGAAAGCAGAGGGACTGGCAGGAACACCCGAGATTTCACACAAAGGAATCAAAACAAAGAGAACTGGAGACCTTCTCACAGAAGTACATGGTACAGCAGCCACATATCAGGAATATGAAATGTTGGGGTAACAAACGCTTTAATGCTGCATCTGATAGGTGTTTGAACACACAGTGCATCGCAGTTTGTTGCGTATGGGACTGCGTAGCCACAGACCGGTCAGGTTGGGGGGGTCAGGTATTCTTGTAAATATTGTATTAGATCTTTTCATGTGACAACACTGAAGAAATGACACTTTGCTACAATGTAAAGTAGTGAGTGTACAGCTTGTATAACAGTGTAAATTTTCTGTCCCCTCAAAATAACTCAACACACAGCCATTAATGTCTAAACCGCTGGCAACAAAAGTGAGTACACCCCTGAAAATGTCCAAATTGGGCCAAGTTAGAAGTTCAATATGGCACCTCATGGCAAAGAACTCTCTGAGGCTCTGAAAAAAAGAATTGTTGCTCTACATAAAGATGGCCTGGGCTATAAGAAGATGGCCAAGACCCTGAAACTGAGCTGCAGCACGGTGGCCAAGACCATACAGCAGTTTAACAGGACAGGTTCCACTCAGAAAAGCCTCACTATGGTTGACCAAAGAAGTTGAGTGCACGTGCTCAGCGTCATATCCAGAGGTTGTCTTTGGGAAATAGACGTATGAGTGCTGCCAGCATTGCTGCAGAGGTTGAAGGGGTGGGGGGTCAGCCTGTCAGTGCTCAGACCATACGCCGCACACCGCATCAAATTGGTCTGCATTGCTGTCATCCCAGAAGGAAGCCTCTTCTAAAAGATGATGCACAAGAAAGCCCTGCAAACTGTTTGCTGAAGACAAGCAGACTAAGGACATGAATTACTGGAACCATGTCCTGTGGTCTGATGAGACCAAGATAAACTTATTTGGTTCAGATGGTGTCAAGCGTGTGTGGTGGCAACCAGGTGAGGAGTACAAAGACAAGTGTGTCTTGCCTACAGGCAAGCATGGTGGTGGGAGTGTCATGGTCTGGGGCTGCATGAGTGCTGCCGGCTTTGGGGAGCTACAGTTCATTGAGGGAACCATGAATGTCAACATATACTGTGACATACTGAAGCAGAGCATGATCCCCTCCCTTCAGAGACTGGGCCGCAGGACAGTATTCCAACATAATAACGACCCCAAACACACCTCCAAGACAACCACGGCCTTGCTAAAGAAGCTGAGGATAAAGGTGATGGACTGGTCAAGCATGTCTCCAGACCTAAACCCTATTGAGCATCTGTGGGGCATCCTCAACCAGAAGTTGGAGGAGCTCAAGGTCTCTAACATCCACCAGCTCTGTGATGTCATCATGGAGGAGTGGAAGAGGACTCCAGTGTAACCTGTGAAGCTATGATGAACTCCATGTCCAAGAGGGTTAAGGCAGTGCTGGAAAATAATGGTGGCCACACAAAATATTGACACTTTGGGCCCAATTTGGACATTTTGACTTAGGGGTGTACTCACTTTTGTTGCCAGCGGTTTAGACATGAATGGCTGTGTGTTGAGTTATTTTGAGGGGACAGCAAATTTACACTGTTATACAAGCTGTACACTCACTACTTTACATTGTAGCAAAGTGTCATTTCTTCAGTGTTGTCACATGAAAAGATAGAATAAAATATTTACGAAAATGTGAGGGGTGTACTCACTTTTGTGAGACACTGTATATATCAGTGGCGGAACTACCGCCATAGCAACCCATGCAAACGCTATGGGGCCCACTGGCGCTATGGGGCCCAGTGAGGATGACAGCATGCCCCATGCAGCGTGACCTGTGCACACCACAGCCAGGGGAAGAGATCAGTAGAGAGTGTGTCCGTATCAGTAGAGAGTGTGATTGCTCGCTGTAATAGCTTTCATTAGAACTTCCAATGTTCCCGGAGCTCACGTCACATAGCTCCACCTCTTGGCCCGGCGCCTTTGATAGACAGAACGCCGGTCTAATGCGGGACGTGTGACATCAAAGGCGCCAGGCCAAGAGGTGGGGCTATGTGATGATGAGCCCCGGGAAGACGGGAAATTCAAATGAAAGCTATTACAGCGGGCAATCCTGTTCTCTGCTGATCCGGACGGCTTGACTCTTCCTCTGCACAGGTCACGCTGTATGGGGCACAGGTCACGCTGTATGGGGCACAGGTCATGCTGCGTGGGACACAGGTCACGCTGCATTGGGCACAGGTCACACTGTGTGGGACACAGGTCACGCTGCATTGGGCACAGGTCACACAGTATGGGGCACAGGTCACGCTGTATGTTGCACAGGTCACGCTGCATTGGGCACAGGTCACGCTGCGTGGGGCACAGGTCAAGCTGTATGGGACACAGGTCACGCTGTATGGGGCACAGGTCACGCTGTGTGGGGCACAGGTCACGCTGCATTGAGCACAGGTCACGCTGTGTGGGGCACAGGTCACGCTGTATGGGGCACAGGTGACACTGCGTGGGACACAGGTCACGCTGCATTGGGCACAGGTCACGCTGTGTGGGGCACAGGTCATGCTGTATGGGGCACAGGTCACGCTGCATTGGGCACAGGTCACGCTGTGTGGAGCACAGGTCACGCTGTATGGGGCACAGGTCACGCTGCATTGGGCACAGGTCACGCAGTGTGGGGCACAGGTCACGCTGTATGGGGCACAGGTCACGCTGCATTGGGCACGGGTCACGCTGCATTGGGCACAGGTCACGCTGCATTGGGCACAGGTCACGCTGCATTGGGCACAGGTCACGCTGTGTGGGGCACAGGTCACGCTGTATGGGGCACAGGTGACGCTGCGTGGGACACAGGTCACGCTGTATTGGGCACAGGTCACGCTGTGTGGGGCACAGGTCACGCTGTATGTTGCACAGGTCACGCTGCGTGGGGCACAGGTCACGCTGTATGGGACACAGGTCACGCTGTGTGGGACACAGGTCACGCTGTGTGGGGCAAAGGTCACGCTGTGTGGGGCACAGGTCAAGCTGCATTGGGCACAGGTCACGCTATATGGGGCACAGGTCACGCTGCATTGTGTACAGGTCACGCTGTGTGGGGCACAGGTCACGCTGTATGGGGCACAGGTGACGCTGCATGGGACACATGTCACGCTGTATTGGGCACAGGTCACGCTGTATGTTGCACAGGTCACGCTGCATTGGGCACAGGTCACTCTGTGTGGGGCACAGATCACGCTGTATGGGGCACAGGTCACGCTGCATTGGGCACAGGTCACGCTGTGTGGAGCACAGGTCACTCTGTATGGGGCACAGGTCACGCAGTATGGGGCACAGGTCACGCTGTATGTTGCACAGGTCACGCTGCATTGGGCACAGGTCACGCTGCGTGGGGCACAGGTCACGCTGTATGTTGCACAGGTCACGCTGCGTGGGGCACAGGTCACGCTGTATGGGACACAGGTCATGCTGTATGGGGCACAGGTCACGCTTTGTGGGGCACAGGTCACGCTGCATTGGGCACAGGTCACGCTGTATGGGGCACAGGTCACGCTATATGGGGCACAGGTCACGCTGTATGGGGCACAGGTGACGCTGCATGGGACACATGTCACGCTGTATGTTGCACAGGTCACGCTGCATTGGGCACAGGTCACTCTGTGTGGGGCACAGATCACGCTGTATGGGGCACAGGTCACGCTGCATTGGGCACAGGTCATGCTGTGTGGAGCACAGGTCACTCTGTATGGGGCACAGGTCACGCTGCACTGGGCACAGGTCACGCTGTGTGGGGCACAGGTCACGCTGTGTGGGACACAGGTCACGCTGCATTGGGCACAGGTCACGCTGTATGTTGCACAGGTCATGCTGCATTGGGCACAGGTCACGCTGCGTGGGGCACAGGTCACGCTGTATGTTGCACAGGTCACGCTGCGTGGGGCACAGGTCACGCTGTATGGGACACAGGTCACGCTGTATGGGGCACAGGTCACGCTTTGTGGGGCACAGGTCACGCTGCATTGGGCACAGGTCACGCTGTATGGGGCACAGGTCACGCTGCATTGTGTACAGGTCACGCTGTATGGGGCACAGGTCACGCTGCTTTGGGCACAGATCACGCTATATGGGGCACAGGTCACGCTGCATTGGGCACAGGTCACGCTGCGCTGCATTGTGTACAGGCCCTGTGATTTCTAGTTATGCCCCTGATATATATATATATATATATATATATATATATATATATATATATATATATCTGTATTTAGCTGCATGCCTGGATTTCATCTTTCAAGGTCAAGCTTTATATAATTGTCACCAGTAGAGTTTCTGACTTTAGTATTTTCCTGCTGATAAGGTCACTGTATGATTTTGCTGCTCTAATAAGAAAAGACTGGAAACGACGGTTCCCATTGTCCCCCCATACCCCAGATGTCCCGTCCAGTTGCGATGTTATTGTGAAGGAGAACACAGATCTCGGAAGAGCGTTGCGTACAACAATAATCTTTGGAGAAAGCCGCCTGTAGCTCTCGGTGTGAAGACAAAGGGCTTATTATGTAGCCGGCGAGCGAACATGTACACACTCATCTCAAGTCTGGGGCGTCGGGCTCAGGAAAGTCTGCGATTATTGTAGCAGACAATCCTCCCTAATTATATGTATCCTTTTATGACTTTTGTTTCAGATTTTGTTTTTTAATTAATCCAATAATGAACGTAATGAACCTGGGTTCATGTTTTACAGGGGAAGGGGTGTAACGCTGGCGGAGGAGGGCTGGTAGCCGCCAACCTAAAGGGAAACTGTCTTAAAAGAAAAGTGCATTGTGTTTTCAGCAATTTGTTATTACACTGGTTATTTTAACCCCTTCCTGATGGCCTTATGCATATACACTATATTACCAAAAGTATTGGGACGCCTGATTTACACACATATGAACTTTAATGGCATCCCAGTCTTAGTCCGTAGGGTTCAATATTGGGTTGGCCCACCCTTTGCAGCTATAACAGCTTCAACTCTTCTGGGAAGGCTGTCCACAAGGTTTAGGAGTGTGTCTATGGGAATGTTTGACCATTCTTCCAGAAGGGCATTTGTGAGGTCAGGCACTGATGTTGGATGAGAAGGCCTGGCTCGCAGTCTCCGCTCTAATTCATTATTCTATCGGGTTGAGGTCAGGCTAGTCAAGTTCCTCCACCCCAAACTCGGTCAACTGTGTCTTTATGGACCTTGATTTGTGCACTGGTGCTCAGTCATGCTGGAACAGGAAGGGGCCATCCCCAAACTGTTCCCACAAAGTTGGGCGCATGAAATTGTCCAATATGTCTTGGTATTCTGACACCTTAAGGGCTAGTTTACACTTGCTTCAAAATATGGCTTTGGACATGCTTTGTTAAAGCACTCTGAACGCCAGTCAAAGCTCCTGTCCCTAAATTAAATGGTTAGTTTACAGTCCTGTTTACACCTTGCTTTTGGTTGGAGCTTCGATGAGGCTTCGGTGTGGCTTTGGTGGGGCTTCGATGAGGCTTCTGTGGGGCTTCAAGCGAGCTTTGCCATAGACTTCTATGGAGGCTTTGAAGACGCTTTGAAGCACCACTGAAGCTACATGGGTTATCATTTTTGAAGCAAAGCCAAAGCAAAGCAAAAGCAAGGTGTAAACAGGACTGTAAACTAACCATTTAATTTAGTGACAGGAGCTTTGACTAGCTTTCAGAGAGCTTTAACAAAGCCCGTCCGAAGCCTTGTTGAAGCCAAAGCAAGAGTAAATGAGCCCTAAGAGTTCCCTTCACTGGAACTAAGGGGCCAAGCCCAACCCCTGAGAAAACAACCCCACACCATAATCCCCCCTCCACCAAATGGTTTTGGCCAGGCAAGGGCCGGTGGGATGGGCACCTGTTCATGTGATCACTGTGACAGCCAATCACAGTGATCACATGACTGGGAAGCCAATGTAACGCCTTCAGTGTTATGAATTTTTAAAAGGCCCCTTGTCATTGGCTGGAAAGGGTTAAACATATTTTTAATGCTGGCAACTTTATTAAATCTAGAGGTTTGTAGATTAGTAAGTAGAGTGAACAAGGTGTTTCATTGCAGTCACTCAGCCTTCCTGCTTAAAAACTGTTGAGATAAAATATCAGCTACACGGGGAGGGCATTTTTTTAGATCAGGGCTCGGCAACCCATCAGGTAGATCGCATATCTTTTCTTGCCGACCCCCAGAACCTGGACAAGAGCTGCGGCGACATTTACTCAAACCGCTCCCCTTTTTCTCCTGCAGCAGCTGAAAGAAGGCTCCTCCTCCTCTGCCACCCACCGGCATTCAGCTACTGCTGGAGGAAAGTAGATCTGTTCCAGTAAATGTCGCCTCCGCCGCCCCTCCTGTCCATGTTCCTCTTCTTTCAGCTGTCCAGGCACTCCTGTGTGCTCCCCTGGTCCCCCCCCCCCTCCGTAGAGCTGCCGGCTTCCTCTCCTGCTGACTGCTGTGGGGGATATTCTGAATGGAGACCGGGGGAATGACATAAAAGACATATTTACCGACCCCTTCCTTTTCTGAATAAACACAGTGAGCGATCAGTACCATAGTTTGATTATATTGTGTTTATTCTTTGCATGTTGTGCTACATCATCTTTTGTATATATCAGTTTAATAAGGTTAGAATCACTTATAGGCATTGGCTAGCAACTGTTACAAACAATTTGGATTGCACAGATTGAATATTGGTATACAGTACTGATCACTCACTGAGTTCATTCATGGCTGAAGCATAGTAAACTGTGTTTACTATGCTTCAGTTTGTGAATGACCAGGATAATCTGTACAGAACTTTTCCTGTCCATTCACTCAATCTTCTTTCTCTGTTTCAAAAGTGTTTGCTGTTTAGACCCCTGATATTTTTCCAAAGTCTCCCAACAGGGCTGCTAAAAAAAATTGTAAAAATAATGAAAAAAATTGAATTGAAAAAATAATAATAAAATAAATAAAATAATAAAAACTACTGACACCATCCACTGCCCTAATGACACCAACCTCTGCTTTACTGACACCATCCACTGCGGACATATCCTTTTTCCAATATGTAAACTAAATTATTTTTTATAGCTTTTTTTTGTCTTCTCTTGTAACTAGTTGTTTTGTGATTGTCTACTACTGAATGATTACTTCTTTTATTTTTTATTATTTTTACATGTTCAAAATAAACTAAAACTAACCAACTGCCCTAATGACACCAACCACTGCCTTACTGACACCGTCCACTGCCTTACTGACACCGTCCACTGCTCTACTGGCACCGTCTAATGCCCTACTGACACCGTCCACTGCTCTACTGACACCGTCCACTGCTCTACTGACACCGTCCACTGCTCTACTGACACCGTCCACTGCTCTACTGACACCGTCCACTGCTCTACTGACACCGTCCACTGCTCTACTGACACCGTCCACTGCTCTACTGACACCGCCCACTGCCCTACTGACACCGTCCACTGCCCTACTGACACTGTCCACTGCCCTACTGACACCGTCCACTGCCCTACTGACACCGTCCACTGCCCTACTGACAACGTCCACTGCCCTTCTGACACCGTCCACTGCCCTACTGACACCGTCCACTGCTCTACTGACACCGTCCACTGCTCTACTGACACCGTCCACTGCTCTACTGACACCGTCCACTGCTCTACTGACACCGTCCACTGCTCTACTGACACCGTCCACTGCCCTACTGACACCGTCCACTGCCCTACTGACACCGTCCACTGCTCTACTGACACCGTCCACTGCTCTACTGACACCGTCCACTGCCCTACTGACACCGTCCACTGCCCTACTGACACCGTCCACTGCCCTACTGACACCGTCCACTGCCCTACTGATACCGTCCACTGCCCTACTGACACCGTCCACTGCCCTACTGACACCGTCCACTGCCCTACTGACACCGTCCACTGCCCTACTGACACCGTCCACTGCCCTACTGACACCGTCTACTGCCTTACTGACAACGTCCACTGCCCTACTGATACCGTCCACTGCCCTACTGACACCGTCCACTGCCCTACTGACACCGTCCACTGCCCTACTGACACCGTCCACTGCCCTACTGACACCGTCTACTGCCTTACTGACAACGTCCACTGCCCTACTGATACCGTCCACTGCCCTACTGACACCGTCCACTGCTCTACTGACACCAAAAAGCATTGAAAATGCATAGGTGTGAATCCAGCCTTATATATGCTTATAAACACCCCCCCCCCCACCCACCCTTCACTCCCCCGCCACCTTGACCCACCAGAGCGAAAAGAAAATGTCATGGCTCAAGCTTGTGTTGAGCCAATTTAGCCAAAACTGGCAGAAATTTGGACCTTAAAGTGGGAGTAAACCCTCCTATCATTTCCAGCCAAGGAAGCTGCCATCTTGGCCTCTGTTTAATGCCATGATGATGCACATGTGATCAGTTATGACACCAGCCATTGGATGGTTTGACAGTTTGGTTGAGAGCACAACCAATGTTACACGTGTCGAGAATGTAACTGTTTTTTGAAACTGTTAAATGGATGGGTTTACTTCTGCTTTAAATAGCCAGCTTAAGGCTGATGTCACAAAGGCGACTATGCCACTAGCAATAAATCACCAGTGGTAGGCTGCTTTCCACTTACCTCCTTGGAGTAGTTACCTGAATGCTGCAAAATCCAAATCACACTGGTGATGGGATTGATATCTCGATGGCTCAGCAAGTGACGGAGCAGTTCTATAGAAACAGACAGGCAGTCAAATGCCCTATACACACAATGGGATTTTCCGACAACAAAATCCATGGATTTTTTCCAACGGATGTTGGCTCACACTTGTCTTGCATACACACGGTCACACAAATCTTGTCGGACATTCCGAACGGTGACGTACAACACGTACGACGATCCGAGAAAAATGAAGTTCAATAGTCAGTGCGGCTCTTCTGCTTGGCTCTGAGCATGCGTGGAACTTTGTGCGTCAAAATTGTGTACACATGATCGGCATTTACGACAACGGGTTTTGTTGTCGGAAAATTTGAGAACCAGCTCTCAAATTTTGTGTGACGGAAATTCCGATGGAAAATGTCCGATGGAGCCTACACATGGTCGGAATTTCCGACAACAAGGTCCTATAGAACATTTCCCGTCGGAAAATCCTGTCGTGTGTACGGGGCATTGGAGTGATCGGCATTCTGGCGTTTTGTCACCATCATCCAGATCACCCGTGTGACATCAACCTTAAACGTCAGAACTGAATACACAGAAATCAGAATCCTTTGGCAGGTAAAGGAGCCCCCATATGTACATCTGTTAATCTGGAATTCAGCTTTAATTTCATTTAATCGACAAAAATGTTAGTGCTACACATAGAAAACAGCCTGTGAACACAACAATCAACAGTGGCCAACGACCTTCGCAAAACTAAAAACTGACAACATTTCACAAAATACAGATAGGGGGTGTGAGATCTATCCAAACAACGGAGACATCTTTCTGGAAAAATAGAAATCATCCCAACATAGGCAATAAATATTATTAGAATCCTTATGTAGCGCACCCCCTAAGGAGCCGCAAGTAGAATGGGATCCCACACCCTGCACGGCCAGGCACACTGAATTTCCACAGGCACTCAGAATCAAAGAACAGTCCATGACTTTTTTTTTTTTTTAATGAGGGATAATAACTTGGATATGGATTGGAAATTTAGGGATGCCCACTTGACTTCAGAACAACTTTCAGGGACAACTCTTCATAAATACGGTCCTATATAAACTCCACTTCTTCCTCCACCACTTCACTTGCTTCTCACAGCCCTATACTTGGAGAACAGATAGGGTGACACAGCTCACACTTTCCATCACCTATTCAGGCACTGCCAACCCACCTGGCTGCAGCTGCCCCTTTCACTATCCCTTCAGGCTAAATTCTCCACCATAGTCCTCCAGATTGACACTCTCCAGCCCATCTGGCTGACTCTCAGGAGATCTCCCGGAGGTGCTGACCTGCTCCTGCTGTCCTCTCTACTTGCTCCCATGCCTCCAGGAAGGGTTTCCTCCATGTGTTTTAGTAGGAATCTTCCAGGATCCAAGCCCCAGGCCCGAAGTCAACCCCCCCCCCCCCTAGACTAGGGGACACCCTTAAGGGCCACGACAGCCTCCTCAGCACTCCATCTCCATCTTCCACCCGACTGCCCCTGCTGGCATGGTTCATGGCTATTTATGTGGTGGCCTGCCCTCTTCCAGCCCCTTTCTGCTGGGGATTGGCTGGGGCCCTCATAAATATTCCAAACAGCCCCTCCTAGCCTCCACCCACTGCATCTGGAGCTTTCTGAATGAGTTATCCAGCCTCCCTAAGTCACTAATCCCTGACCCAGATTCAACCCAGGCTTGGCTCTCAACCAATTTATCTACACTAACAACTATAGTAAGTACACTAGCTAGAGGGTGCTACACTTAGAAAAGTCTTTCTGAATGGCTAATTCAGAAAGGTGGTACAATGCTTCAGGACAGCTATGCTGTGCCGATGTACCAAGGGGAGCAGATGTTAGTTGTTAGATGTGCAGCCAAGCAAAGCCAGGATTAGGTTTGATCGGCTGTTCATAACAGTAAACTGGAAGCGATGACATGACATCACTTCCGGTTTACTTGGAAACCAAGGGGAGAGAGAAAATTATCACCGGTCTGAAGGAGGTCTGTGAGGAACAAACATTTTCTCCATGCTGGAAGTAACAGGTGCAGGCAATGCTGGTGATTGAGAGGTAAACGAGAAATCCTGGACAGCCGCACGCAAAAGTAATCTTCAATATTTATTTAAGTATAATCATAAAAATACATGCCACAGCATCACAAAGCAGGAAATCTGACGCATTTCACACTGTAGTCAGTGCTTAATCATAGTGATTAAGCACTGACTACAGTGTGAAACGCGTCAGTTTTCCTGCTTTGTGATGCTGTGGCATGTATTTTTATGATTATACTTAAATAGAGATCGAAGATTACTTTTGAGTGCGGCTGTCCAGGATTTCTCGTTTACCTCTCAATTACTTTTAAACCATCGGTGCTAGTTTTTTTAAAATCAAAAGCATTAAAAAACACTGATCTTGGTGTTTTGAATGCTTTTAAGTGAAGAGGAGGGATTTGGGATGTTTACATTCTTTGTGACAGCAATAAAAGTGATTAAAAAAAAAAAAAAGCAGCAGTGCAAAAATAAAAGTAAAATGAATTAATAATGAAAAAACATTTTTTTTTAAAGTGCCCCCTGTCCTGCCGTGAAAGGCGAACACGCGTGTCGGTCCCGCATGCACCTAAACAGCGATAGTCTCACACATGTGAGGTATCACCGCGAATGCCACATCATGGGCAGTAATTCTATATATGGCATTTGGACAAATCATGTCTCAGGGTCTGATGAGGAAGACGCAACTGTGAACGGCCTCAGTTTCCCCATCAGACCCCGAGGCAAGTACGGTATACAACGGCTGAGGTGAAACAAATTTAGATGGGGGGGGGGGCACCTGATTTTAGTCTTGGCTAGGGCAGCATAAAACCAAAATACACTACTGACTGAACCCCCACATCCACCAGGCCAGGGTTATGGGCTAGAGGCCCTTGTCTTCATCATCATGGGGACAATGTGTTATGGTATGGTGCAGGAGGGGGGAGCATGCCCTTTATGCTCAGATAGGGGTCTGGTAGGGATTTTTGGAGGGTGGGCATACACTTTTTTTTTTTTTTGCATGGTGTCTCCCTTGATGATTTTTTTTCTTTTGTACATGTCAGGTTTGCTGTAGTAGGTTGTGTACATTGAACAGATGTGCCACTTCACAGACAGGTTAACAGCACCCCCCAGGCATGTTATTTAAAGGAATTTTGCACTTTTAATGTTGCCCTTTAAGCATAGGTAAATTAGCTTCTCCCTGCCAAATGGAATAAAAAAATGTTCTTGCTTTGGAACATGTTCCCCAGGGCAGTGCCCAACCCCCCATGCCATTTCTTTCACAACCCCTTGCCTAATAGCCTAGAAAATGGTCAGTAGTGTTTTTTTAAATTCGTCTCTCATTGACTTTAATGGAGTTTGAATTTGGCACCTGACCTGACGTTAAGTCTGCAAACTTACCCAAATCTTGGGCGTTCAACACACTGCTAGATAACACCTTATTATAGTTTATTATATCCACTTGAAGACCACAATATGTACTTTTATGTCAGTACTTGAAGTGGTTATACCGGGATGGTTCCTCCAGCTACAGGCATCATCCCAGTATTGTTTTTCCGGGAGGCGATCGGCTTTTTTGTAAAAGCCATCAGAGCGGCTAGTTAGCCGCTGGATTGCTTTTACAGGTGGCGGTAGAGGTTGCCCTGATCTCACTCTGCCTTCGGTGCCTCTCCATCCCACCGGAGAACCTGGAAGTGAAACCTGGCGGTTCCGCCTGCTTACCATAGAGCTTTTGGAGGACCTGAAGCTCCCCCGAACAGCTCTGTGGTATAGGAGGCTGGAAACAACAAGCATTTTCATCAATTCTGATCTAATAGACCCCAGATCTCTCCATGAAGAGTACCTGTCACTGCCTATTGCTGTCACAAGGGACGTTTACATTCCTCGTAACAGCAATAAAAGTAATCCAAAAAAAAAAAAAATGTAAAAAAACAGGGTAAAAATAAAACAATAATAAAAGACAATTTTTTTTAAAGCGCCCCCATGCCCATTGCCACACAAGTCTGAGTGAGAGCAATCATTCTAGCACCAGACCTGCTGTGTAACTCTCCCCTTGATAACCTGTAAAGGCTTTTAAAGTGTCGCTTATGGAGATTTTTAAATACCATAGCTTGGCGAGCGTGCGCAATTTTGAAGTGTGACATGTTAGGTATCTATGCGGTGTATCACCACCTTTTTAACCACTTGCCGCCCACCATATAGCAATATGACGTTGGCAAAGTGGTTTCAATATCCTGACCGGGCGTCATATGACGTCCAGCAGGATATCAAGCCACTGCACGCCCCCGTGGCGATCGTTGTTGCGGTGTGTCAGTCTGACACACTGCACACCGAACTAGGTAAAGAGTCTCTGACGGAGACTCTTTACCATGTGATCAGCCGTGTCCAATCACGGCTGATCACAGTGTAAACAGGAAGAGCTGTTGATCGGCTCGCGTCTGTCAGATGCGAGTAGAGGAGAGCTGATCGGCTGCTTCTCTGATGGGGGGGTCTGTGCTGATTGATTATCAGTGCAGCCCCCCGAGAATGCGCACACTGGACCATCAGGGATGTCACCACCAGGTTAGCCACCCTAGACCACCAGGGATGCCAATCAGTGCCCACAAAGGATGCCAATTAGTGCCCACAATGGATGCCACAATGGGCATCACTGATTGGCAGGCATTATTGTTTGGCACTGATTGGCATCCATCCGTACCAACAATAAGTGTACATCAGTGTCTCTATCAGTGCCCATCCATGCCCATCTGTGCTGCCTATCAGTGCCCATCCATGCCTATCTGTGCCCATCCGTGCCACCTATCAGTGCCCATCTGTGCCACCTTCCAGTGCCCATCAGTGCCACCTATGTGTACCCATCAGTGCTGCATATCAGTGCCACCTATCAGTGCCCATCAGTGCCGCCTATCAGTGCCCCATCAGTGCCGCATATTAGTGCCCATCATCAGTGCCACCTCATCAGTGCCCATCAGTGCCGCCTTATCAGTGCCAGTCAGTGCAGCTCCATCAGTGCTCATCAGTGGAGGAGACAACTTACTTATTTACAAAGTTTTGTAACAGAAACAAAAAACAACCTTTTTTTTTCAAATTTTTCAGCCTTCTTTTTATTTGTTTAGCAGAAAATAAAAATCCCAGAGGTGATCAAATACCACCAAAAGAAAGCTCTATTTGTGGGAACAAAATGATAAAAATTTAGTTTGGGTACGGTGTTGTATGACCGCGCAATTGTCTTTCAAAGTGCGACAGCGCTAAAAGCTGAAAATTGGTCTGGGCAGGAAGGTGTATAAGTGCCCAGTATTGAAGTGGTTACATTTTACCAAAAAATTGGATATTATATTGTGTTTGTGTGTATTAAAATTCATTAAAGTATATCCTTTCCAAAAAATGTGCATTCGAAAAACCGCTGCGCAAATACTGTGTGACATAAAAAAATTCCAACAGCCACCATTTTCTTCTCTAGGGTCCCTGCTAAAAAAGTATATATATATATATATATATATATATATATATATATATATATAATTTTTTTAGCAAAAAAAGTGTCAGAAAAGGCCTGACCTTCAAGTGGATATGATGGTTTCGCATGTCTACTTAAAGCTGAACACCAGGATAAGTACATATGTCTAAATACAATAGTCCTGTGTATTATTCATTGAATCTTGGTGTGCTTGTTTTCCTTTTTATCCAGATCTGTGTATTGTGTATTCTTGAATCTTGGTGTGCGTTCCTTCTGTGTAGGAGCTTCCTGTAATAAAGACCGCTCACTACTGCTCTCTCTCCTTGTGCAGGGTGACTGGTCTTGTCTCCGCCCCCTCCTGTAGTTCTCTACAGGCAGTCTGTAGTGGGTGGAGCCTGCTGGGTCCCTCCCACAACTCTGCTCTCTGCACAGGCTTTGTACGGCACATCTGGGTTGGTGATGTCACTGATGATGTCACTGCTACTTTCATATCTGGGTCGGCAAAGACATTTGGTGCTAACAAAGCGGATTTATACCCTTTGCGGCTAACGAGGAATTTATTTAAATGACATTTTTTGACTGTAGTTCAGCTTTAACTATGTAGAGAGAAGAAAAAAATATATACCAAGACCAGCAAAGCCTTACTGTCATTCTTCATCCTGAGGTGCATATTGAACCAAATTTTATTAAAGTGGTAGTAAACCCTTACATATACCCATCAAAGTGACTGACCTCAGGTGATACCCAGAGATTAAACAAATCCTCCTACATAAGTTATACTTGATTATCTGTAGTATTCTCTTCTCCAAATACATTCAAAGTCCAGGATTTATAAAGCTTGTCAGAGTTGTCAGAAAGCAGGGGGCGGAGAGCTGAAATTACACTCTACAGGGCTCAGTGAGAAGAGTTCTGGGAGCTGATTGGAGGGAAGGGACAACCCTCACCCCTCCTTCACACAGCACACTAAAGCAGTGGTTACCACCCATTCAGACCTCACGGGCCACTAAACTCACAGTTTTGAATCCCGCGGACCACTAACATGATCTTTACATGCTTTATACACACAATGCTCCAGCTCTCTGCCCCTCTCCCCTGGATCACACTGCTGCTTTATACACACAATGCTCCGGCTCTACAATAGATGGGCACAGTGGCTGCAATTGATGTTTTTTTTCAGTATTTTTCCGAATTTTCAGGTTGTTTGCGCCCCCCAAAAAATTTTGAGCACCAGCTGCCACTGCCCCCTTCCCCCCACACTCTGCATCACACAAATTAAGGTATTGAATTTATTCTTCTCCTCAGTCTTCACGAGGGAATCGGGGGCTTCGGTAACCAAAACTGCAGTGTTTATTGTCATGACACATCACAGGAAGCACCCTCTTGGCTAACAGAGGACAGAATTAGAAATAGACTTGGGAAACTTAACATTAATAAATCACCGGCCCTAGGTGGCTTGCACCCGAGGGTACTTGGGGAACTCAGTCAAGTAATTGCCAGACCATTGTTCCTAATTTTTACTGACAGTCTACAGACTGGAATGGTACCAGCTGATTGGAGAAAAGCCAACGTAGCACCAATATTTAAAAAAGGCCCAAAATACATCCCTGGGAATTACAGACCAGTTAGCCTAACATCAATAGTATGTAAAATCTTGGAGGGGATGATAAGGGACTATATACAAGATTTTAGTAATGAAAACGATTTTATTAGCAGTAATCAGCATGGATTCATGAAGAATCGTTTTTGCCAAACCAATCTATTAACCTTCTATGAGGAGTTGAGTTGCCATCTAGATAAAGGAAGGCCCGTAGATGTGGTGTATCTGGATTTTGCAAAAGCATTTGACACAGTTCCCCATAAACATTTACTGTACAAAATAAGGTGCGTTGGCATGGACCATAGGGTGAGTACATGGATTGAAAACTGGCTACAAGGGCGAGTTCAGAGGGTGGTGATAAATGGGGAGTACTCGGAATGGTCAGGGGTGGGTAGTGGGGTTCCCCAGGGTTCTGTGCTGGGACCAATCCTATTTAATTTGTTCATAAACGACCTGGAGGATGGGATAAACAGTTCAATCTCTGTATTTTCAGATGATACTAAGCTAAGCAGGGCAATAACTTCTCCGCAGGATGTGGAAACCTTGCAAGAAGATCTGAACAAATTAATGGGGTGGGCTACTACATGGCAATTGAGGTTCAATGTGGAAAAATTTTAAACAATGCATTTGGGTGGCAAAAATATGAAGGCAATCTATACACTGGGGGGAGAACCTCTGGGGGAATCTAGGATCTCTGGAGAAGAGACGCTTGAGAGGGGATATGATTTCAATTTACAAATACTGTACTGGTGACCCCACAATAGGGATAAAACTTTTCCATGGAAGGGAGTTTAATAAGACACGTGGCCACTCATTAAGAAGAAAAGCAGTTTAACCTTAGACTGTGTATAGGGTTTTTTTCTGTAAGAGCGGCAAGGATGTGGAATTCCCTTCCACAAGTGGTGGTTTCAGCGGGAAGCATTGCTGGTTTAAAAAAACTATTAGATAAGCACCTGAATGACCACAACATACAGGAATATACAATGTAATGCTGACATAAAATCACACACATAGATTGGACTTGATGGACTTGTGTCTTTTTTCAACCTCACCTACTATGACTATGACTGCTGCCTTACACAGACTTATCATTTGATCTCACCTCCTTATCCAGCCATTAGCTTAAGCTCTGTGCTCCCTCCCACAATCTGTGATAAGCGCTGCCATTGGAAGTACTCTACTTCTTCACGTCCTGCTCTCTACTCTACTCCCAGCGCCTCCCTCTGAGTTCAGAGTCCCTCTGAGGTTGTCTGGTGTTAGCATAGACTGTCAGAAGTGACTGATGCAGATAGTAGGGGATTGAGAGAGGATATAGAAATCACACTAGGTGCTTTGGATCGAGGCAAGTACACACTATGGAAGGATATGCTTTGTTCATTTTTCATTTGAGAGGTTTACAGCCACTTTAAAGTGGTTGTAAACCCTTCCATATACCCAGTGAAGTGAATAGCCTGAGGTGATACACAGAGATGAAACAAATCCTCCTACATAAGGTTTACTTGTTTATTTGCGGCCTTCTCTTTTGTACATCCCTTCAAAGTGCTGATTTTAGATGAAATCCTTCTGCCTTTTTCAGTATCACAGAGGAGGGGGTGGAGATCTGCAATTAAAGCTCTGAGACACTGCGTGAGAGCTGATTGGAGGAAAGGAACACACCTCCCTCCTCACACAGCAGAGCAGTGTTCTCAGTAGACAAGCTGTGTGCTGAGCTCTCCTCCCCTTCACAAATATTATCTCATGTGTCAGGAAAACATATTAGAAGTGACTGATGCTGATAACAGAGGAATGAAGCACCATAGGGAAATGACACTTAGGCAGGCCATAGATGATGTGGTTGCAGGAAAGAAATTCGCAGGATATCCCCATCAACACAGACAGTGCTGACAGGGAAGCCACCCCTGCCAGGAGAAGACAAAGATTATTGCTAGCGGCTATAGCAACCACTAGCGTTCGATCAGCTTGGTACATTCAGACTGCCCACACATGGTTCGAATCTCGACCAGTCAGTGGTGGCGGGTGCTCCATTTTTTTTTTGGGGGGGGGGGCGGCAAACAACCCCACAGCTTGCCAGCCCTGCACCGCTCGCAAGCCCGCCAGCCCCGCACTTACCCCATCCATGTCGCGGAGCGGCTTCCCGGTTTCTCCTCCTGGCCAATCCAGTCGCTTCTCCTCCCGGCCAATCCAGTCTTAGGACCTACTTCCTGTCCTGATTGGTCAGAAGGAGAAGCAGGAAGACAATAGCGAGAAGTTGATTCGCTAATGTCACAAGTGGGTGGGCTTGGGACGCAGTGCTCTGTGCTCCTAGACCAACCTTTTTGAAGCCAATTAGAGCCTCTGATTCTAATCATGTGCTTCACAAAAGAAAAAAACCTTGTACAACTCTATGTGTCAGGCGCCCCGCATGAAGATTAGGGGCCAGCGCATAGAGATTAGGGGGGCGGCGCCCCTGCGCCCCTTATGGACAGGCTGCCTCTGCGACTGGTTCCTGCTGACATTCAAACCATCTATGACCGGCCATAGAGCTTTGGCCAGAGACAAGTAAACACTACAGACATACACTATGTTGTCAAAAGTATTGAGACACCTGCCTTTACACGCACATGAACTTTAATGGCATCCCAGTCTTAGTCCGTAGGGTTCAATATTGCGTTGGCCCACCATTTGCATCTATAACAGCTTCAACTCTTCTGAGAAGGCTGTGTTCTGACAAAAGGACCAACCTGGCAGAATCTGCGACTCCACGTCATTTCCTGTGACGTCTAATCAGCTGTATCGCCATATCGGCCGCACAGCGCATTCGCGACGCGTCATACCAGCCTTCAGTGGCTGACGTCGTTACACAGACGAATAAGCCTTGCGGAATGCGCGACCGCCTACTGCGCATGCCAGAAATCAGCGACCACTTACGAAAATTTTGATGTATGGCTGGCAGAATGCTCGACTCACTACTGCGCATGCGCACGGCAAAATCACATAACCCTTACGAAAATTACGTTGTTAAGAATATGTTTACATGCAGTGGGGTTGTGTTCCAGGAGAACTGAGGGTGAGAACTAAGCTGGTATTGTGTGCTATCACATGTTTCTACACTTCATGCCAATATGTTACCGGGGGAGGGGGGGAGGGGGGGTACGGTACAGTGAACCGGGGGGGGGCTATGCATTAATGTGATATATATTTCCTTATTTTCATAATGGAGTCACTTAAATGCAGGAAAAGCCGCGAACGTGAAATCGCCGTGTCCAAACAGATCCAAATGTAAATCATCTACTTAGCAACACGATGGTGGAATGATAATAATCTTCTGCTCTCATCTCTCTGCCTGTTGGATATGTGCCCACGGGGAGAGTAAGTCAAATCAAACATGATTTTAGTTTTATAGTAAAGGAGCCTGCAGGCCGTGTAGCGGCTTGTAGCGAGGTTGTCCCGACTTTCTGTGACATCTCCTTCCCTGTTTTGGGAGAGGTCCAAGAGCTGAAGGCATTAAATGTAATGTGAATTCCTTTGAAAACTGACTCGGTGACGAAAACACTTGTCATAGCTGTCTGTTACATCTGCCTTGGGAAACAGATTTTTTTCCCTAAAACGCGCTGCGGGCGATTTATTAGGAGGGCACCGCTACAGCTGGGGGGGGGGGGGGGGGGGGGGGCGGCTTGGGTTATGAGGGCCTGTGAGCCTCATAGCAGAGGATGGATTTTCTACAAATAGGTTAGAATGTGGACTGGCAGCTATGGTGTAGTGTCTACACTATATTACCAAAAGTATTGGGATGCCTGTCTTTACACGCACATTGTGTGTCTATGGGAATGTTTGACCATTCTTCCAGAAGGGCAATTGTCAGGTCAGGCACTGGTGTTGGATGAGAAGGCCTGGCTCACAGATACATTACCATAGACAGTGTTAATTTTGTCGACTAAAACATTTTAGTCGACTAAAACTAAAACAACTTGAGATGACTAAAATACGACTAAAACTAAAATGGCATTTTAGTCAAAAGACTAAGACTAAAACTAAATTGAAATTTGACTTCAAAATTAACACTGGTCTGTAGTGCATGTTCATACCTCAATACCATAAATAATAACATATTAGTTTTTTCACTCCAGCAGTATATAATGAGTTTGGATATTGTAGAGAAGTGTTAACTAATGCATTACAATTCAATTACACCCATTAGATTTTAGACAACTAAAATGAGTTTTAGTCGACTAAAATACTTGATTTGATTGTAGCCGTATTAGTGCAATTGTGACATAGAAAATTGAGTACTGTCCGTGATACTTTTTTTATTTGCACTAACATACAATTTTTCAGGACAAGCTTTCAGGGTATGTTCCCTTCTTCAAGGTCCAAGCAGTACTGATTCACACATTTTTAAGCAGAATGTAAAAGAAAAAAAAAAAAGAGAAAAAAAAAAAAGAATTTGTATGTGTGTTTGTTTTTCTCTTTTTTTTTTTCTCTCTCTTTTTTTTTTTTCTTTTACATTCTGCTTAAAAATGTGTGAATCAGTACTGCTTGGACCTTGAAGAAGGGGACATACCCCGAAAGCTTGTCCTGAAAAATTGTATGTTAGTGCAAATAAAAAAAGTATCACGGACAGTACACAATTTTCTAAGTCGACTAAAATGTACTGGAGATTTAGTAGACTAAATACGACTAAAACTAAAACAATTGCAGAAGACTAAAATGGGACTAAAACTAAAACGCCATTTTAGTCCTAAGACTAATGCCCCATACACACGGTCGGATTTTCCGACGGAAAATGTGTGATAGGACCTTGTTGTCGGAAATTCCGACCGTGTGTGGGCTCCATCACACATTTTCCATCGGATTTTCCGACACACAAAGTTTGAGAGCAGGATATAAAATTTTCCGACAACAAAATCCGTTGTCGGAATTTCCGATCGTGTGTACACAAATCCGACGCACAAAGTGTCACGCATGCTCAGAATAAATAAAGAGATGAAAGCTATTGGCTACTGCCCCGTTTATAGTCCCGACATACGTGTTTTACGTCACTGCGTTCAGAATGATCGGATTTTCCGAAGACTTTGTGTGACCGTGTGTATGCAAGACAAGTTTGAGCCAACATCCGTCGGAAAAAATCCATGGATTTTGTTGTCGGAATGTCCGATCAATGTCCGACCGTGTGTACGGGGCATTAGACTAAATCGAAATTTGCTGCCAAAATTAACACTGACCACAGAATACCCCTTATAACGCTGCAGTGCCACCTGCTGGATAGATAGCTATAATGCATACAGTATTGTCAGATTATTAGCAACCATGCTGTTGTTCTTATAAAACAAAATGGACTCTAAAAACTTTAAAACGGTAGACAGGTTCACTTTCGATGGATGCAAATATGAAAGCTGTATTATCAGTTGAAGGACTTGCCATTCTGTGCAGCCAGTCTTAGGATCCAGGTACCACTGCCAGACAGCACAGCCAGATCCTTGACCTCCACAGCAGCACATCTCAGTCAAGAACATAAGTCTGCTGACTGCATAATAAAGAAGCAGCAATATACTGATGAGTCTGGTCGTTAGATCGACTTCTGTACAACCACCCTGCCCATACACGAATCTAAATTCAGCTGGTCCCAGCTGAAACGGCCTAATTTTAAGATGTGTATGACCAGCTTTATTAGGTCTCAGTTCATTGCCAAACAGCCAAAAATATAAGAAACCAAAACTGGAATGTGAGCCCGTAATCCACAAGGCTTGGACAATAGAACCTGAGTCCCTGTAATGTGTCTACAAATCGCCCTTTCCCCCCTTATGTCTCTTGGCAAGGATTTTGTCGTGGAGGTTTTGTGTGCTCGAGCAGGGAGAGAGGACCTTCGACGGGCCAGGCAAACCTGGAGAAGAAAAGCTCCTCTGCAATAAGATCCTTTTGAGAAAGTAAAATGGAAATTGGATCTGGTCCACCTCCTCCTCACAATTGGCATATTTAGAAAAAATAGCGATAATAGGGCAGGCAGCGCGGAGAGTTCAGGCCCAGTCTCTGAAAACAAAGACATTGCAAACATTCCAGGTCTTAAGTGCCGGTCAGGAATTCAGGGAAAATGTCCTCAGCGCACTGTAGGAAGCCTCAGATTTCACTATTTACAGTTACCTGCAACAGCCAACATCTACAAAAACTTTCAGGTCACTTAGGTTCGGTTCACATATATGCGAATTGGATGCCTTTTTGAACCGTATCCAATTCACATGACACGTGAATCGGCATTCTACTGTATGGAGCCGGTTCACATATCTGTGGGCTCGTTTTTAAAAAGAGTCCTGTGCGTTATTCAGTCTGGTTCAGGTGCGATTTCAAGTAAAAATATGCACCTGAATCGTACCCGAACCAGTGAACAAAACCGCAGCGGACTCCTTTTAAATAATGCAGGGAAACTGTGGCCGGACATATGTGAACCAAGCTTTAAAGAGGACCTCTGGACTTGAGACCAGGGGTCTGCTTCTAGTTACAAGTGGCAGACCTTTTTAATTTGCTAAAAATATTTTATGGCCAAAACCTGGCCTGGCCAAAAGTATATGGACACCCCTTCAAATACAAATGAGGTTCCTCATTGGAAATACCACTGTGACATTCCTCCTGGAAGTGATGCAGGCTCTCCTGAGACCGGTGTTCTAAGCAAGAGTTGATGTTCTCCAGATTTTCTGAAGGTGGAGATGGGCTAGATACCCTTTTGGTCCTGGTTTACTTCACAGAAAACTGTCACCAGATCGTGGCCCTCAGGATTTCCCCACCAAGGGGATATCAGGAACAGAATGGTTGCAGTGTGGAGACTGTACACCAGTAGTGTATTTAGGTTTTGTGCTGCCCTAGGCCTGACTAAACTTGTGACCCCCTAATTTAAGTATGACCCACCCATTCCTGTCAAGGCCACACCCCTTGCTGTTTAAGACCCACACCTGAAATTTTAGAGTGGGGGCACTAGTTCTGAGGGCCTGGGGGGGAGCAATGGATTCCCTTAACCACTAAGCCACCGCCCACCGTCATATGACGGCTGGACGAGGCTTCTGTTGTTCTGGGAGGACGTCATATGACGTCCTCGCCCTCCCAAGCCACTAGGGGGCGCGCGCTGCGTCACTCGGGACCCGTGCGCGTGCCCGGCGGCCGCGATGTCCGCCGGGCACCCGCGATTGCCGGGTAACAGAGCAGGAGCGTGGATCTGTGCATGTAAACACAGATCCACGTCCTGTCAGAGAGGAGAGGAGACCGATGGCGTGTCCCTTGTACATAGGGATAGCGATCGGTCACCTCCCCCAGTCAGTCCCCTCCCCCCACAGTTAGAATCACCTCCTTAGGTCATACATTAACCCCTCGAGCGCCCCCTAGTGTTATCCCCTTCCCTGCCAGTCACATTTACACAGTAATCAATGCAATTTTATAGCATTGATCGCTGTATAAATGTGAATGGTGCCAAAAATGTGTCAAAAGTGTCCGATGTGTCCGCCGCAATATCGTAGTCACAATAAAAATTGCAGATCGCCGCCATTACTAGTAAAAAATAAATAAATAATAAAAATGCTATAAATCTATCCCCTATTTTGTAGACGCTATAACTTTTGCGCAAACCAATCAATATACGCTTATCGCAATTTTTTTTTACCAAAAATATGTAGAAGAATACGTATCAGCCTAAACTGAGGAAAAAATTTGTTAAAAAAAAAAAAAAAATTGGATATTTATTATAGCAAAAAGTAAAAAATATTGTGTTTTTTCAAAATTGTCCCTCTTCTTTTGTTTATAGCGCAATAAATAAAAACCGCAGAGGTGATCAAATACCACCAAAAGAAAGCTCTATTTGTGGGGAAAAAAATGATAAAAATTTAATTAAGGTGCAGTGTAACATGACCGCGCAATTGTCATTCAAAGTGCAACATCGCTGAAAACTGAAAAATGGCTTGGGCAGGAAGGGGGTGTAAGTGCCCTGTATTGAGGTGGTTAATTTGCATAGATTTCCTCTCACTTCCCTTTTTGGCTATGGGGCAGGAAGTGAAGGGAAATCTCTGCAATGGGACAGGGATGGTAAAAAATAAACTGACAGGGGCCTTAACCCTCCCTTACTCTATCCAAAATGGAAAAAAAGTGTTGCATATAGTTCTACTTAAAGCACAAATTTATGATAATTTTATGGAGAGGACTAAGAAGATATAACCATGACAATGGTGCAGCAGAAAACATATAGCATAGTGAGGACGGTTTGTGGTGCAGGATGAGAGGGCAGTCAAAATTAGATGCTCCCCCCCCACAGTTGCGGAATGCCGGCCGCCCGCATACCGGAAGCAGTGCGACCGCTTTATGGGGGCGCTAGACTAAATTTGCCTCTCAGCCCAGTCCGCCTCGTAAGACTGGCGCTACACTAACAGTGTAGCGCAAGCTGGCGGGGACTCTTTCCGTGCTGCCCCCCTGCAAAGTGCTGCTCTAGGCCTGGGCCTTGTCGGCCTAGGCCAGTATATAGCATTGCTGTACACTAGGGGCAGATAAGAGAATAGTCAGGTCCAGGCAAGGGTCCAGGCAGGCAGCAAGCAAAAGAGTAATCAGGTCCAAGCAATGGTCAGGAAGCAAGAAAGGGAGTAGTCAGGTCCGGGCGGGGGTCAAAAGCTGGCAACAATCAAGAGATTGATAAGGTCAATCCTGGACTACAGTGGTCAGGTAATCTCAAGTATTATAGCTCTTTTCACGCAACTTCAAAGGCTGAAACCTAAATACTCTATTGGTCATAGGAGATGCCTAGCAAATTTCTGGGAACCCTGGAAGTCCTAGCAGGAATTCTGTGAGCACCATTGGGAGTCCTGGCAGGGATTCTGCAGGTACCATTGGGAGTCCCGGCAGGGATTCTGCTGTGAGTACTATTGGGAGTCCTGGCAGGGATTCTGCAACTACCTTTGGGAGCCCAAAGAGGTTCTCTGCTTGTACCATTGGGAGACCTGGCAGATATTCTATGAGTACCATTGGAAATCCTGGCAGGGATCCTGTGAGTATCATTGGGAGTCCTGCAAGGATCCTGTGAGTACCATTGGAAGTCCTGGCAGGAATCCTGAGAGTACTGTAAGAACCAATTGCTACTCTCATTTTTGCTTCTTGGGGTAGCTGCAGCTCCATTCTTCTTTTCTATAAGTTCAAAAGAGCACACCTGTCAGAGGACCTT
This sequence comes from Aquarana catesbeiana, assembly GCF_042186555.1. Taxonomy (NCBI): domain Eukaryota; kingdom Metazoa; phylum Chordata; class Amphibia; order Anura; family Ranidae; genus Aquarana; species Aquarana catesbeiana. The sequence goes on along the minus strand of NC_133324.1, from coordinate 61,150,684 downwards.
GTTGCCTGAAGACAGTCAGATTGTGCCTGCACATCCAACTATCCTCTATTTTCTATGACAGAAGCAGTCAGTGTATGATGTATAAGGGGCCTCGGTTGCAACCTCTAAATTCACCAAGGGGTCACACATAATATTCCATTTATTGAATGCTGCAAACGACTGCCAGAGACATTGAACAACCTACAGGATGTCTGAGACTGTGTACATATGGCAGGGTGGTTGGAGACTGGAGACATGCTGCAGGTGACAGAGACTGGGGATATGTTCCCTGAGACTACTATGGATCACCTTTTACAAATCAATGCTCCTGCTCCCACTATTGGCTTATTAGATCTGAGGGCCATACAAGTAGGAAAGGGACACAAGCAGCCATTTGGCCACAAGTTGCGTGCTAGTAGTCTATGAGCACTATGAACTTTTTTTTTGTTCAGCTTGAGGATTTTTACATTTTCTTGGTGTGTAGATGGAATGGGCACACACCAGGCATGGCTCATTGATGCTCAGACCACATTATCTCGATGTTTTCCATGAAATGTTTGCACTTCCCATGTTCAGACTTGTGGACAGAGCAGTTTACACCAACGACACTGAATGCTCAGCTCACACATTAATGAGATTTTTAGCACACAAAAGCAACAACTGCACTTCGTTAAACACCAAAGGACTTTTCATGTCTGAGATTGTTCTCCATCCTACACAAATTCTGACTGCCCTGGGATCCTGTAAGGGAGGCTGGATATGTTTTGGGAGTGTTGGCAATATAGAGTTGTTACATAATGGGGGGACTCCGTGGTTATGGGGGACACTTATGTATAGGTATTATCAATCTGACACTCCAGAGACATGGTGGCACCTCCAGAGGAAGGGTGGGCCAGTATTTAATTCGAGAGTCAATGTCTAGGATGGAAGACCAGAAAGAACATTGGGCGCCAGCCACTTTTGCCTTTTCAAAGATTTATGGTAGCGCTATCAAGGAGACAAGAGTTCGGGGTCCAAGATGCCAAGCAGATCATTTACAGGCATTCAAGATCCAGATCCATGTCCAGCTTCACAGTGTCAGAACCTTTAAGCCGACCCTGCAACACTGTAGGCAGTAACTTAGCTGGTTCACAGATTTCCTAGGCTCAGTGCGTCCTCCTCCAAGCGAGTCACCAGGTCCTTGTGACAACACCTTCCACACCTCGGCAAACCTTCCCCCATTGATAGGCAAGACATCTCCAGGACCACTTCAGGACATGACCCCCACACAGGCTATGGGGCCTAGAAGCAGAGCCCAATCCAGCTGCACCTCCCCAGGCCTCAGCCCAGGGGAAGAGAGAGATAACCAGGCCTGTCCCAAATATTTATATCACCCCCTAACATGCACCAGTTGCCTGAACCTCCTACTGAGTGGGCCAAAGGAAATATAAATATTCATAACTCTTCATAAGTCTTAATATGAAATCTCATACCTAGATGAAAACTAAATTCAGGCAATAAGACAGGGTGTTACCCAGGGGACCTCTGATGTGAAGGGGGGCTCTGATGTGACAGGGGGACCTCTGATATGATGGGGGCTTTCATGTATAAGGGGACCTCTGATGTATTATGGAGAGCTCTGATGTGAAGGGGAACTCTGATGTGATGGGGGGATCTCTAATGAGATTGAGATCGGGGGACGTCTGATGCAAAGTTAATTTCATTAAGGTATGCATTGTCTCAGGCTCAGGTTTCCCATTAATAAGTAACATTTTTGTGTTTATTTTTTTTACATTTTAGAAGATTTTGCACACTTTTATAGGGTGCCGCAACAGAAGGAGGACGAGAAACGCTGCCCGAAACTATACCCATCATACCTGCTACTGATGGAGATTACATTCCAATGGCAAGGGGGCCCCAGCATTTAGTGAAGGCCTCATATACATTTACATTGAACCCTCCTTTTCTTCTTACCCCACTTTTCTATTGAGCTCTGTTGTGTTTTCAGGTTCCCCTTTGATCCTTGGTCCCACACTGCTGGGATCTACCCTGTCTGTAAAGTTGGCAAATTCAGATTGAGGCGCATGTCTCAGACCGCAAAGAAAAGATAAGGCTCCCCACCCTCCTTGTACACACGGGGGTTGATTTACTAAAGGCAAAAAGACTGTGCACTTTGGAAAGTGTAGTTGCCCTATACAAGAGCAGTTGCTCCAGAGTTTAGTAAATGAGCAGAAGCTCTGCTGACTTTCATTAACCAATCATGTGCAAGCAAAAATGTTGTTTTTTTTTTTTCCTTGCATTTGATTGGGTATTCTTTGAAAAGTTAAGCTTTACCTCATTTACTAAGCTCTGGAGCAACTGCACTTGCAGAGTGTAATTGCACTTTTCAAGGTGCACAGTCTAGTGGCCTTTAGTAAATCAACCCCATAGTGTTGCACTAAAAAATCTGTATAGTCAATACATAGTATTCAAATATAATTCAAACGTAAAAACAGTCCACAAAGGAATAGTGAATGGTTCCAACAGCAAAAAGATCAAAGATGGATGTTGTCTCCTTCCTTTCACGAAATAGGCTAATCACCAACACTCTAATAAGATGTCCTCTTAACCGAGTTCGTGGATCCCCTAAATACAGGTGGGTCAAACGGGCTTTTGGGGATTCGCTCCCTCTAGCAATATTTGAACCGGAAAGCACAACCTCAGGGATTATATCTCAGGGTGTAAATCCAGGAAGATATCACCAACTCTCAATGCATTGTACATATGAATAAAAAGCACTGAATAGTGTAAAACTTTAAAACAAACTTTTATTTAAAAGCGAGTGCTAAGCCCACAAGTTAAAGAACATGTGCATGTCTCCATAAACAACTCCCGATCAAGTAAGATGGCGTCCGCCTCCACTTCCAGGTAACGCAATGACATGACCAAGCTTCTCCGCCCTACGTGTTTCGTCACCATAGGACAAACAACTGATAGATCTTCTACAGGGGCCTCCCGACCATCCTTCCCTGTTTTCTACAGGGTAGGTTAGTTATCCACTATAATTCTGGACGAATAAGGTGTATGTCTAGTTTTCTGAATCTGTTTTTCACTTGCCTGGTGCCTTTGAAGAAACCTTGCCACAGTGTACAAAACTGAAAGTAAAAAATCAATTTTAATTTTACTTGTAGCATTTATCCTTTCCATGATTCCATTATTTTTTAATCAGTTGCAATGTGCCTTTGAACTTGATAGAACATTTGACTTCTTCAGAAAGAGTCAGCTCCCTAGCACAGCTCCCGCCATGAACATCATAGTCCTATCCTCTTCTGGGAGTGTCTAATTACTATCTGTGCTGACCCAGCTCCTTTGCCACACCCCTCACATCCCTATATGTATCTGCCAGGGGATGGTGCCCAACAGGTGGCCCACAAGAAACATGCAGCCCATCGACTCACTCTATGTGGTCCGCCAAATGTTGGGCACCTGGCAGAGTGGCAGCAATATTTGGGTTGCTGGGTTGCTCTCTGTGTTCAGCACTAAAATAAAGCCTGTACTGTTTGGTGGAGTGATTATTGTGGTCACTGACACCAATGCAGGGGGTTATTACTGGGTCCACTGACACCAATGCTAGGGATTCTTGTGGCGATGAACACCAGTGCTGAGGTTATTACTGCATCCATCAATACCAATGTTGGGGGTTATTATTAGATCCAATGTTCTGGGGGTTATTAATGCAGTCACTGACACCAATGCTGCTGTTATTATTGCATCTGCTGACACCAATGTTGGCGGTTATTATTAGATCCAATGACACCAATGCTGGCGGATATTAATGCCGTCACTGACACCAATGCTGGGGTTATTATTGCAGTCACTGACACCAGTGCTAGGGGTTATTATTGGATCAACTGACACCAATGCTGGGGTTTATTAATGCAGTCACTGACACCAATGCTGGGTGTTATTATTGCAGTCACTGGCACCAGTGCTAGGGGTTATTACTGCATCAACTGGCACCAATACTGGGGGTTATTAATACACTCCCTGACACCAATGCTGGGGGGTTAATATTGCAGTTACTGACTCTAATGCTAGGGATTATTATTGTGGTGATGGACGCCAATGCTAGGCGTTAGTATGGCATTCATTGACACCAGTTTTGGGGGTTATTATTAGGTCCAATGACACCAATGCTGAGGGTTATTAATGCAGTCACTGACACCAATGCTGGGGGTTATTATTGCAGTCACTGGCACCAGTGCTAGGGGTTATTATAGTATCAACTGACACCATTGCAGGGGTTTATTAATGCAGTCACTGACACCAATGCTGCTGTTATTATTGCATCCGCCGACACCAATGTTGGCGGTTATTATTAGATCCAATGACACCAATGCTGGCGGATATTAAAGCAGTCACTGACACCAATGCTGGGGTTATTATTGCAGTCACTGACACCTGTGCTAGGGATTATTATTGGATCCCTGACACCAATGCTGGGGTGTTAATATTGCAGTTACTGACTCTAATGCTAGGGATTATTATTGTGGTGATGGACGCCAATGCTAGGCGTTAGTATGGCATTCATTGACACCAGTTTTGGGGGTTATTATTAGGTCCAATGACACCAATGCTGGGGGTTATTAATGCAGTCACTGACACCAATGCTGGGGGTTATTATTGCATCCGCTGACACCAATGTTGGGGGTTATTATTGCATCCGCCGACACCAGTGTTGGGGGTTATTATTAGATCCAATGACATAAATGCTGGGGGATATTAATGCAGTCACTGACACCAATGCTGAGGGTTATTATTGCAGTCACTGGCACCAGTGCTAGGGGTTATTATAGTATCAACTGACACCATTGCAGGGGTTTATTAATGCAGTCACTGACACCAATGCTGGGGAATATTATTTCATCCACTGACACCAATTCTGGGGGTTATTATTAGAGCCAATGATACCAATGCTGAGGGTTATTAATGCAGTCACTGGCACCAGTGCTAGGGGTTATTATTGGTTCCACTGACCGATACTGGGGGTTATTAAAGCAGTCACTGACACCAATGTTAGGAGTTATTATTACACCAATGCTGAGGGTTATTAATGCAGTCACTGGCGCTAATGCTGGGGGTTATTATTGCAGTCACTGACACCAATGCTGGGGGCTTTTACTGAGGTCACTGGCACCAGTGCTAGGGGTTATTATTGGGTCCACTGACACCAACATTGGGTGTTATTATTGCAGTCACTGACATCAATGCTGGGGGGTTATTATTGCAGTGAAGGACTCCAGTGCTGAGGGTAATTTTTGCGGTTACTGACACAAATGCTGGGAGTTTTTGTGTGATGACTGGTGCCATGGCAGGGGATTAATATTGTGGTGACAGACATCAATGCTGGGGGTTATTATTGTGGTCACTGACACCAATACTGGGGGTTAATAATGCGCCCACCACCTCCAATGCAGAGGGTTATTATTGTAGCCACCGACACCAATGCAAGGAGTTACTATTACTGCCACTGAAACCAGTGATGGGTTTTTTTAACTCCTATTTTCTCTTCAGTGTACATAAAAAAAGATAGCAGTTGAGGTGGTTTGCCTCACTCAACAACTCGTGCACAAAAACACTATTGCCGGCCTTTTCGAAGTGTCAAGGGCAGCGCTTGTGGTCTTTTATAATTTTCAAGTTGACCATCACTGCCTAATAGCAACCCTGTCCTGTCACTATACCAAAGTTTCCCAGAAAAGGTGTACCTATATGATGAGTCCTGTCCTAGAGGGACAACGCCATTCAATATAGTTAGTGTGGGTTGTCACCCTATGAAAGGAAGTGGGTTACCAGGTGAAAATAAAGGAGAGAAAGCATAGAAAAAAAAGAAAACGAATGCAGCCACCACATCTAAGGACTGGTAAGCTGCAGTATATTACATTTTTTTTCTCAGGTTTAGATTTACTTTAACCACAGTGCTTTAGAAATAATTCCTGGTATAACGGGAGGGGGTTTTTTTTGGCGGTTTCAAGTGGTAACAGTGAGTGTGTGAAAATGCAAACTGCTGCTTATATTCCTACAAACATTCATCTAGAGTTTAAAACGTTCATGTAAAGATCTTGATCCCATCTTTATAATACACAGTTTTTCCTTCTTGAAGAATGACATTCTTTAGGGATCTCTGAAACACAATCTCATTGCCTGGAGCCTTCTCTGAGTTCCCTTTGGCTTATCCCTCCATCACTCCTGCAATAAAAAGAGGCCACTGTGCTGTACTGGGGAGCCTCATTGTGTATGCCGACCCAGCTGCTTACTCTGCATCCCGAATCCCTGCACTGCTGCCCTGCATTGCCATATACGAGAGGTTCTGAACATTTTTAAGACCAGGGCCTGGTAAATTCTTCTACAACCTACCATGCCCCAACAGTAAAGAATAAGGTTTATACTCAAACAATAGAGTATAGGAATCCAAAACATTTATTGAAATTCCGGAGGCCCCAGATGGGATGGGGTATCACTATGGGGGCTATCAGTCTAAGGGGGTTGTGGAGAGGGTAAGGGGACTCTGCAGCAGACTTGGTGGCCCTGTAGGGGGTGAGGTTTCTGGAGTGAGCTGGGGAGCACTGTGAGACACTTTTGGAGGTTGAGGATGCTATGCAAGGCTGGAGGTTCTGCAGCAGGCTAGGAGGCATTGTGGGAGGCTGGGCAGCACTGTGGGAGGTCAGGGGGAATTGTGAGACAATGTTGGCGGTTGGGGGCACTATGGAGGGCTAGAGGCTCTGCGGCAGGCTGGGGGCACTGTGGGAGGGTGGGCAGCACTGTGGGACACTGTTGGTGGTTGGGGACACTATGCAGGGCTGGAGGTTCTGCAGCAGGCTTGAGGGCATTGTGGGAGGCTGTAAGAGGTTGGGGGAGGACGGTACTGTGTGGACATTTGTGGAGGTTGAGGCCCCTATGCAGTGCTGGAGGTTCTGCAGCAGGTTCAGGAGCACTGTGGGAGGAGGGGGGACACTGTGGTAAACTGTTAGTGGTTGGGGACACTATGCAGGGCTAGAGGTTCTGCAGCAGACTCAGGGGCACTGTGGGAGGCTAGATGGCACTGTGGGAGGTTGGGGGGGAGGGACTGTGTGGACATTTGTGGAGGTTGAGGGCACTATGCAGGGCAAAAAGTTCTGCAGCAGACTTCAGGGCACTGTGGGAGGCAGGGTCGGCACTGTAGGAGGTTAGGGGGCACTGTGGGACACTGTTGGTGGTTGTGGACACTATGCAGGGCTCAAGGTTCTGCAGCAGACTCAGGGGCACTGTGGGAGGGTGGACGGCACTGTGGGAGGGTGAGGGGGGAGGTCACTGCGGGACACTTTTGGAGGTTGAGAGCCCTATGCAGGGCTGGAGGTTCTGCAGAAAGTTCAGGAGCCCTGTGGGGGGAAGGGGCGGCACTGTGGCAGGTTAGGGGGCACTGTGGGGCACTGTTGGTGGTTGGGGCACTATGCTGGACTGGAAGTTTTTCAGCAGGCTTGGGGGCACTGTGGGAGGCTAGGCTGCACTTTTAGAAGTTGTGGGACACTGTGAAACATTGTTGGCAGTTGGGGGCACTATGGATGGCTAGAGAATCTGTGGCAGGCTGGGGGCACTGTGAGAGGGTGGGCAGCACCGTGGGAGGTTAGGGGACACTGTTGGGAACACTATGCAGGAGGTTCTGCAGCAGGCTGAGTGGCACTGTGGAGGGCTGGGCACCACTGTGGGAGGATGGGGGGCCTGTGGGGGGTTGAGGGGAACTTTGCAACATTGTTGGCAGTTGGGGGCACTGTGGAAGCCTGGAGACTTTGCAGCAAGCTGGGGGCACTCTGGGAGGCTAGGTGGCACTGTGGGAGGTTGGGGGCACTGTGGAGACTAATGGCTCTTGGGGGGCCTTGGGGCACTGTGGGTTACTAAGGGAGGTTGCAGAGCACTATGGGAACTGGGAGGCACTGTTGGGGGTTAAGGGATCTGCAGGAGATTAGAAAACCCGGCCCAGTAGTTGGGAACCACTTCCATAGATCATGACAGCCTTTACATTGGACCCAAATCCCTATGTCTCTGGGTTTTCTTTTTTCCTCACTCTTCTAGGTCTCAGCGAATGATGTACTGTGTATATATACTACATATATACTACAACAGTATTTATATGGCTCTTAAAGCCCATCTGTCTTCGTTATAAAAAAGCACTTTGATGTGCAGCAT